>NC_055995.1:82827717-83133354 GCF_018446385.1 Zingiber officinale | reverse complement strand
CAAGCTTCATATATAGATACAATCCTTGCTCGTTTTAGCATGCAAGACTCCAAGAAAGGTTTCTTACCTTTAGACATGGAGTAGCTCTATCTAAAGAGATGTCTCCAAAGACATCAAAAGAGATAGAGGACATGAAAGCAGTTCTGCTTCGGCTGTAGGAAGCCTAATGTATGCAATGCTATGTACGAGACCCGATATCTGCTTTGCCGTAGGCATGGTCAGTAGATATCAGAGTAACCCTGGACAAGGACATTGGACTGCGGTAAAGCATATATTAAAGTACCTGAGAAGGACTAGGGATTATATGCTAGTTTACCAAGCAGATGATTTGCTCCTGTGGGTTACACGGATTCGATTTCCAATCAGATAGGGATAGTAAGTTTACATCAGGCTATGTGTTTACTTTAGGAGGTGGAGCCATTTCATGGAGGAGTGTTAAGCAAAAATGTGTTTCGGACTCAACCATGGAAGCTGAGTATGTACCAGCCTCTGAGGCAGCTAAAGAAGCAGTATGGCTCAGGAACTTTCTAATGGACTTAGATGTGATTCCTGGTTTGCCCAAAATTATCATGATTTATTGTGAGAATAGCGGTGCAGTTGCAAACTCGAAGGAACCACGAGCCCATAAGGCAAGTAAACATATAGAGCGCAAGTACCACTTGATAAGAGATATCGTGAAGCGAGGAGAAGTTGTCATCGCCAAGATTGCATCAGCGGATAACCTGGCAGATCCTTTCACTAAGGCCCTTCCGGCGAAAGCTTTCGATCGGCATGTGGAGGGAATGGGAATCAGATGTATGGTAGAAGATATGGCAGCTTAGTCATTAGTATAAGTGGGAGATTGTTGGAGTGTATACTGAGAGCCTAAGCTTTGTAAACATTCATTATGAATAAAGAATCACATTTGGTCTAATTATCTACATTTGTTTGTAGTTGTTCATTTAATTTATATTGTAGATAACATAGTATGTGGTGTCACATACAGAAGATGATGTTATCAGTACCTTATAAATTATAAACAGTAGCTCACGACCAGAATGGAAAGGAACAAACCATTAGAAAGTCGTAGTGTAATTAGGTATTAGTTTATCTTGACTATATAATTACACTAGTACACTCAGAGTGTATTGAGTAGGACCATTTGAGGTTGTTCCTTTTATATTAACTTTATAAAGGAACAAAGACCTCAGTTATTATGGAAGTGTGTGCTCTTAATCCTAATATAATAACAAGCACATATGTTTGATATTTATTTCTTTAATTTATCAATGAGTGAGATTTAGTTCGATGAATCAATAAACCCGATAAATTGGGAAATGGTATCACTCATAGTGTGTGTTGTTGATTATAGAAGGAAACTGTGTCCTAGTGATACTAGGTTGATAATGTCCTCAAGAGGAGCTCATAAAGATTGTCATGTTAAACCCTGCAGGTGGACTTAGTCCGACATGATAATAAGGTTGAGTGGTACTACTCTTGGACTTAGATATTAATTAAATGAGTTGTCAGTAACTCACTTAATTAGTGGACATTCGATATCTTAAACACAGGGAGACTAACACACTCATAATAAGAAGGAGCCCAAAAATGTAATTTGGGATTGGTGCGGTAGTTCAATGATAGTTCTCTAGTGGAATGAATTATCATTGATAAAATTAAGTTGTGTGTTCGGGGCGAACACGGGATGCTTAATTTTATCGGGAGACCAAAACCAATTCCTCCTCTCGGTCCCTATCGTAGCCTCTTATTTATAGAGTACTATACCCACCTTCTACACCCACCCAAAGGGGGCCGGCCAAGCTAGCTTGGGAATCAAGCTAGGGCCGGCCTAGGTATGATTTTGGGTGGCCGGCCCTAGCTTGAACCCAAGCTAGTAGGGCCGGCCAAATAAAATTAAAAAAGAAATTTAATTTTAATTTTTATTATTATGTGGAAGATATATTTTAAAGAGAATTAAAATTAAAATATCTCTCTTATAAAAGATCTACAAAAGATTAAAGAAAGAGATTAGATTTCTTTCCTTATTTGTAGATTGGAGAGATGTTTTATTTTCTCTTTAAAATTATTCACATGTTAATAAAATTAAAATTATAGATATTTCCTTTTATTAACCATGAAGAGATTTTAAAGAGAAATTTTATTTTTTAAAATTTCCGGAAACAAATTAGGAAGTTTTAATTGTTGATTGAAACTTGTCCTATTTGCCTTCCAATGATGTGGCCGGCCATCACAAATTAATTGGGGAAATTTTATTTTATTTCTCTCAATTAAATCATGTCAAGGAAATTAAGGAAAATTTATTTCCTAATTTGCCTAGGCCAAGGAATATAAAAGAAGGGGTGAGGGTGCCTTCACAAGACACAACCTCTATTGTTTTCTCTCCCTTTTTCCTTGGTGTTGTGGCCGGCCATTACCCTCTCTCTCTCTTCCTCTTGTGGTGGCCGAACCTCTTCCTCTCCCTTGGAGTTCTTGTGGTGGCCGGATACTACTCGGAGAAGAAGAAGAAGAAGGAGAGAAAGCTAGCATCTCTTGGAGCTTGGTTAGTATTTTGTTTTTCCTCCTTGGTGAAGTTTCCCTTTGTGGCCGAACCTTGCTTGGAGGAGAAGAAGGTGGTTGGTGGTTTCTCATCTTGGAAGATCGTTGCCCACACAACGTCCGAGGTTAGAAGAGGAATACGGTAGAAGATCAAGAGGTTTTCTACAAGGTATAACTAGTAATTTCTATTTCCGCATCATGCTAGTTATTTATGGAAATAATACCAAATACAAGAGGCTTACGTTCTAGTATTTCGAATATGTTTTTTCGAAGTTGTGTTCTTTTGTTTCTTTCTTTTCCTTGTGATTTGATTGTTTTCTTTGGTTAACCTAAAGTTATTTTAGGAAATTAAATATTAGCTTTCTATTAAAGGTTTTGTCTAGTCGGTGGTGGTTGCTCCCATATCCAAGAAGGCCATGTGCCTCGCCACGTCAGTACTGGGAACCTTTTATGGAAATTGATATTTAATGGAATTAATAACTTAAGGAGACTTGGGTCGAACGTGTTAAGTTCCGCAGGAGATCCAAGTCAAAACCTAAAAGAACAAATAGATTAAGTTTTGGATCAAACGTGTTAAGTTCCGCAGGAGATCCAAAATTTAATTTAAAAGAACACATGGTAGCTAGGAAAAGGTTCAGACCTTTGTACAAAATTTTTGTACAGTGGAACCTATAGGCTTTCCGAGTAGCAACCAACACTAACTACCAACACTAGTAAGTATATATAAACTGCACATATCATAAGACACTATCAAGAGATAAGTCAAAGGGTACCCGCCTTAAATATAAGGTACAATCAAGCAATCCAAGGTCGAGACGCCCGTCTCAAATCAGAGTCCTGCGTCAAACAAAATATATATATATTTTATTTAGCTAAATCCAAATGAATAGCTAAATAAAATCCCTAAAACTAAACTAGGGAAAAACCCTAATTACATCTAGCTCAACCTACCTAATTAATCTAACGGTCAATTAGGGTTAGTTATCTAATCCCTAATCACCAATTAGATTAGTAATCCAACGGTTGACTAGGGTTAATTACCTTAACCTTAATCATTCCATTAGACTAATTCTAAACAAAATAAATCTACACATGATCATGTAATCCAATTATATCCCTAATTCAATATGATCTACAACCAAAATCAAAAACCCTACACCATACCTCAACCTCACAACCCCCTGTTGATGCTGGAACAAAGTGTTCTGCTAGATGGAGTGGCTGCCGGAACCAAGGAAAACTCCACAGCAAGAACAGAACCTCACCTCCTGATCGGATCAAGAAGGGTTCAATCAATGGAGATCACGATCACACAACAAACCTTCAAGCCTCTACTCGACAACTCAATTGATCCCATCATCTTTAACCGAAACCTAAACCAACCACAAGAAGATGACCAATCCGATCAGGGAAAGAATCCAGCACAAGAAGAGTCAATTCCAAAAGAAGAACCCTAATTTAGCTAAACCCTTGAATCAATAAGGATCCAGTGATGAATCAAGAGGTAAATCAGGAAGAGGGGTTTTCGGTTAAGGCTAGCTTACCCACGCCGGCGATCGAGTGGCACAAATCCGGACTAGGGCACCTCTCCAAGCTTCGCTGGACGATTGGTTGGGAGTCAACACGAGATCTAGTCCTTCACCATGCCCTAGCCGCAACACCTTTGGCGATCGGCCGCAAGATCCACCGAACAGCAACTCCTCAGCCGATTACAGTCTCGAGAGGAGAAACACCGACCGGATATGAGCTTAAGGTGTCGATGCCGGCAGAGGAAGGATCGCCGGAGCTGGAGCCTTGCTCCCGTCGCCGTCGCTCGTCCACGAGAGAGAACAGAGAAGGCAGAGAGGGGAGATCGGGGAAGAGAGGGTTGGGAGAAGAAGAATGCTCGGGTTCGGCGATTTGGGGAGGAGAAAAGAAATAAAGGAAATGAATTTATAATTAAAAATATTTCCTCACTTAAACAGGTATCCCAAATAGGCTTTATCCATACCCGTAATTAATCCCCTCAAAATCCGTCGTACGAGCTCCGAAAAATTCCCAGAAAATTTCTAAAAATTTTGAAAAAATTTTATAAGACTATTTCTCAAATAACCCTATTATTTAAATTTTTCGATATCTCACATGGAGTTCAAGACATAGATTGATTAGAGGATGACACGGTCTATGCCTTAATTGATCAGTCTAAATGTCGAGGATAGAAGGACATTGTCACATATTGTGAGGGTCACAATTAGTCACAATGGTGATGTTGGATCTCAACATTCTTGTAACTTGGGTAGTAATGATATGTTGCTAGATACCACTCATTACTTATGTTTCTAAATGGGTTTAGGAGCATTGCCAACGTTACAAGAACCTATAGAGTCACACACAAAGGACAATTAGATGGAGATTAGGTTCATATGATGAACCAAGAGCATTAGGTTCATGTGATGTACCAAATTGGATTAAGAGTAATCCAAATTAGATTAATTGAGTTAGACTCAATTTGATTCATGTGTCGAATGAGTCTAATTTAGATTATGATTCATTGAGTCAATTTAAACTAATGAATAGAGATTCATTAAATTAAATTGATTTGAATCAAAGGTTAGATTTGATCAACCATGGGAGATAAGAGGTCAAGTTTGACTTGTCTTGAGAGGGAAGATGAAGGGTCAAGTTTGACTTGACCAAATGCCATTTCATTGTGACTTGGCATGGGCCGGCCAAGATGGTGTTCCACATCATCAAGGCTACATCATTATGTGCGACCTCATGAGGAAGACCAAGAGCCATGACTCTTGGTATTACATGGAGGTATAAAATGTTCTAATAGTGGCCGGCCACATTTAGTGGAGAATAAGTGTGCTTATTCAATTCTTCTTCTTCTTCCTCTCATCTCTTCTCTCCCTCTCCTCCATTGTCGAAACCATACAAGGGTGCTAGCACACTCTAAGTGGTTTTTCTTCACCTTTTGTCCGTGTGGATACGTATAGAGGAGTGTACACTTGACACTCTACGAGATCCGACAACTTTTTGGACGAGCGGGATAGGCGAAGGGCTTCACTACAAGGGTAAAACTCTTTTCATGTAGATCTAAGGTAGATCTCGTGTAGACAAACATGTACATGAATTTTATTTATCTATCTTCGCATGGATCCGTGGCTAGTTTCGAGGTTTCCGCAACGCAAAAAGTGATTTTTGCGGCTCGAAATTGCTAACATTAAGTTTGTTCTTAAGAGCTCCCCCTTGATTTGAAATCCCTCTGTTACGTTCCGCAAGTGTACGGAAATGTCACAAGTAATATAAAAGATTATCGTATCCACAGGGACTAGAATAAGTACTAGAAATATCTCAAAGCGAATTAGCTAAACAACTAATCAATTGGTTTCAAATGCTAAGGATGAAAAACAAATCTAAAATGAAAGATTAACAAACAAGAGTTTGGGGTTTGAGTTATGATAAAGGGAGGTTCTAGGAGTTTTGGTTTCTTTGTAAGATCTCTTGAATGTATATGGTTTACCAATTCTTATTTCTCAATTGTCTAATATTTGTAGAAGGTTGCTGGTTCTCTCTTGCAATAGATAACCGGCTTAGGACTGAAAAATGTACCTAAATGTGATCGATTAGATATGAACCTATGTTGTCCTTACATAGGATTGCACCTATTACTATGCTTCCCTCGGATATCAACATAGAAGTTCATAGCTTCTTAACCCATAAAGATACAAGGATTGAATCATAAAATCTATCCTACCCTCTTGAATATTCTCATTTCCCCTTCAAGGTTATCCCTCAAACGTCCTTACACGGGCTTGCACCTGTCACGTGGATTAATCTCTACAAAGTCCATATGATATCCAAACAATCAACCAAGAATGAGAATTAAGCCCTAATCACAAATAATCATTCAAGATCCAATCGATACAAACTAGGCAACATCATAGAAACAAAGAAATGGCAAATCCACAAGAGTTTACATCAATTTATCTCACAAATACTCCCTCTATCCTAGAACAAAAAGATCTACTCCATAAAACGAAGAAAGAAAACCAAAGATAAGAAGATTACAAGCATTTCTTCAATCCCAATCCAAGAAGAGGAGAGAAAGAAAACTTATCTATAATATAGCTCCATCTTCGGATCCAATCCTCGCTCCCGGAGTCAAATTCGCCAAGATCTCCCTTTAGATTGCCCAAAAATCCTCCCAAGAATAGGAGGAATCCACCAAATCTTACTTTCTCCCAAAGGGGAGAAGATCCCCTTTCAAATCTTCAAAGAAGCTTTAAACAGAGGAGGGCTTTCGGGCGCCACACGACCCCAAGGCATGGCCGTGTGAGGTTCATACCGCCAGAGCCTTTCCCCTCTCTGCCATCCATACACGACCGTGTGGTGTACACGACCGTGGATAACTTCCATCAAGACCTCCAAGCACGACCGTGTAGATCCACACGACCTGGACTGCCCCAGCTTCTGGAAACTTGGCACGGCCGTATGGTGCACACGGCCAGAACACTTTTAAGCGCTGGGAACCCTGCACGACTGTGTGATGCACACGGCCAGGGCCTTCTTGGTCTCTGGAAACCTTACACGACCATGTAGATCCATACGGCCATGTAAGGATTGAACTCTGATTGACTTCAAAACTTGGCACGGCCGTGTGAGGTTCACATGGCTAGGCCAAGTTCCTTGTCTGTTTCTCCTGGTTGACCACACGGCCAGAGCACTCCACCCAGGCAGGGCCGTGTGTGGAACACGACCAAGTGCTTTCTCCAATGCTTAGCTTATAAGTTTGTCCAAGAATGTAGAATCTTCACCAAATTCGACTCCTGTGTACAAAAATTGCACAAAAAGCAGATCTCCGAACAAAAAGAGTAAATATGCTAAAAGAAAAGCTGGAAGTATAAAAATGCATAGATCAAGAAAGCTCAAAATATGTAAATGTGCGTCAAAACATGCATAAAAGTATATAAAATCTACGCACATCACCCTCCTTCATTCTTAGTCGAATTTCTCCCCTTGGACATTGATTCTGATAATGTCTTCATTGATTCATGAGAAGCACACAATGTACACCTTTCCCTTTCGTATTATGGGGCTAACTTCTCTCAAATTCTGCTTCACCTTGGGTGCCACTTGAGCTTTTTTCTTCATTAATTTGGGATATTTGTTCTTATTGTATCTTTTCTCCCTACACATAAAGCATATTATCATATGTTTATCATTATGAATTGTGTTTGCTATACCTTCTTTAATCGTAGAGGTGATACATGATTCTTCTTCATTGGTTCAGGATATTCAGGTTTATTCTCGTTACGATGTCAATTACACATACTCCCCCTCAATCCTTGAAGTGGATACTTCTTCAATTTTCTCCTTGGATGTTGAATTCCTCTCAGAGTCCTCTTCTTCTTTATCTAAAGAGTCTCCCTCTTTGGATCCGTCTTCATTTTGCATTGAGGTTGGATCTTCATGGAGTTTGACCAACTTGCTCCATAACTAATTTTCATCCTTGCATTGACCTATCTTGTATAATGTCATTAGGAATCAAATTAATGAAAATGTTGGTTACATTTAGAGTTGCTACTCAGCCCATTTCTTCTTCTTAAGAAGTTTCCTTTGTCCATCGATTGGAGTTTCAAATCCCTCCATTAGGATCAACCACTCATCAATAGTCATTATGAAGAAGTTCTCTATTCTAGCCTTCGATTGATTAAATCCTCCCAATCTGAAGTATGGAGGTTCTTGAATGTCATATCCGAATCCATCCTGAGGTTCTATTATAAACTTGATCTACTTGAGCTCCCTTGATACTGTGTGTATACCTCATATGTTTTAACTTTTCTCTTCTACAACCCGGTGCATGAAATTTCCGCCATGCGGGGTCCCGAGGAAGGATCCATTGTACGTAGCCTTACCCTACTTTTTTACAAGAGACTGTTTCCAGGATTCGAACTCGTGACCTTTTGGTCACATGGCAATAAGTTTACCGTTGCGCTAAGACTCCCCTTCTTAATAAATAATTAATATGAAATTAAAATTAGACTATAAACATTTTAATACAAACTTAATTAATTATTAAAATGAAGGTGAAAGTCTGAAAGAGGAGAGCAAAAACGAAGGCCAACAAACTAACCAAAACGACCTCCCGCATGTCAATAGTTGCAGCTTGTGCGAAAAGCTCAAGAGTAGTGCAATGGATGGAGAAGTTCAGAAGACGAACACATCAAAGAAAGAAGTCAATTAATAATAGAACTATACGTGAAGTTAATTTAATGGTCACTTGATTTGATTAATGGAGTTAAATATAACCATATTTGTTTAAGAGAATAATAATCAATTTTGAAAATTTTCAAAGTTCTCTGTGTAAACTCGAGAGAGAGCTTCACATGTCTTTAGCATAATAAATAGAAAAATAATTAATATTAGACACGGGATGTAAGCTATTTTTTTAATAAGAAAAGAGAGTTAGTTTTTATTTAATATATATTTTTATTTTAAAAAAATATAAGAAAATTTAATAGAGTAGATTTTTTTTATAATTTTTAAAAGAATAAATTTATTGTGTAAATAAATCTTTTTAATTTTATTTTCAAAAATCAATTTTAAACCGACATGAATTTTTTTTTTATTTTGCACAAATTCTTTTGTTAAATCTTCATAAGAGGGACATCTTTTATTAAGCTTGCGACAAATGGCAAATCAAATGTTTAAAAACAAGGTGAGAGACAAATTTATTGATGATGAGTCCCTTTTAACAGCCTTCTCCTTTATGGAAAAACGCAAGATCCATGAGCTGCCAAATATGAAAGCAAAAAAACTAATTAAGAAATTATCTAATAAAAGATGAACCCTATCTGAAGAACATGAACTATTAAAAAAATTATTATCGATCTTAATCAAAATCAACTTACATGGATTAGACACTGTTATGAATCCATCACCAATACAAAATTATTGTTGAGACTGATGATTTTTATAATTGAGGTTCAGGGCAACAGAGGCATGATCCACCATTGTGTTGGGATTGTAGCATGAGCCCCCTGGTTGAATCGAGCTACAATCAACAATACCATTGCATAAGCTATCGATGTCCCTTCGTAATGCAGCTGGGCTTGCAAGGGGGTTTGCTATGCACCATGTTTTTACCTATAAATGCACAAACACTTATTCAATTAAAAATTACAATAACCTTAGCTTATACATGTTAATTGAGAAACAAAGTAACCTACGACAATGCGATATCCTCCAAAATATCTCGACTCTTTATAAATAAGAGAAGTAAAGAGATATTGTTAGAACCAAAATTTACATATGAGAGTCAAATTTAAACATGAATATCTCTACAAAAGCATGGTAAAATGATAACTCTTTCTATTCAACTATGATCAAACCTGTTGCAATAATATAACACGAGCAAATGATCATACTGAAGAGCACACAAAGGATCACTCCTTTTGTCGATGCCATCCTTCACTCTAGTCTTCTTATGTGCAATGCTTGTTAAGTGATATGTATTTCCTCACTTCTTCGTTGACTTTTGTAGAGGTGCTATGAAATTTCTCAAATGATTTATGGAAATCCAAAACAAGAAATAGTGACCATAGAAACTTACCATTGTCCATGTACTGGTTAGAAGGTATATTTTTAAGGCATATGTATTTGTTTAGATTTAAAATAAATATATTTTATTTATAATACCATCTATACCCTAATCAGAGTAAGCATGCATTCATGTTTCACACAATTTATAATGAAAATAATTTTTTAAAATCAATTTTAAACAATATTAGTCTTGTCACTTTTTAATAAAATAATATATTTTAAATATGCCAAGTACCACATATATAAAAATAATAACAGTGGAAGTTATGGTTTTAAAAAAATAAAAATATTTATCAATAACTGTTTTTTGACATATTCTATAATGAAAATGTGTGATAATAAAAAAGAAATATTTTAAAAATCTTTTGATAATAAAAAATACAAGTGAATAACGACAAGCTAATTTTTATTAACGTTATTTATTATTAATATTAAAATTATTCTTGCAGTTGTAATTTATAATTATCTTTTTAGAGTATTTCATGAGATATATAAATTTAGTTAACTATTAAATTTATTATTATTTTAATGAAATATTTCTGTGTTTTGTTATGATTGGTGATGTCATTAGCCAGGGATGAATAGCGATACACATTATTTTTGTTCATCTATTTTCTGTTGGTCTACAGAAGGTTATCGAAAAATATAAAGAACATATACAAAACAAAACAAGAATAAAAATAAGAGATACAATGATATACTTGATTTAGAAGTATCTATTTTGACACCATGGCCAAGATTTAGATGGATAGCATCACTATCTCTTTTCTTACCCAAGACCATATAAAAATGAATAAAACCTCATATAAGACATATTCTTACCATCAAATACAAACAAAATACAAAGATATAGATAAAAATGACTACAATATAAATAAATAATGTACACTAAGAAACCTCTGTTGCTTTTTCAATGGGATAATCTCCTAATTAATTTTGTCCCTAATGGAACTTCCCTTGCTCAATTGGTGGTTGCACCAATTCAGAATAGTACCTGCTCTGATGCCACTTGTTGGATCGTAGAGATCGCGAGAGGGGGGGGGGGGGGGGAAAAGCGATCGTTAGGAATTCAAAAATCAATTCGAGTATGCAACGGAAATAAGAAAAGTAAGGGCGATGCTAACACAACCAATTTTACTTGGTTCGGAGCCTTCAGTGACTCCTACTCCAAGGCTCGCACGTGAGAGTGCTTTCAGTGGGAAATCACTAATAATTCACAAAAAAATAATTACAGAATAAGTATAGGAACTATGAAAAGAATACTGACAATCATTGAAAAGAAAATCGAGCTGCAAGTTGTCGGAGAGGCTTTGCAGTGTCGTAGAAGCAGAGCATAACAGAGTAATCGTAGCAAAAGTTATTGTTTGTAGCTCTGAAGGAAGGCTCCTTTTATAGGAGTTCTCCGGGCGCCCGGATCCCTTCCAGACGCTTGGACCGTGATGTTGGCCCAGCCAATCAGCGCGCTCCACGTTTGCGACGAGATAAGTTTTACACTCCAGGCGCTCGGACCCCTTTTTCCAGCAAAAGATTTTTCCCGCAAGAAAAAGATTAGTCCGATACAATAATTATTATGCTACCCTACAAAACAGAAGTTAACATAAATATAATAAAATAGAGTGGTAATTAGATTCTGTCTCACCGAGACCCGAATCTAATCAAAATCTCAACTTAGATTCCCGAAATGGTTCTAAGTTGGATCGACGCCTAAGTTTCCTAACTGGGAACGCGGCCTCACCAAGTCACTCCCCTCCAGTGACTTACCTTAACTTATCTGTCAGATATCCGGTCAGCCCGTCGACCTGTCTGGACTTCATGCCAGCTATCAGATCAGCTCGTCGACCTAGCTGGACTTTGTTCCAGACATCTGATCAGCCCGTCGACCTGTCTAGACTTCGTGTCAGCTATCAGGTCAGCCCGTCAACCAAGCTAGACTTTGTGTCAGCTATTCGGTCGGTCCGTCGACCTAATTGGGCATCCTACCAACTATCCGGTCGGCCCGTCGACCTAGCTGGACTTCGTGCTAGACAACTTGTTAGCCCGTCGACCTATTTGGACTTAGTGCCTGCTATCTAGTCGACCCGTCGACCTAGCTGAGCTTCGTGTCAACTATACGATCAGCCTGTCGACCTAGTTGGGCTTCGTGCCAGTTATCTGATTGGCCTGCCAACCTAGCTAGACATCTCCTACATACTTAGTTAAAGTTTTAGATCACAACAAACCTAACTTAACCTACTTTGTCATTTATCAAAACCTAAGTTAAACCGTTAGTGCTAACCACACCAACATTATTAAGCTGAATGGTCAACGTTTAAAAGGATATGTCCATGACATGCAGTTAGAGGAGAAACAAAAGTTATACTTCTCTAATCCTCTCCCCCTAGAATGATCTCACACCGATTGAGCGAATGACCTTAAACAAGCACTTCTTGGGAGGTAACCCAAGGGTTCCTTTAGTTAGATTTAATTTTAGCTTTCTGTTTCATTAGTTAGTGTTTTTAAATTGTTGTTGTTTTTGTTTTCAGGTTGTGCATTGCTTCCATGAGCTGGCCATGATTATTTCATGGGTATTGAGGCATTAGATAAGTCAAAAAGGAGGAAATTTAGCAATTCTGTACCTAACAGAGCCCAACCGTGTACCATACACGGTTGTGTGACACTTACAGAGGGAGAGAAGCAGCTGGTCGTGTGACTCGCACTGACCGTGTGAGCTCACCTGAGAAGAACAGGGTCAAGGCCGTGTGATTTCACATGGCTATGTGAAAATTCTAGAAAAGAAGAAGAAAGAGATCGTGTGACACACATGGTCGTGTGAGCTCAACAAAGAAGGAGGCGACACAGCCCGTGCCAATTGACACGGCCGTGCGTAAAAAGCTGACAAGGAGAAGGAGCAGGTCATGCCTTAGACATGACCGTGTGAAGGAAGAAGGAACACGGCCCAACACAGGTATTAAAAGTTAGACTTCCTGCCCAATCCCTTGACCAGGACTTCATGCTCAATCCTCTCAACCAGAACTTCATGTACAATCCCTTGACTAGGACTTCATGCCCAGTCTCTTGACTAAGACTTTGTTGCCTAGTCTCAACTAGGTCTTGCCTGTACACTCAGGTAAAATTGTTAGATCATAATACAGTTTAACTTTGAACCCTTCTAGCACTAACACGGTGCACTTTTTAGATTTTTGACAACACTTTCTAAATCTCGATTTTACTTCTCCGATCCTTTAATATTATTCGTCATTTTCTCTAAGGTCTTCTCCAATTTATCAAATCTTGACCTCAAAACTTGATTATTGATCATTAAATCCTTAAATTTTGATTTTTCATGTTTGCTTGGAATATTTCTCTTTTTAGGCATATATCTAAATTGCTTAAGGATCTTGCCTAAAATATTTTCTACCTTTCTATCCTTAGGTATAGTTGTTCTAGCATGATATGACCTAACATTTTTATTGAATTATCATACTTCCTATTCTCATGATAACAAACTCTTAAATCATAAAATTTAAGTCTAGCATGCTTTTTATCATGACACAAGGGAATTGCATTATTAAATGATACCTTAAGTTTGTTCTTAAGAGCTCCCCCTTGATTTCAAATCCCTCCTTCGTTCTTAGTCGAATTTCTCCCCTTGGACATTGATTCTGATAATGCCCTCATTGATTCATGAGAAGCACATAATGTACTCCTTGCCCTTTCGTATCATGGGACTAACTTCTCTCAAATTCTGCTTCACCTTGGGTGCCTCTTGAGCCTTTTTCTTCATTAATTTGGGATATTTGCTCTTATAGTGTCTTTTCTCCCTACACATAAAACATATTATCAGAAGTTTATCATTATGAATTGCGTTTGCTGTAACGACCACCCTTCTTATCTATACTACTACTCTTTAAGGGCGACCGTTACTTATCTATTACCCTACTTACTAGTGTTACTTATGCTATTATTAGCAACACTTAAATTTATCACGGCCCCAAAAAAGTTTCTACCAAAAAATTTTGACAGAATCTCCCCTGTATCGGTGACAATAATCATCAATACATGCAAAATAAACCATCAGCCACATGTGGCTGGTATATATACTTCACAACCACGCAGTAATAAGATACATCAACTTAAAAAAAACTATTCTTGCAATAGCAAATGAATAAAGCTCCCACAGTGGGAAACAACCAAACTAACAATGCGGAATAAACTCAATTAGCAACATAAGAAAAAGGAAACAACTGTTTAACAATCTCAACTTCTCTAATAACATTAAAGAAGGACTCTAAACAACTTCTTAGCCAAGTCCCGAGGCTTCCATAGTTCAACATCACACACCATCCATCACGCATCCTTCTTGTCGCCTTCCTCTTTATACTATAGCTTTTCCTTGATCTGCAGTAGGAGGAAAATAAATCTATAAGCGAAACGCTTAGTAAGTACTAAACTATCTCACAGAAACTCGAAAGTGCATAAGACACAAAGGATGCTGAAACTGAAATGCTAAAAAGAAAAGCTAAACATGCGCATCTAATAGCAAAGCACTAAAATAATCTGCATACTCATGATATACAAGAATAAATCTACATGCTGGAAATAAAGCTAATCATGCTCAATAAACTCACAAGGAAGCAAATGAAAACCAATACTGAATGCTTAGAATTATAAGAGCTAAACCTTGCTAGTTCTAAACATAGGTGATACTTGTTTTATTTACTTATAGCCTTATACTTGAAATTAATATTTAACTTTCTTCTTCTCTTTCTTGGGCCCATGCTTAGTACCAAATGCGCGCTCTCTAATAGAGACTGAGGTAGCGAGCCTTCAGTCCTATGAGGGTAAAGACCTTGGTCTTACCAGGGCCAAGACCTTGGAATTGGTCACCTAGATTTGTTTAACGACAACCTTGGAAGTCGGGTACTAGCCTCTTACTTTAAATTACTTGTTATCTTTTCTAACTAGACCTTGGTCTTTTCTCTACTCATAACTTCTCATAATCCCCTAAGAGAGCTTACTAGAACACTGTAAGTATATCTAACAAGTAGGGAATTTCAACTAATTAAGCATGCTATAAAAATAAAGCAAAGGAAAGCAAATCTGACTTCTTTAAGCATGCTACAATAAACATAAATCTAAGAAAAGCAAATCTGAACTCTCTAAGCATACTACAATAAACATAAATCTAAGGAAGGCAAAACTGAACTCTCTAAGCATGCTACAATAAACATAAATCTAAGGAAGGCAAAACTGAACTCTCTAAGCATGCTACAATAAACATAAATCTAAGAGGGCTGCTCATGCTCAGCTAAAGAAAAAATGAACACAACCATGCTCAACTAAGGGTAAAATGACAACAAAACAAAGGAATCGATGTTGCACAGCTAAAGGGCCGACTGGTTATACCTGTCAAACTAGCAGGGAAATCAAAACAACTTAGGATGCATAGTAGGGAAATCTCTAAATTTGCAATACTTAGAAAGAATCTGTTCATATTCAAGAAAACAAGAAACTAACACTACATGTTTTAAATAAAGGCTGTTTTTGCCTTTTTGAGTAGCAAGGAAAATGTTAAACTCATTCTAACTAAATAAAGGGCTGTTCTTGGATAAGGAACTACTCATGCTTATTTAAGAAACTTTCCTGCTTAAAGCAAAACTGTGAAATTCTGAAACTGAATTGCATGTTGAAATGCAAAGGAAACTAAGCAACTGAAATGCAAAGAAACCAAACACTGGAATGCTAGATAAGGTAGCAAAATAAGCTAACTCCGAATTGTTTTAACAAGGTTGTTCATGCTAACCAAGGGAAACAAGGAACTCAGAACTGAAATGCTGAAAATTAGGACTGATCGGCCTTATTGAGTTAGCACAGGAAGGTCCAAACAGTAAGCTCGAGGAGGGTTGTTCATATTCAAGAATAGCACCAAAAACTAATATTGCCACTTAGATAACCTGCTGATCATGCCTACTAATTAACCAGGATTACCTAAACTTGAAATGCTAAAGATCAAGGGCTGTTTATGCCCATCTGCACGACCCAAAAGAAAGCAAACTTGCTGGAATTTATGGGCAGTAGGTAGATATGCAAGGATACAACACTGAAGTGCTACAGACATGCTTAAAACATGAACTACATGCTAGAATTAGAGGGCTGTTTGTGGTTACAGAAATGCAAATAAAACTGGGAAAATACACCTAACTTTACCAGTCATAAGAATCCAGAACTATACAAGATATAGAAGAACATGATAGCATAGCAAGTACAAAATCTGAACCTTACCAGCTTCATTAATCCGAACAATACAAGGCTACATAGACTAAACTAAGGCACTTCCATAATTGCAAACATGCACCGTTCATATTAATTGAAGCAAGAAAACAAACCAACCTTAGCAATTCGGCTAGATAAACAGAGCATAGAAAGAAAAGCCCTAGCATATAAATCCACTCGACACAGCAAAATCCGAAAGCAAGGAAACAGAAAACCCTAAATTCGGAGCAACTCCTACCACAGGTGAGTAGTACTTACCCTTGTTCTTGCACTTACAGCCGACGGAATGGTCTAGGGTTTGGAGGAGGTGAAAATCTCAACGATCCCTTCCTGTCCGCGTGCCCTCCTCGACGGGATGACCTTGCTTCTTCGCTGCCGTCGCCCGAGAGGAGGAGCCCTAACCCTTCGCCCGAGAAGAATCGCTCGAAGAAGGGAAACGACGCCGTCGCGGGAGGAAGAAAGGGAAAACGGGATTTAGGGTTCGCGTCGGGCGCAGGAAAAGGATTAAATCCTTATACTTAGGGTTTTTTTATTACTTACTATACCTTAAATATTGTCATTCTTTCCTTATTCAACAATGGCCGCGTGAACACTTGGTTGGTTGCGTTCTGCTTACAGCTCGGCTCGTGGGTTCAAATCTCGGCTGCAACCCTTTTCTTCCTATTATTTCCTGTTATTAACTTCTACTACTTATATAAATTTTGTTCTCTATATGTTCACAAAAAGGCCGTGGAATAGTTAGCTGGCTGGATTCGGTTAAGGTTGGGTTCGGTCCGAGGTCCTCGGTTCGAATCTTAGCTTCAACATTATTTTTGTCGGACCTTCTTTCGTTTAGTAAAAATACCAAACGACCTCCAAAAATTATATAAAAATACTCTAAATATTCCTAAAAATCTCTACAATATTTTAAAAGTATTTCCAAATATTTTTAAGGACATTTAGAACTCAAAATAGGAAAAGTTGGGCCGTTACATTTGCTATACCTTCTTTAATCGTAGAGGTGATACATGATTCTTCTTCATTGGTTCAGGATATCAAGAGTTCTTCTTGTTACGATGTCAATGACACATACTTCCCCTCAATCCTTGAAGTGGATACTTCTTCAATTTCTTTCTTGGATGTTGAACTCCTCTCAGAGTCCTCTTCTTCTTTATCTAATGAGTCTCCCTCTTTGGATCCGTCTTCACTTTGCATTGAGGTTGGATCTTCATGGAGTTTGACCAACTTGCTCCATAACTCATTTGCATCCTTGCATTTACCTATCTTGTATAATATGCCATTAGGAATCAAATTAACCAAAATGTTGGTTACATTTAGAGTTGCTACTCAGTCCATTTCTTCTTCTTAAGAAGTTTTCCTTGTCCATCGATTGGAGTTTCAAATCCCTCCATTAGGATCAACCACTCATCAATATTCATCATGAAGAAGTTCTCTATTCTTGCCTTCCATTGATCAAATCCTCTCAATCTGAAGTATGGAGGTGCTTGAATGTCATATCCGAATCCATCCTGAGGTTCTATTATAAACTTGATCTACTTGAGCTCCCTTGATACTTTATGTATGCCTCATATGTTTTAACTTTTCTCTTCTACAAAAGTTTAGATGCAGAAGATGACAACTTTTTATATCTTTATAGATTCAAATATACTTCCAATCAATTTATTTTAATAAATTATTAATAATAATAAAAAAAGTAGCTCGATGCACGAAGCTTCCACCATACGGGGTCTCGGGGAAGGATACATTGTATGCAGTCTTACCCTGCTTTTTTGCAAGAGGTTGTTTCTTGGATTCGAACCCGTGACCTTTTGATCATATGATAATAACTTTACCCTTGCGTCAATGCTCCCCTTCTTAATAAATAATTAATATGAAATTAAAATTAGACTATAATAATTTTAATATAAACTTAATTAATTATTTAGATGAAGGTGAAAGTCTGAAAGGGAAGAGCAAAAACGGAGCCAACAAACCAACCAAAATGACCTCCCGCATGTCTATAGTTGTGGCTTGTGCAAAAAGGTCAAGAGTAGTGCAATGGATGGAGAAGATCAAAACACGAACACATTAAAGAAAGAAGTCAATTAATAATATAGCTATACATGAAGTTAATTAATGGTCACTTGGTTTGATTAATGGGGTTAAATGTAACCATATTTGTTTAAGAGAATAATAATCAATTTTGAAAATTTTCGAAGTTCTCTGTGTAAACTCGAGAGAGAGCTTCACATGTCTTTAGCATAATAAATAGAAAAATAATTAATATTAGACACGGTATGTAAGCTATTTTTTTAATAGGAAAAGAGAGTTGGTTTTTATTTAATATATATTTTTATTTTAAAAAAAATATGAAAATTTAATAGAGTTGATTTTTTTTATAATTTTTAAAAGAATAAATTTATTGTGTAAATAAATCTTTTTAATTTTATTTTCAAAAATAAATTTTAAACCGACATGAAATTTTTTTTATTTTGCACAAATTCTTTTGTTAAATTTTCATAAGAAGGGCATCTTTTATTAAGCTTGCGACAAATGGTAGATCAAATGTTTAAAAATAAGGTGAGAGACAAATTTATTGATGATGAGTCCCCTTTAACAGCCTTCTCCTTTATGGAAAAACACAAGATCCATGTGCTGCCAAATATGAAAGCAAAAAAACTAATTAAGAACTTATCTAATAAAAGATGAACCATATCTGAAGAACATGAACTATTAAAAAAATTATTATCGATCTTAATCAAAATCAACTTACATGGATTAGACACCATTATGAATCCATCACCAGTACAAAATTGTTGCTGAGACTGATGATTTTTATAGTTGAGGTTCAGGGCAACAGAGGCATGATCCGCCACTGTGTTAGGATTGTAGCATGAGCCCCCTGGTTGAATCGAGCTACAATCAACAATGCCATTGCATAAACTATCGATGTCCCTTTGTAATGCAGCTGGGCTTGCAAGGGGGTTTGCTATGCACCATGTTTTTGCCTATAAATGCATAAACACTTATTCAATTAAAAATTACAATAACCTTAGCTTATACACGTTAATTGAGAAACGAAGTAACTTACGACGATGCGATATCCTCCAAAATATCTCGACTCTTTACAAATAAGAGAAGTAAAGAGATATTGTTAGAACCAAAATTTACATATGAGAGTCAAATTTAAGCATGGATATCTCTAAAAAGCATGGTAAAATGATAACTCTTTCTATTGAACTATGATCAAACCTGTTGCAATAATATAACACGAGCAAATGATCATATTGAAGAGCACACAAAGGATCACTCCATTTGTCGATGCCATCCTTCACTCTAGTCTTCTTATGTGCAATGCTTGTTAAGTGATATGTATTTCCTCACTTCTTCGTTGACTTTTATAGAGGTGCTATGAAATTTCTCAAATGATTTATGGAAATCCAAAACAAGAAATAGTGACCATAGAAACTTACCATTGTCCATGTACTGGTCAGAAGGTATATTTTTAAGGCATATGTATTTGTTTAGATTTAAAATAAATATATTTTATTTATAATACCATCTATACCCTAACCATAGTAAGCATGCATTCATGTTTCACACAATTTATAATGAAAATAGTTTTTTAAAATCAATTTTAAACAATATTAGTCTTGTCACTTTTTAATAAAATAATATATTTTAATGCCACGTACCACATATATAAAAATAATAACATTGGAAGTTATGGTTTAAAAAAATAAAAATATTTATCAATAACTATTTTTGACATATTCTATAATGAAAATGTGTGATAGTAAAAAAGAAATATTTTAAAAATCCTTTGATAATAAAAAATACAAGTGAATAACGACAAGCTAATTTTTATTAACGTTATTTATTATTAATATTAAAATTATTCTTGCCGTTGTAATTTATAATTATCTTTTTAGAGTATTTCATGAGATATATAAATTTAGTTAACTATTAAATTTATTATTATTTTAATGAAATATTTCTGTGTTTTGTTACGATTGGTGATGTCATTAGTCAGGGATGAATAGCGATACACATTATTTTTGTTCGTCTATTTTCTGTTGGTCTACATAAGGTTATCGAAAAATATAAAGAACATATACAAAACAAAACAAGAATAAAAATAAGAGATACAATGATATACTTGATTTAGATTTATCTATTTTGACTCCATGGCCTAGATTTAGATCGATAGCATCACTATCTCTTTTCTTACCGAAGACCTTATAAAATGAATAAAACCTCATATATGACATATTCTTACCATCAAATACAAGCAAAATATAAAGATATAGATAAAAATGACTACAATATAAATAAATAATGTACACTAGGAATCTTTGCTTTGCTTTGCTCGTATCGTGATTGCTTTAGAATGTCTTCTAAAGGTCTAGAATGCATCAACATTTATTTTCAAAATCTTCAAAAATTAGCATCTAAAATACTCCATGATACTCTCTTTTATATAATATGACTCATGATTTGAAATCACCCATTAGTCAACTACTAGCGTCTATTAGTCGATTGTTCTTCTAAAATTTGTACGTTACACCTATAAAATGGCTTTTCCAGCTCAACATTGACCACACAGTTAACTGCTATACCCTATCAATTGACTTCTATATCAACGATTGAGTTCCCAAATCAACTCAAAAACTTGTTGGTGTTGGGAGCACAACATGTAACCCAGTGTTTTGATATATGAATAAGGTTAAAGTTAATTTTGTTGTGATCTAACAAGTTGTGTCAAGAGTATAGAAGTAGGTTACTTGACAAATTGTGAAGTCTTAGTTGGGAACCAGGAAGTGGTAAAATCCTAGTGGAGCACAACACATAACCTAGAGTTTTGATGTATTACTAAGGTTAAAGTTAAGTTTCTTGTGATCGAACAAGTTATGTTAAGTGTGCAGAAATCGGTTACTTGATAAATGGTGAAATTCTAGTTGGGAACCAACAGTGGTAACGTCCTAGTGGAAATAAGCAACTGAAGACTTGATTGGGAATTAGGCATGAACTAAGTCTTGGTTGGAAACTAAGAAAGAAAATCCTAGATGGGAGCTAGGTGAATAAAGCCTAAGTGGAACAAGTTGAGAAATGAAAGCTTGGTAGACTTGTCTAAGTAGAGTAAGTTGGGAGTTGGAGCTTGGCGGGCAAGTCTAATTGGAGTAAGTTGGGATATGAAACTTGGTAGGACAAGTCCAAGTAGAGTAAGCTAGGACCTAAAGCTTAGTAGGAAAAGTTCAAGTGGAGTATATTAGGAGCTAAAGCTTGGCAAACAAGTCCAAGTGAAATCAGCTGGGAGCTATAGCTTGGAAACTTAGTCTAGATGAGTCAGCTAGGAGCTGAGCATCTAGACCCGAAATAAGTACAAGTAACTTTACATTTTCTATTATACTCATTACGCATAACCATTGCAGAAGAGTAAAGCTTGATGGCTTTAGGCGACCAGAGGGAGTCTAGGCAACTAGTCGGTGATAACTCTCAATGAGGGAAATCGGAGAGTCTAGGCGACTAGAGCATATGAGAGACCAGAGCAACTTCTAGATGACCAGGAGATGATGTTATCCAACTATTTGGGGAAGTTAGGTAAAGATAAGTTTTGGCGCTCCCTAGGCGACCAGAGGGCTTCCAATTGACAGGAGAACGTGGTTAATGTTATCTATCGAACAAACATTGTAGCCACGCCAACAAAATTCAGGTGATTGGGGTAACTCCAGTCGATTGAGGCTTGCCCAGTCAACAAAAGATGAGGGCAATATAAAGGTTTTGAGGTAGAGCTTTGAAATCACTCAATTCAATCATTACACTCATTCTTATGATTGTGCTCTAGTGCTCTCATGCAGTTTATACTGTGATACAGACACCCTCATGTTTTATTTCTGATTGGAAACACCTTGAGTACTCTTTCATATTTATTGTGTTTGCATCCTTGTTTTTTATTTGTTCATAACTTTCTAGATTCTTTTTCTATAAAATTTCTTCACCTTTCTATAGACTTTCTAGAAAGGAGAACTTATAGAAATAATGATCACATTTTTTTAATTACTACACATGTCTGTCTTTGACTTAACTACTAAGTTAATTTTCATTTCCATTATACTGTTGGTGCAGGAAACATCCGATGATCGAACCTAAGTTTTGATAATGACAAAGGATTCAAAGTTAAGGTCATTTGTGGTCTAATGTGTTTGAATGAGTTTGCAGGAAAGTCCTAAGTGTACTTAGACAAAAGTCCTAGCTGCGGTTAGACAGATGAAAAATCCTAAGGGGTGGTAACCCTAGGTCCTAGGGGGTGGTAACCCTTGGCGGAAAGTCTTAGCGGGTCGAGGGCTTCAGGATCTTAGGGGGTGATAACCCTAGATGGAAAGTCCTGGTGTCGCGAACCAGGTGGAAAACTGGACTAGGTCGTGGATCAGACATCCAACAGAAATTCCTAGAGCCTTGGGTGCTGAGCAAAAGTCCAGTCGGTCTAGAGCACCAATCTGGCAACAGTTATACTCTCCTGAGTGGAGTAGGTGAGGGCGCGTTCTCCGGTGAGGGAACAATAGGCGTCGGTTCGACCTAGGATTTCCGGGTGGGAATCCGAAGTCAGAACCAGACAGTCCGTAGACTATCAAATGGTTTGTTTATCATGTCTGCATTATGGTAACTTTATTTTGCAGAGTATGGTTGGACTAACGTATCTTGCAGGAAGCAAATTGGACATCTTTGCCTCGGATGAACAGTACCTTAAGCGCCCTCCATGGAGCTTGGAGACGCCTCGGGTCGCATGCAGAGACATCCTCGCAGCAAGCCGCGAGGGCGCCCTCATGGAGCTTGAAGCTGCCCTTGACACTGGCGCGAGGGCACCCTCCATGGGATTGGAGGCGCCCTCAGGCGAATAAGCGGCAACCTATTCAGAGCTCATCCACGCTGCGGAATCGGTGAGGTTAAGGATGCCCTCCATGGTGTTGGAGGCACCCTCCACAGGCTTCATAAGCAGGTCTCGAGCAGCAACTAAACAACAATGAAAACTAGTGATCCTTTCTCCGTGCGCTGCTCAAAGGACGATCCGACAAAGCCGTAACTTAACTCCGACGACCAGAAGCTTCAAATTTCTTTATTCTTAATTGTCAGTATAATTTTTCTGTACTACTTTTATATTGTACTTCCAAGTGTAATTTTTCAGACTTATAGTGATTGCCCACCGAAAGTGAACAACGATCGTGGGCCTTGGAGTAGGAGTCACCACAGGCTCCGAACCAAGTAAATCTTGGTGTTTGCATTGTTTCTGTGTTTATGTTTTATTATTTCCCCTACGTATTACTCAAAGTTTTCCGAAATGAACGTGAAAGTCACGAGCGCTATTCACCCCCCTCTAGCACTTTCGATCCAACAATTGATATCAGAGCGAGGTCGCTTTAAATTGGTGAAACCATAATTCAAGCAATTTTTCATGGTAATTTTTAATTTTTCGGAGTCGATCAGAATCGGTAAAATTACCGTCTTCCGATCTGGTTTTATCGCAATCAAGTTTTTTTTTCTCGAAGTTGGTGCACTATTCACGTGTTTATTTTTCTTTATCCCGCACTACTAGTTTATTTTTCTTTATCCCGCACTACTAATCCAAGATCAAGTATTGGAACAAGTCTCTTCGTTTCTTTGTGTGTAAGTTATTTTTCTGCTTTAATGGCCCATCAAGAAGGCTATAGCAGAGCTCGCCCGTCACTCTTCACCGACGAAGATTTTGGCTACTGGAAGGGCCGAATGGAGTCTTACCTTCAAACTCAGTTTGAGATGTGGATGATCATCAAAACTAGCATCACACTCCCACTCGACGGCATGGGAAAACCAGTTTCATGCGAGAACTGGGACGCGAGCATAATAAAGAAGGTCGAAACCAACGCCAAGGCAACATGCACTCTTCAATGTGGACTGACAAAGGAAGAGTTAAACCGAGTCGGCCCGTTCTTAAGCATGAAAGAGCTGTGGAAAAAATTGATCGAGCTGCACGAGGGCACTTCTGATATAAAGGTAAGCAAATGTGATTTGCTTTTGAATAAATTATATAACATGAAAATGCAGGAAGGTGAGTTAGCGAGTGATAACCATGATTGTGCTACATTATTTTGATTCATTATGCATATTTCTATTGGTCTATTAATAGATTAAACTCATGATTACTCTACATTTTACAAATTACATTTGATTTTGGACCTAATTACAAATTAGCCAATTATCATGGTATTTGATGTTAATATTTTATTATTATTTTGTAGGCATCAAAAGAGTCATGGACCCGATCAGATCAGGTTACACTTGGGCTCAAATCTAGGGCTAAACGAATCGATCAAGCCTTGGAGTGTTTTGGACCTTCCATTGAAGATCAAGAAGATCGAAGCCATCCATTGAAGATCCGGCTAATCCAACCTAATGAGGAGTAGATCTGGACCGTAGATGAAGATCAGTACTTTTGGATCATATTTTAGCCGATTTTCTACCGTTGATCAAGCTCTGAAGCATCTCAGCCATCCGATCAGTTTTGAGGAGGATTTAAACCCGCAAGAAGCTACAGTGCACGGTGGCTCAGCGTGTTCGCAATTTTTGCTACAGTGTCTTCTTCCTTCTTCCTTCTTCCGTGACACCGAAGCTCCATTCTTCATCTCCAGATCTCATATTTTGATTCTTAATTCAACCACGAATTTGGAATTCCTTGGCAATCAGCTAATGAAGAGCAGATCGCAATCCGTGGGCGTTCCCTAGATCCGTGATGATTTCTTCCTCAATCCGTTTCCTCCTCAGATTCAAGGGCGTTCTCTAGATCTGAGGTTTTCCAGCATTTGCGGAGGCTAGCTGGAGTTCTCCTGAAGCTTCCGCAATCGTTCTGCTTCCGCATAAGCTCGCAGTTTTGAAATTGAACTGATAATTCAAGTTCAAGCTGCGATCACCATTTCCATCCTCTATTCTTCATGCGACAAGATCACAAGCCAGAAGGGCGTTCTCTGCGGCTTGGCGAATCTTAACTACTGGCTAAAGGTTCCAGATGCAGTGATTGAGAGCCAGAAGGGCGTTCTCTGCGACTCCTTTGTTGATCAACGAAGAGAAGGGATTAGATCTGTGAATTGGAGTTTGTGGAATGCTTTAGGGTTTTTGTTTTCCTTATCTTAATTTTTTAATTGTTCTTGAATCTGCTCAGATCTTCAGATCTGATATCTTCTTTTGCAATTTAGTTTGTGTTTGAATTATAACAATCTGAATCTTGTTGCAGGAATTTAATTGATTGCAAATTTTGTTCATTATGAATTTTCAGTTCTGTTAAATACTAGTTTGTTTAGTTTTGATTGTTTAATTAGCTAATCTTTATTCTAAGTGTTGAATCTGAGTGTGATTATGAATGTATGCTATTTCAGTTCATGCAAGATGAGCTTAATTTCAAGTCTTGAATGTAGGAAACTCTTGCTCTAGTTCTAGAATCTTTGGTTACAGTGATTGTTGATTGAAGATGTGGGAATTGCATTATTTGATTCAGAGATGAATAAGAATTTGAATTTCATGGAAGCCCATTTGGTTAGAAGGTAGTGTGATTAGATGAGAATTGTAACGACTCGACCCTTTGGCCTCTTGGGCGGCCCTTATGTCATCGACCCATTTGGCGACCTCTCATGTCGTCGACCGACAACCCTCGGCCGTGTCGTTACTCACTAGGTCTTTCCACCCCTGGCCAGTGGATTTTTGCCTTCCCCAGGATTCGAACTCTAGACCTATAGGCTTAAGTACTAGAGTTTATGAATCCTCGTAGCCAAGTGAGCACCTTTTTATTGTAACGACCCGGCCCTTTGGCCTCTTGGGCGGCTCTTATGGCGGCCCACTAGCGGTACTTATGTCGTCGGTTCATTTGGCGACCTCTCATGTCGTCGACCGACGACCCTTGGCCGTGTCGTTACTCACTAGGACTTTCCACCCCTGGCCAGTGGATTTTTGCCTCCCCCAGGATTCGAACTCTAGACCTCCAGACTTAAGTACTAGAGTTTTTGAATCCTAGTAGCCAAGTGAGCGGCTCTCACTTGGCTACGAGGATTCATAAACTCTAGTACTTAAGCCTGGAGGTCTAGAGTTCGAATCCTGGGGGAGGCAAAAATTCACTGGCCAGGGGTGGAAAGTCCTAGTGAGTAACGGCACGGCCAAGGGTCGTCGGTCGACAACATTAGAGGTCGCCAAATGGGCCAACGACATAAGGGGCCGCCAGTGGGCCGCCGCAAGGGCCGCCCAAGAGGCCAAAGGGCCGGGTCGTTACAAGAATGTACTTTCTTTGATCTCATTCTTGATCTAGTTGAAATTAGATTTTGATTGGAATCAATTCTATAATTCACACACATTTATTAGTTACCCTTGGAAAAATATGACTTGAGGCTCGTTACTACAACACTTATTTTCTTTATTTAATTGAGTTCCAATCTTTATCAATTTGGGGTGCCTCGTGACATGCAAAAAGGCCAACACCAAATTTTGGCATCGTTGCCTGGGAGAAATTAGTAGTGTGTGTTTAATTTTAGATTGTGCATTGATTGATTTTATTTGTTAGCATGTTGATTGATTTGATTGCTTATTTCTTTTTGTATTTTCATGTTGGTTTGTTCTTGAATTATTAAGTGCTTTTACTGTTCATATTTTCATGTGTTTAAAACTTTATGCTTTTGAGTCTTCTAACATTGATTTTTAGTGTTGTAGTGAAGAACAGGAGATTTCTTTAGCATGGATCCATATTTTCAGAATTTTGGAGGTGGAATGGAAAATCAGTATTTTCAGTCTGAGTATCAATATTACCCATGAATGGATCAACAAAATAGGTATATGAGTCATTTTCTAATGGTTTTAATGCTAATTGGGTGGATAATTCATGTTTCAGGTATGAAAGTGCACAAGGACCATTTATTGAGCCATATCCAGCTTATCAAAATTCATATGGGTTTTAAGAAGTTTCAACAAATTTTATCCCACAACCTTTTCAACAAAATGAATCTCAGATGGATGAGTCAACATTGAAACTCAAGGAGATTATGCAACAAATGAGTGAGCATCAAGAGAAACAATTTTCAAGGATACAGAACATACAGATTCAGTTAGATCAAATTGCATCATCTATCAATCAGCTACAAGCACGAAATTCCAATGGAGAGATGGAAAGTAGCGATTCTGTCAGGCCTGACCCTACTTTTATCACTTTACATGATTTTTCTAGTAATTTTTGTGATAATGATGTAATTATGTAAATTTCTGATCCTAATGATTTTGTTGTTGAAGATGTTGATAGTGATTCAGGTTCTGAATATGTTTTTGAAGATGATTTAAGTGTAGGGGAATGCTTACTGGAAGCATTACCTCAAGAATCACCAAGAATTGAAGATGTAAGTGTAGGGACTTGTGCTATGGAGCCAAGCACTCAAGAATCACTACATGAGGATGTACATTCACCAGAATTAGAGCTTGAGCCATTAATTGATGAAAAGGAGGTAACAATCACCACTCCATGTACCTTTCAAAATGACAAGGTGAGTATTTCTTGTGATTTATCAGAAAATTCAATAGAGGTACCATTTGTTGATTTTATTAGTTGTGATTCATTTCTTGACATATTTTCTATCAAAACTAATATTCTCCTATCTTCTTTTTACCCCACATGTGTGTGGGAGGTGTTTCCCTTTATTGATGTTGTAGGAGAATACAAGCTTCAGGAGTGAATGATTGAACTGAACCGCCTCCGTCCTCCAGAAGGAATTTGCAATGGAAAAATGGTCAATAAAAAGAAGTTGATTGCAACCAAGGATACTCCACTACCGGCGTGGATTCTTTTATTAAACCTTCTTCAACTGCCCGGAATCAAGGGGAGTTTGTTCCTTGCTTTTATTTTTTTCTTTATACATCTCTCTAGTTTCATTTTCCTATATTTGCACTTTACTTCCACACTTTGCATTTAGTTTGGTATATATAGCATTTCATTTGAATAAAATTCTCCATGAATTTTTCTAGTAATGCTTTTAAGATGATAAAAGTCTTTTAAATTTGATCATCAATTTTAGGTCATTGGACATGATTGGATATTCTACTTACATGATATTGGTTAAAATGGTGGTGGATTCCATCTTGATAAATTGAGCATGATTGCATGAAAATTACCTAGTGAGAACCACCACAAGCCTAAACTCTATTATTTTCTTTGTGTGACATGCACTCATAGCAATTGAAACTCTAGAACTTGCTTAGTTTCTTTACGAAATCATAATAGCATATGTATGTGATCCTGTCCGAATCAGAAGTCAACGGACGCTGGGGATGTGGCGCTCCCTGCTGGATCCTCAGGTGCTCCGGCGAACCTGCAACAAACCGAGCCGGGAGGGGTGTCCTGGCGACGGCCCTCCGACGCTCAAGTCAGGCGAGGAATAACAAAGAGGTGGCTTCAGAGATTAAGACCCGCGCACCTCCGGTGAAGAAATGGAGACCTTATATAGACCTCTCGAAGGAGCCTGGGCGCGCCAATCAAAGCAATCACCTGCTTTCGACCATGCCCAGATATGGGTTTGTCAGAAGGGCATCCATAAGGTCATACCTCTACTGTATCAACCTCTCCATGATGTGACGGCGAGATCCTCCATCGTGCAATCTTGTGTACGGCATAATCATCAGACATGCCTTTGCTGACATCCCATATCCCGAGACATGCCTTTGCTGATATCCCATATCCTGAGCCGAACGAATAGGCCGCTCGGCTAACCTTTGTATCCTCGCCCTTATCCTGGCCGAACGGACCACCCGCTCGGCCCTTCGGTCCCAGCCGGGCAGACACCCGCTCGGCCATTCAGTCCTCCCGCCTTGGCGTCGGAAACCTAAGCCCATGGCTGGGTTATCTTTGGCTCCGCTCGGACCTGCTCGACTGCTTGACGCGGCCATTACCCGCTTAGTCAGCCCTCCATCCGTCCTCTGGCTGGGACCCTTCAGGAAGTGGGTCCCCCATTCTTACCGCCGGATCACTTGCCTTCCCTTCAAGTCTAGTCGAAGGAGGCAGTGAGTCCGACTGACTGGACTATGTGTCCGAGCGGGCGGTCGTCGCCTTACCGTCGCTTATAATATCCCTTGAGCCGCTCGGCCCTTATGCCAAATTCAGCTGCTCGGCTCTTCGTTTTGGATGTCTTGTCGCTCAACGTGGATGTTTGCTTGTCAATCTTCTCGAAAATCATGCAAATCCTTTTCATTAAGTCGAAGCATGCGCGGTATGGGCGCATTAATTGCGCCTGGTGACAGAGCGCCACGTGGCTCTTCTCACGCGGCGGTGATGATCCGTACGATGGGACGCCGGTCATTTTGAAATGGACGGTTAGATGATGACCTCGTCTCTCGTGACTGCATCCGACGGACGAGGCCAACCAGCCTCGTTCGTATAAAGCCTTCGTCTTCGCCTTTACGCCGCATTCTCTGTTTCATTGTGCGTCCTCCGTCGAAGGTGCCCGCGGCTGCATCATTCCGGCTGTCCTAGTTCTTGCCTCTTGGTGGTTTTCGGCTTTCTGGTGCTCTTCTCCGTTCATCTTCCCTCAGTAAGCTTCTCCCTTCCTTTCGTTCGGCCTTTCCCTTTCGCGTGGGACTTCTTTCGTTCCCTTGCTTGCGAACTTTTATCTGTCCTCCGTTTCCGAGTTTCTTTCGGCTTCCTTCCTTCTTTTTCTTGGTACTTTAGTCATGGCAAGCACTTCCGTACCCACTGTTGATGTTCATGGCCCTTGGTATCTGACCATGGAGAGTCGGTTTGATGAAGAGGGTGCTCGGCGTCTTGTTCGGACGTATGGGATTCCTGATGACCATGAAATAGTTATAGCCGACCCGACCGACCGGCCCCATGACCCTCCGATCGGTACAGTTTGTTTTTTTCTAGACCAATTCCAGGGCGGCCTTAGATTTCCTACCCATCCCTTTATTTTGGAGGTTTGTAATTATTTCCGCATCCCGCTCGACCAACTTGTGCCGAATTCCTTTAGGCTGCTGAGCGGGGTGGTCGTCCTCTTTAGGCTGCACAGTATCCCACTCGACCCCAAGATATTCCACTATTTCTTCTACCCCAAACAATCCGAGTTGGGCACTTTTATTTTCCAAAGTAGAATAGGCTTCAAATTTTTTTATAATATGCCGACCTCCAACAAACACTGGAAGGAGTTCTTCTTCTATATACGACTCCCCGAGCGGCCAGCATTCCGAACCAAATGGCAGACCGCTGTGCCGACCCAGCCGGAGCTCGGCAAATTCAGAAGCAATCCGGCCTATCTTCATGCGGCGAACTGGTTGTCCGGTCAGCGGTGTAGGATCGAAAAGAATTTAGATATCTCCACAATGACATGATATTGTCCACTTTGGGCCTAAGCCCTCATGGTTTTGCTCTTGGGCTCTACCCAAAAGGCCTCATGCCAATAGAGATATCTTTTTCTTATAAACCCATGATCTTTTCCATGTGTTTTCAATATGGGACTATGTTTGCAACCTTGCAACCCCAACAATCCCCCCCTCAAACAAAGGACCATGGGCTTCCCACATCCGATCCTCGACCCACCAGGTCTTCCTGCCCCTCGGTCTACTCGACCTACTAGGACTTCCTGCCCCTCGGTCTACCCGACCTACTAGGACTTCCTGCCCCTCGGTCTACCCGACCTACTAGGACTTCCTTGCCTAGCCGCAACTAGGACTTCCTGCCCCTCGGTCCACCCAACCTACTAGGACTTCCTGCCTGGTGTCTGGTCCTCTTGATCCAAACATAGGAGCCCCCACTTTCTTTGTTCGAGGTCAATATTGTACTCACATGGTTCAATCAGACCATAACTCTTGTGCACAGTCGGCGGTTAAACCTTCTGGCAGTCCGGGCTCTGATACCAATTGTAGGATCGAAAAGAATTTAGATATCTCCACAATGACATGATATTGTCCACTTTGGGCCTAAGCCCTCATGGTTTTGCTCTTGGGCTCTACCCAAAAGGCCTCATGCCAATAGAGATATCTTTTTCTTATAAACCCATGATCTTTTCCATGTGTTTTCAATATGGGACTATGTTTGCAACCTTGCAACCCCAACAAGCGGTACAAAATCGACCAGTTGCTTCTCAAGGGGGTGTTGTATATTTTTGGATTATCTCCCGTTCGGGCCAATCTCCCCTACCGCATGGGTAAGGACTCTTTACTCCCTTAGCCTTTTTTGTCTAACTGATTTTAATTTCTTCCACTCCAGCTGAAGTCATGTGGCGCTCCAAGGCTACCGCTCATCTGAAATTGAAGGCCGTGGAAATTGAGGCGGCTACCAAAAAAGAGCTCGCCGAGCGGGGTCTCATCCCCAGCCGCCCGGCAGATGCAGGAGAGGGGGGGGGGGCGCAGTCCGCCCCTGAAACAGAAGTCGCCCCATCCGCTTCGACGGAGGTTGAGGCGGATCCTGTTTCCTCTGCCCCCGCCGAGCTAGGAGTCCTCCAGGTCGGGGATCCACCACTGGAAGTTCGGCGAAAACGTCGAAGAGATTCCAGCCTTCCGCCGACCCAAGAGGGCGAGCCACAGGCGCCGACCGGGGTCGCTTCGCCAGATCGCACGCCGTCGCGGATCGGGACCCCAGTGGCCTCGCCCACCGCACAACCCTCTGGCTCTCCTCCACGGACTCGTCGTCGCTTACGACGGTTGGGCGAAACTTCAACCATAGGGGAGTCCTCGAGCCAGGCGACTGCGGCTGAGGAAGTGCCGGCCGGCCACCCGACCATCAAGACTACCCTTCGATTCCCCTCGGAGGAATATTTATTGTCCGCCGATCGGCCATCAAGCCCCGTTCATGAAATAACCCTGACGGGTCCGCTCGCCAAGCTTTTCGAGGACGCGCAGATTCAGGTGGCCCTCATGACGCCCAAGCAGCTCGACGATAACAACATGCAACAGGCCACTCAGGTAAATTTATTTTTCTTCCTATGCCATGCTACTGTTTGGTTCCTGATTTTATTATTTCCCTTACAGCGTTGGGCTGAGCAAATCGCCACTAGCCATCGGCTAGCCGAGCTGGAGGATCTCCTGGAAAAACTCCAAGTGTCGAGGGGTCCGTCGGTCGAGCGGGAGAAACAAGTCCTCGAGGCCGAACAGAAGAAGGCCGCCGACCTGGCTACAGAGGTGGCTCGGCTAGAGGGCCAAGTCAAAAAGCGCGAAGCGGAGGCCAAACGCGCTACTGCCCGGAAGAAGCGAGCGGTAGCTGATCTGGATAAAATGAAAGTAGATGTCCGTGCGCTAGATCAGCGATCCAAGGATCTGGAGGCCCAGCTGAACGCCGAGCGGGAGGTCCGTTCGGCAGAACGCACAAAGGTTGAGGTGGACTTGAAGGCAGTCCAAGATTCCTTAACCGCCTCCCGGGCGGTGCTCAAAAAATATAAGGAGGGAGAGCCGAATCGCTTAGCAGCAGCGCGCCAAGCATACCTCCGCTCGGAACGGTTCGGCGCAAAATTCGGCGGCAACGTCTCCTCAACTTTCGCCGAGGCGGTCAAGGTCACCATGGCGTACATGAAGAAGGGTGGCCACCTTCCTGCGGGAATGCACATTCCCGCCTCCGACCTGGCGACCATGATAGATGATATCCCGGACGCCTTTTTTAATTTTGAGGACCCGGAGTGAGGCGAGTTCTTCCAAGTACTTCTTGTACTTCATCCGCTCGGCGGATGTAAAATTTTTATACGTGCCGTTCGGCATAATTGCGTTCCTCTGCTATTTTTGTTTGTCCTTCATTGCCCTCTTCTGTCTGTTTGGTGCTCATTCGTAGAGTCAGTTAAGCTATACGTGTTTCCCACTAGACAACCGATCAGGTTAATCAATTGACTCGTTTTCCTCGACATCGTTTAGCACTTGGCTATGCTGTTTGCATTCAGTGAATGAGAAGTATTGGCAAACCGACGGCCGATCGGACTTAAACAATTTAGTACTTGCGAACCCTCGTTATTTGGCGTCCTTAGTTCCGTCCAGTAAGTTCACAGTCGGGGGCCTTCGCTCTCGAGCTCCCAGATCGGATATTTATAGCCGATCGACGCGGCTCTCGATCTTTAACGACGGAGCTCGTCGGCGCGGATGTTTATAGCCGATCAGCGCGGCTCTCGATCTTTAACGACGGAGCTCGTCGGCGCGGATGTTTATAGCCGATCGGCGCGGCTCTCGATCTTTAACGACGGAGCTCGTCGGGATGTTCGATCGGCGCGGCTCTCGATCTTTAATGACGGAGCTCGTCGGCGCGGATGTTTATAGCCGATCGGCGCGACTCTCGATCTTTAACGACGGAGCTCGTCGGCGCGGATGTTTATAGCCGATCGACGCGGCTCTCGATCTTTAACGACGGAGCTCGTCGGCGCGGATGTTTATAGCCGATCGGCGCGGCTCTCGATCTTTAACGACGGAGCTCGTCGGCGCGGATGTTTATAGCCGATCGACGCGGCTCTCGATCTTTAACGACGGAGCTCGTCGGCGCGGATGTTTATAGCCGATCGGCGCGGCTCTCGATCTTTAACGACGGAGCTCGTCGGCGCGATTATTTATAGCCGATCGGCGCGGCTCTCGATCTTTAACGACGGAGCTCGTCGGCGCGGATGTTTATAGCCGATCGGCGCGGCTCTCGATCTTTAACGACGGAGCTCGTCGGCGCGGATGTTTATAGCCGATCGGCGCGGCTCTCGATCTTTAACGACGGAGCTCGTCGGCGCGGATGTTTATAGCCGATCGGCGCGGCTCTCGATCTTTAACGACGGAGCTCGTCGGCGCGGCTCTACGGTTTAACGTCTGGGCTAGACGGCCTTTCAGGCTAATTTTGACGCTTCCGTTCGGCGAAGCTTTTTGCCCTCCTTTTTTATCACTTTTGGTTCCTTTCACCCAGCTTGGATAACGTACTCTTGGCCGAACGGCTCAGGGTCTGCTTCGTTGAGCATTTTGGCTAGGATAATATACCTCCGTCCGAATGGTACGGGGCCTTCGATCTTCGAGCGCTTGGCTCGACCCATTTACCTCCGGCCGAGCGGCGCGGGGCCTTCGTTTCTTTGCTGGCGATGCCTTATTTGTTCTCTTGATTTTTCATTTCTGCATTTCAAGTATTTAGTCGAAAAAAGTACACAGGATGATTTACATAGGCACACCTTTCACCCCGCCCGGTAAGGCTGGAGGTGGTTCGCGCTCCACGGCCTATCTAGCTGCCGACCTTCCTCATCCTCCAAATAATACGCGCCCGAGCGAAGCTTCTCGATGATTTTGAAGGGACCTGCCCACGGAGCTTCAAACTTGCCGATGTCGCCGACCGGCTTGACTTTCTTCCAGACCAGGTCGCCGACATGGAATGATATGGGAATGACGCGCCGGTTGTAGTTTTGCTTCATCCGTTGACGGTATGCCATCAGCCGAACGAATGCCTTGGCTCGCTCCTCGTCCACCAAATCCAGCTCCATGTTCCTTCGCTCGGCGTTGCCCTTATCGTAACATTGGACCCGGACGGACTCGACGCCGACTTCAACCGGAATGACCGCTTCGCCGCCGTACACCAGATGAAAAGGTGTGACGCCAGTTCCTTCCTTTGGAGTCGTTCAGATGGCCCATAAAACGCCCGGCACTTCATCCGGCCAACTCCCTCCCAAGTGGTCGAGCCGAGCGCGCAGAATACGGAGAATTTCCCGATTGGCCACCTCGGCTTGACCGTTGCTTTGGGGGTAATCCACGGACGTGAAGTGTTGCTCAATGCCGTAGCTTTTGCACCAATCTTCTAGCACCTTCCCTTTGAATTGCCGCCCATTGTCGGAAACCAATCGGCGAGGGATACCGAACCTACAGATGATGTGTTGCCAGATGAATTTTTTGACCATCTGTTCGGTGATCTTGGCTAGCGGCTCGGCCTCCACCCACTTGAAAAAATAATCGACCGCCACCAGCAAAAATTTCCTCTGCCCGGTCGCCATCGGAAATGGACCCACAATATCCATTCCCCATTGATCGAACGGACATGAGACGGTTGATGCCTTCATCTCCTCTGCCGGTCGGTGGGAGAAGTTGTGATACTTCTGGCACGAAAGGCACGTAGCTACTGTCCGAGCGGCGTCTATTTGTAAGGTCGGCCAAAAGTATCCAGCTAGCAGGATCTTCTTAGCTAGTGATCGTCCGCCTGGATGTCCTCCGCACGATCCTTGATGTACCTCTTGGAGGATGTAAGCTGAGTCCTCCGAGCTCATGCATTTCAACAGCGGGTGAGAGAAAGCCTTCTTGTAGAGCTGATCGCCAATGAGTGTGAACTGACCGGCCCTCCTCCTGAGCAACTGGGCTTCATCCCGATCGGCCGGTGTGGCTCCCGAGCGGAGGAACTCTATGATGAGTGTCCTCTAGTCGCTTGGAAACGTGAGGCCTTGCATCCGGTCGACGTGCGCCACCAGCAGTACTTTTTCAATTGGTTGCTGAATGGCGACCGACGTTATTGAGCTTGCGAGTTTGGCTAACTCATCGGCCGCCTGGTTCTCCGTTCGGGGAATCTTCTGAATAAGCACCTCTCGGAAAGTAGCTTTGAGTTTTTCAAAGGCCTCAGCGTAGAGTTTAAGCCGAACGCTGTTGATTTCAAAAGTGCCAGAAAGTTGCTGAGCGGCCAACTGTGAATCCGAATAAAGTGTCACCCGACCGGCTCCCACATGCCGTGCTGCCTGCAATCCGGCTATGAGGGCCTCATACTCTGCTTCATTGTTGGTAGCTTTGTAATCTAGCCGGACGGATAGGTGCATCTTTTCTTCTCGAGGTGAGAGCAGCAATATTCCAATCCCACTTCCGAGGCGAGTGGAAGACCCATCCACATATATTCTCCACGTAGCTTCCGGTTCTGGCCTTTGCACTTCGGTCACAAAATCAGCCAAGGATTGCGCTTTGATCGCCGAGCGGGGTTGGTATTGGATGTCAAATTCACTTAATTCTGTCGTCCACTTGATGAGCCGTCCGGACGATTCTGGATTCAACAGTACTCTTCCTAGTGGACTGTTCGTCCGGACAACGATGGTGTGAGCCAAGAAATATGGTCGCAGGCGCCGAGCGGCTAGAACCAAAGCAAAGGCCAACTTCTCGAGCCCGGTGTAACGAGATTCAGCATCTTTTAAAATGTGTCTCAGAAAATACACCGGCTGCTCTTCGCCGCTCGCCCTCACAAGTGCTGAGCCTACAGCATGCTCAGTTGAAGACAGATAAATATAAAGTGACTCACCCCCGATCGGCTTGGCTAGTACAGGCAGGGAATTAAGATATGTCTTCAATTCTTCGAATGCTCGATCGCATTCCTCGTCCCAGTGAAATTTAGTGGCCTTGCGCAAAATTTTGAAGAAAGGGAGGCTCCGGTCGGCCGTTTTGGAGATGAATCTGGACAATGCGGTTATCCGACCGGTCAACCGCTGCACTTCCCTTGTATTTCTTGGAGGCGGCATGTCTTGTAGAGCTTTCACCTTGCTGGGATTTGCTTCGATTCCCCGCTCGGTCACTATGTACCCCAAGAAACGCCCTCCTTTTGCTCCGAACAAGCACTTCTGGGGATTTAGCTTGACTCCATATTTGCGTAGCGCTCGGAAGGTTTCTTCCATGTCCTTGAAGAGATCGGCCGCTTGGACTGATTTGATAAGAATGTCGTCCACATAGACTTCCAGATTCCTCCCGATCTGCTCCCTGAACACTTTGTTCATCAAACGCTGATAGGTGGCCCCGACGTTCTTCAATCTGAATGGCATCACATTATAGCAAAAGCTTACTTTTTCTTGATCTTCTCGGGCGAGCGGCACTTGATGATATCCTTGGTAGGCGTCGAGCATGCAAATTAATTCGCAGCCGGCCGTAGAGTCCACCAGCTGATCTATCCGGGGCAGGGGATAAAAATCTTTGGGGCATGCTTTGTTTAAGTCCCGAAAGTCGATGCAGACTCTCCACTTGCCGCCCGGCTTGGAGACTAATACTACGTTAGCCAACCAGCTCGGGAACTGCACCTCGCGTATATGGCCGGCCTCCAAAAGCTTCTCGACTTCCGCCCGGATGATGGAGTTCTGCTCGGCACTGAAATCTCTTTTTCTCTGCTTTATCGGCCGAGCGTCCGGTCGGACATGCAACTCATGCTGCGCTATGCTCGGCGAAATTCCGGGCAACTCATGTGTCGACCAGACGAATACATCATGATTTCGTCGGAGGCATTGGATCAGCTCCTCCTTCTGCTTCTCCTCCAGATCAGAGGCAATAAAAGTTGTAGCCTCCGGTCGGGTCGGGTGAATCTGCACTTCCTCTTTTTCTTCATAAATTAGAGAGGGTGACTTTTCAGTGATGGCATTTACCTCGATTCGAGGCGCCTTCCGAGCGGAGTTGGATTCTGCTCGGATCATCTCGATGTAGCATCGCCGAGCTGCTAGCTGGTCTCCTCGTACTTCTCCCACTTTGTCCTCCACGGGGAACTTGATTTTCTGATGGAAGGTTGAGACGACCGCTCGGAATTCGCTGAGCGCCGGTCGTCCCAAAATGACGTTGTAGGATGAGGGAGAGTCGACCACCACGAAGTTTATTGTCCTGGTCCTCCTGAGCGGCTCCTCTCCCAGCGAAGTAGCTAGCCGGATCTGTCCGACCGGCTGAACTTCGTTGCCCGTAAACCCGTAGAGCGGGGTCGTCATGGGCAGCAGCTTGGCTCGATCAATTTGCAGCTGATCGAACGCCTTCTTGAATATGATGTTGACCGAGCTTCCTGTGTCAACAAATATGCGGTGAACAGTATAGTTTTCTATTACCGCTTTAATGAGCAGAGCGTCGTCGTGGGGCACTTCAACTCCTTCTAAGTCCCCAGGCCCGAAAATGACTTCCGGTCCACTTGCCCGCTCTTGGCTACAACCGACTACGTGGATCTGGAGCTGCCGGACGCCCGCCTTTCTGGCTCGGTTGGAGTCTCCTCCGGTCGGCCCCCCAGCAATAACGTTGATCTTGCCTCGGGAAGTGTTGCTCCTATTTTCCTCTTCCCGAGCGGACGGTCGGGACCGTTCTCTGGACGCTCGGCGATTCTCCTGTCTTGGAGATCTGTGCCGATCGGGCGTCTGTTGATGTCGCCTCTCGGTGCGGGTCCGGTCAGCTTCATGGGTCCTTTGTCTTCGGTCGATGGAAGGAGACCGTCGTTCGGCCTTCCTGGGAACGGGATTAGCCACGAAGGGAAGACTTCGACAATCCCTCGTGTTGTGCGTATCCGTCCGGTGGAAGGAGCAGAACATAGGGGTCCATCTCTTCTTTGGCTTGATCCGAGCGGCAGCTACTTCTTGAACTTGAGACCTCACACGAGGGGAGCGGATTGCTTCAGCCCTTGGTCCTCTAGGCGGTTGATGAGCGGCATGCTGTCTCCGTTCGGCATGAATATGCGCCCTCTCGATTGGAGTTTCCTTTTTCTGGGCGGCTTGCGCTTCTTCCACGTTTATGTATTCGTTGGCCCGATATAGCATGTGATCATAATCTCGGGGCGGCTTTCGGATGAGCGACCGGAAGAAGTCCCCATCCACTAGGCCTTGTGTGAAGGCATTCATCATGGTCTCCGATGTGGCCGTTGGAATATCCATTGCCACCTTGTTGAACCGCTGGATGTAAGTTCGAAGCGATTCTCTCGGCTCTTGCTTGATGGCGAACAAGCTAACACTTGTCTTCTGATAACGCCGACTGCTGGCGAAGTGGTGGAGGAAGGCCGTTCGGAAGTCCTTGAAGCTTGTGATGGATCCGTCCGGCAGCCTCCGGAACCACCGTTGAGCCGATCCCGAGAGAGTGGTAAGAAAAACTCGGCATTTTACTCCATCTGTGTATTGATGGAGTGTAGCCGTGTTATCAAACTTACCTAGATGATCATCCGGGTCTGTTGTTCCATTGTACTCGCCGATCGTCGGAGGCACGTAGTGCTTGGGCAGAGGGTCTCGTAGAATAGCCTCCGAGAATTGGTGATTGATCCGCTCGGGGGATGCGTCCGCTCGGGGGGTTTTCCCCTTTCTGTCATCTCGCCTAGGCATCTCGTCTGAAGAAGATCCTCTATCTCTTCGAGCTGGTACGGCTTCAGGGGTGCGAAATAAGGCTCGATGGAATGCGACGGTGGCTGGAGGTGCTTCCGCTCGGCCACCTGACGCAGATGTTGCTTGTTGCTCCGGCCGCTCGGCTGCTGCTTTCTGTTTTTGCTCCCCTCATCTCGACCAGAGCGTCGAGTTCTTCTGTTGAAAGCGCCACCGTGTGTTGTCGTCCAGCCTCGTCCATCGTTCCTGTTCGGATGCAGGTGCGTTCCCACAGACGGCGCCAAATTGATCCTGTCCGAATCAGAAGTCAACGGACGCTGGGGACGTGGCGCTCCCTCCTGGATCCTCGGGTGCTCCGGCGAACCTGCAACAAACCGAGCCGGGAGGGGTGTCCCGGCGACGGCCCTCCGATGCTCAAGTCAGGCGAGGAATAACAAAGAGGTGGCTTCAGAGATTAAGACCCGCGTACCTCCGATGAAGAAATGTAGACCTTATATAGACCTCTCGAAGGAGCCTGGGCGCGCCAATCAAAGCAATCACCTGCTTTCGACCATGCCCAGGTATGGGTTTGTCAGAAGGGCATCCATAAGGTCATACCTCTACTGTATCAACCTCTCCATGATGTGACGGCGAGATCCTCCATCGTGCAATCTTGTGTACGGCATAATCATCAGACATGCCTTTGCTGACATCCTATATCCCGAGACATGCCTTTGCTGACATCCCATATCCCGAGCCGAATGAATAGGCCGCTCGGCTAACCTTTGTATCCTCGCCCTTATCCTGGCCGAACGGACCACCCGCTCGGCCCTTCGGTCCCAGCCGGGCAGACACCCGCTCGGCCATTCAGTCCTCCCACCTTGGCGTCGGAAACCCAAGCCCATGGCTGGGTTATCTTTGGCTCCGCTCGGACCTGCTCGACTGCTTGACGCGGCCATTACCCGCTTAGTCAGCCCTCCATCCGTCCTCTGGCTGGGACCCTTCAGGAAGTGGGTCTCCCATTCTTACCGCCGGATCAGTATGCATGAAAATTGAGGATTTTGCCAATTTTGTTCCCCCTCATAATTTCCAATTTCTTTCCTTATGATTATACATTCTCATCTAGCACTTTAATCTTTGATCATCTTTGCTTGTCATTCTTTAATTGAGAGCTTTGGTTGATTTACTTGATGAGTGGATTGTTTGAGATGGATAAATTTCAAGTGTGGGGGAAGGATTTGGATTTAATCAGAGGTCTTGAAAATCTTTGATGACTTCATGAAGATTGATCTTTGATTTTTGAGCATAATATGATAGTGGAAGGAGTTTTTCAATTGTATGATTTACTGGAATTTTTATTGCTGTAAGTTGGTTGGTTTGGATTAGAGCTCCGATCAAATTATGGTTGGAAGTTTGTTGTAACAACGGTTCAAAGTGAATCAGTATATGCATGAGCTGTAAGTTGAGCTTGTGAGGTTGATGTGTTGAATTCTGTTGCCAAATTTGTAAGTTGGAATTAGTCTCCTATTCTTGTTGCTAATAAAAGAACTATCTTGATATTCTATAGGAGTATAATATCTGTGAAGGGATCATAATCTCTTTTCAAATGAAGCATACTTGACAGGACTTAGACTTATTTATATCTGAAACTAAAATGCTGGAAACCAGAATTCAGAACTTAACTTTGAATTGGATTCTGGATGATGGGCTGCTGTGGTGTCTAATAATTCTTCTTTTGCTTTTTAGTAGTGCAACATGAATGCATCTTTCAAGTGGTTTGCAAGGAGAATAACAAATCTAGGGAGTTGCAGAAACTAATTGTAATTCCTGATTTTTGAAACTGTGTTGATGAGAAAATGATAAGAGTTGTTGCTGCAACTAGGTGGATGCTACAAAGATGAAACTGATGTATCAAAAATTACATTTTTAGTGTTAAAATATGATGAAGTTTATCTAATTAGCATTGTTATAAATTGAAGCTCCAGTAATTACAGTGCTAAATGAAGCCTTCTATCAAGTTTAACTCTTCATGGATGTTGAAGGAAATCAGTTTTGAAGAACGTTGGAACTTTATATAATCTACAGAACCAAATCTGAAACTAAGGAGCTATTGATATCTGAAATTGCCAGCTGAACTGTAGTGCAGGAAGAAAAAAATAGTATGTTGCCATGAGTTTTAAGAGGGTTTACATGGGTTACGAATTAAGGAAGCATTGCTGTAAATTAGTTGTCTTTCACCAATACAAATGAAAGAGATAGCAAGGAGGATAACTAGCAATAAATTCAGAATTCAGCCAATAAAATTATAATGCCAAATCTGGAGTGTGTCTTTGGACAGCAACAAGTGGGATTTGATAAATATCTTGATTTCAAGTGCACAATGAGACTTATTGTTAAGTTAAATTCCACTTGGGGCAGGCTGAAATTACCTTGAATTCCAAGTTCTGAAATTTGAAAGATTGCCTGGAGATCAGAGAACCAAAACTTGAAACTGTAGTGCAAAGATCCAAATGCAGAATTGAAGTGTAGAGATTTTTACAGAGCTGGAAATTTAAGTGCAGAGCTGAAAAGTGAGATGCATTTTGTATCAGATGTGTATCAAGATTGGGAATATAATATTCAAATGAGTGGAAGCTTAGTTAACATTTAAGAAGATGCTGAAACAAATGGCATGCTACATTTCATGGAATCTGCAGAGCAGATTCTTCACAGTTAAGTGACATAAGGCTAATGCTGATTATTACTGTTTAAATCTGTAAGTTCTTTAAGAAACGATGGAATGCTATAGAGAAACATGGAACTTGATCACTGCTGGGAAGCTGGAGTAATTTGTGTATCAAATCTGTCAAAATAATGAGGAAAGACAAAGAAGATCCTACATCCACAGTGACAAATGGTATTTCATTACTTACCATGTCTTTAAAAATTGTATTGGACAGCATGTTGAAGTATCGAGTTGCTGAGAATATTCTGGATCAAGATTTGAAATTTTATTGATGTCTACCATTCCACTCATGAATTACTTGAATGGAGTATCATTTACTTGGAAGAGTTGAAGAAAAGGGCAGCAATTTGGTACTTTAAACAGTGAGGAAGTGCTGGAACAGAATTCAGAGTATATTTGTATCAACAATTTGTGTTTACTTCTTTTCCAATCTTTATAAAATGGCTGAACAGAATTCTGAAGGTGTCAAAGTGCTGAAATTCTGAGTTGCAGTACCTAATTGATGTTACTTACTGAAATAAGATGGAAGTCAAGCTATAATTTAATTTAATGATTGTTAAGTTCTTCGGAAATATATTGTTGAAGCTTGAAGTGAGAAAGCAACAACATCAGGTGAGGATACCAAGTGATCAAGATGAAACTCAGAATTCTGAGAGAATAATGCAGAACTGTGAAATTCTGTGAAGATGAAGTTGAGAGCTGTTGGAGTATCAAAACTTCAGAAATGACACCAAATTCAGAAATGACATCAAGTAAGGGAGAAGCTCAGATGAAATTCTATAAGTGAAGCAACAAATGGAATTCCATATCTGAAATGAAACAACTGAAAACAAAAGGGAATGTTTGCTGAGATGACAGGAAAAAAAACAGAGATTCAGAATTCATAAAATATAGAATTATACAGCACAAGTAATGTGGCATTTTTGTGCCAAATTGGGAAAAGAATTGTGATGAGTAAGAGCTGCTGGAAACTGGAAAGCTTTCAGATATGCATTGTAAAGGTCTTAAGAAGCAAGATGAAGAAGTATTGAGATTTGTGGTGGTTAAATAGGGCAAAGTTGATACAAAGTCAAAAACTCTCTATAAAAATTCAGATTTGCAGCTAGCCGTGCTACATTGTTTTAGATTTGTCATTGAACATAAATGAGATTCAGTTTTGATTAAGATCAAGTACAAAATAACAATTCTGAAATTTAAGATTGGGTCCTGAATTTTTGAAATGTTTCAGCTGGTTTCTGTAGTAGGCAAACTTTGAGAAATTATGAGTGCAAATTTTCTGAATTGAATCATGAATCTGAATTCATGAATTTAAACTCCTGCTTCTTTGATTCCTGAATTCATGAGTTTAGTCTTGGTTTCTAGTCTCTTCAAACCTTACATGATTTTAAGCAAGTAGCTATAATGAATGTATAATTCTCAATCTGTTCACGCTGAGTTTTTGTTGCAAATTCTTTACCAGTAAGGCACTAAAAAGTTCTTTGATCTAGAGCCTTAATATAAAGAATGAAACCTTGGTATTTTGGGAGCTGCAGTTTTTCAAATTCCTACTAAATTTTAAACCAAATATTCCAGCAAACAGAACAGACTAGTTGCTGTAAGATGTATTCTGAAAAGGCTGAACTAAATATGTTATTTCACTTTATCTTTGAATTGATTGGAAAATTAAGAAGATTCAGGAGTTGCTGGATTGCTGAATGAATCTTAGTATCTTCCATTCTTGTGCAAGAGTAACAAGATAGTGCAATATGTTGTGTGTCGAGTCCTTGATGTAATTTTCTGATCATTAAAGCATCAAGATTTGGAAAGAGCCAGAGCTCAGATTCTGTTATATTGGTGATTGTTTCTGTCCGAAGCTTGAGGTAATTCATAAGAAGGAAGGGTAGCAGTGATAATGATCATTAACATAGCTGATGAAGAACTTGCTGAATGTTCAGTGATCCTGTCTGAGAAACTTGACAAAATGGAAAGATGGGGAGAAAACCTACTGTCGATGAAGAGTAATACCTGACTGAATACTGATCCGAGAAACTCAAAGCGGATTGAGGAGAATGAAGTCACAGAATGCCCTCCTCCTGTGAAGATTCAAAGACGAGATAAAAATCTAACTGAAGAAAACCGAGATCCCGAGCTTCCCAAGCTTCTTGCGCACAAGAGACCAACCAACACTATCGTCAGTGACCTAAGACCGGGGTGGGACTCCCTGGCTAGACCCTTCGACGCTCAAGTCAGTAATCTCTCTTGATGTGGAAGAAGGAAGAAGAAGATGAATAGTAGTTGAAAACTAGGGTTGTGAATGTGAGCAGTAATGTGAACTTGCCTGGCCCACGGAGAGGATTCCCCTTTTTATACCACTTCATATAACCTCCGTAGTCATGAAGTGGACCCCGGTTTGTTAGAGTTTGTTATGAGATGACGTAAGCTGTGTACTTGTGGTAAATGGCTTTTAAGAAATCTTTTTTATACCCCAGATGTACCTTCTTTGTCGCCTAGTACCTGCAGAAAAGTCTAGAAACACACTTCCCGCCAAATACAAATATCATAACAAACCTGTTATTCAATCACATACAAATATCTTTATTAAATTAATTATGCGTCTACTTATTCGTCCTGTCTTTATTATGTTGTAGACAGCTTGGTATCATACTATGTTTTGTATTAACTGAAGATTAAACCCAGACCTTGTTCGGTCGATTCATTATTATCGTTCAACTAATCGCTCAATAATATAAAGCTTTGGATCTTTTCATTCTCTGGCGATCATGTATACTTAACTAATTCTAGATATGCTATCTTAAATAATCCTGGCCTTTTATCTTAAACGTGAAACCCCGGCCGATATTTGCCTACTCTGCTCAAGGTATTTCTCGATTGGTATTAGCTTACTTTCCTCAAGGTATATATCGGTCGATATTAACCTGCCTTCCCCTAAGGTATATCTCGGTCGATGTTGGCCTACTTTCCTTGAGGTATGTATCGATCGATATCGGTCTACCTCCTTTGAGGTATATATCAGTCGATATTGGCTTACTTCCCTTAGGGTATATCTTGGTCGATATTAACTTTCCTCCCGTGATACATATCTCGATCGGTATTGGTCCTCCTTCATCAAGGTATATTTCGGTCGATATTGACCTACCTTCCCCTAAGGTATATCTCGACCGATGTTGGCCTACTTTCCTTGAGGTATGTATCGATCGATATCGGTCTACCTCCTTTGAGGTATATATCGGTCGATATTGGCTTACTTCCCTTAGGGTATATCTTGGTCGATATTAACTTTCCTCCCGTGATGCATATCTCGATCGATATTGGTCCTCCTTCATCAAGGTATATTTCGGTCGATATTGACCTGTCTTCTTAATTCTGCTATCCCCTTTTTCACCAGGGACCTACTAAACCTAACCCATATCATTCAGAAAATTGGAATTAATAGATTCTTAAATTCTTGATATTTTAGAAGCTGCACTGCAGTGCAAGAATTGAGCTTTTATGAAGAAATTACAGACTTTCAATTTCAGCATCAAACAAAAATTCATTGTCATACAAATTCTGATGGTGAAGACTGCATTTTATGAACTCAACAACTGGATGAGAAGACTCTGAGATGTGTTTAGCTATTGGAATTTGCAGCATTAGATCTGATCCTGTTTTTGATGAACTTTTCCCAGCATCTAGGTCTTAGCATTAGGGCAGCAAGTTCCACCCTTTAGATTCCAGCCATATAAATGCTTTCGAAATCTGCATAATGAGGACAAGGAAACAGTGGGGGCATTGTATCGCGTTTTTGGTTACATATTGTGTTTCATTGCCCGAGACGGCCAATGTTTTAAGTGTGGGGGAGGGAACTCTTCTTGGCTAGTTGATGTGAGATTAATTGAGTTCAAAATGCTGAAATTGAAGTGTAAAAACAGTGAAAACAGAGAAAAATAGTAAAAAAGTGGTAAATCAAAAGAGTATCAAGAATGAAGATAGAGTATCAAGATTTTTTGTTGGCTATCAAATTGAAGGAGAGGTTAGCTTGATATGTTGAATTGTTAAAAACAAATGGTATTCATCTCTATACACATCAAAATGGTAAACACATCAAGTATATTCCTCCAATACTTTTATCTTCTCATATTTTTCATTAAATTCTTTTCTTTTGACATTTCATCCACTTAAATTGTTCTTTTTTATTCCATTTCAATTCTTGATGATAAAATCTTTTTGATTCATGTATGCTATGTTTATAGTGGTGGAGAATTAGAAAATAAGCAAGCTTATGGTAGTGAAATGTTGTGAGTGACATTGAGTGAGCTCCACTTATATGCAATTTTGAGAGCGAGAGCTAGAATAGGTAAATCCCTTGTGAGATTGTATCTTGCTTTATTTTTCAATTGGATTGAAACTACCATACCTACTAATTATTGTTTGGATTGTATTCATGATTGTTTGTGATCTTTAAGATGACCTTAGTTAATTATCTTTTACTATCTTTTAGGTATTGCTAAGAGAATTTGTGTGGAGATGATTTTTAGTTTTCTTGACTTGAACGGGACGTCCAAGGCTAAGTGTGGGGGATTTGATAACCATGATTGTGATACATTATTTTGATTCATTATGCATATTTTTATTGGTCTATTCATAGCTTAAACTCATGATTACTCTACATTTTACAAATTACATTTGATTTTGGACCTAATTGCAAATTAGCCAATTATCATGGTATTTGATGCTAATATTTTATTATTATTTTGTAGGCATCAAAAGGGTCATGGCCCGATCAAATCAGGCTACACTTGGGCTCAAATCTAGGGCTAAACGAAGCGATCAAGCCTTGGAGTGTTTTGGACCTTCCATTGAAGATCAAGCAGATCGGAGCCATCCATTGAAGATCCGGCTCATCCAACCTAATGAGGAGTAGATCTGGACCGTAGATGAAGATCAGTACTTCTGGATCATATTTTAGGCGATTTTCTACCCTTGATCAAGCTCTGAAGCATCTCAGTCGTCCGATCAGTTTTGAGGAGGATTTAAACTCGCGAGAAGCTACAGTGCACGATGGCTCGGTGTGTTCGCGATTTTTGCTACAGTGTCTTCTTCCTTCTTTCGCGACGCTGAAGCTCCATTCTTCATATCCAGATCTTAGATTTTGATTATGAATTCAACCACGAATTTGGAGTTCCTTGGCAATCAGCTAATGAAGAGCAGATCGCGATCCATGGGTGTTCCCTAGATCTGCGACGATTTCTTCCTCAATCCGTTTCCTCCTCAGATTCAAGGGCGTTCTCTAGATCTGAGGTTTTCCGGCGTTTACGGAGGCTAGCTGGAGTTCTCCTGAAGCTTCCGTAATCATTCTGCTTCCGCATAAGCTCGCAGTTTTGAAATTGAACTGATCATTCAAGTTCAAGCTGCGATCGCCATTTCCATCCTCTATTCTTCATGCGATAAGATTGCAAGCCAGAAGGGCATTCTCTGCGGCTTGGCGAATCTTAACTACTGGCTGAAGGTTCCAGATGTAATGATTGAGAGCCAGAAGGGCGTTCTCTGCGGCTCCTTTGCTGATCAGCGAAGAGAAGGGATTGTGTAACGCCCGAAAATTCTCAAAATAATTATTAGAAATATCCTAGTATTTTTCTGGAATTTTAGGATATTCTTATGGATTTTTAGATTAGCGGAAGTAGCAAAAATAAATAGAGAACGAAAATAGCCTACGCGGGAATTGAACCCGAGACCTATTGGGTTCTATGACTTATGGTGAACTCTAGTAACCAGGTGAACCCAGCAGGGCCGTGCTGAAAGAAAAGGGAGGCAATTAAATTTATGTTAGAGTTGGGCCGAGTTACCCACTTAATATAAATAGGGAATTAATAGGTGAAGAGTTATTTTAACGTAACTTTTCTCCTCCTCACCCTAACCTCACGCCGCCCCCTCCCTCTCCTCTTCTTCTTTCGGCGCCAACTACAAGCAAGGTTAGGGTTCCGCCCAAGGGCACTTTCCGGCGATGACTTCGACACGAGGACGTTTCTCTCCGCGAGAGGAACGCATAGACGCGAGAAGATCGTCGAAAGGATCGTCTCCTCCGGAAATCTAGCGATTAGAATCATAAGAAACTTCGAGCAAGAGGTAAGAAACCCCTCACCTGCAGTATAAGTAGCTATTCGTATGATTTTTATGCATTAGTTTAGTCGTATGCAAATTTTAGCACATAGGGTGTGCACTAGCGTACACCAAGTGCTCGGTAGAATGTTTAGCACAGTCAAATGCAATTTAGGCATCTTAGTAGCTTAAGATAAATGCAATAGAAGCATTTTCACAGCTTATCTAGTCTTGTTACAGCTCTTATAGGACTAGATGTCCAATGGGTGGGCTCCCACAGTCGCCTCTAGGTTCAGACAACCTAGTTCTAGGTTCAGATAACCTAGAAGGAGCAAGACAATCAATAATTAGCTATGTTCAGTATTTTACTTTTCAGTGGCACTGTACTGGATTAGATATCCATTGGGTTAGACTCCCACAGTCGTCCCTAGGTTCAGATAACCTAGTAACCCTACTAAATTTGGGACTTGCAAACCCGGGTCTAGTTAGGGATGCGCGCACAACAAGTACAGTTGCCGGGCCCAAACAGCAGCCTGATTATTATTTTAATCTATTATGAATATAGTTTTCAAACATCACAAAATAGTTATGTGAATTCAGTACAGCTTTAGTATCAGATTAGTATTATCTTAGCTCAACCATGGTAACAGTTAGATTTCTGTTGAAATAACATGATAGTTTATAATTAGCTTTATTGCCATGATCAGTTTTGATTTCCATATCTTATGAACCTGTATGCCATGCTTCAGTATACATGTATAGTGATTTCAGTATGCCATGTTTCTCAAGTTCAGCATATGATTTTAATAGCATTCTTTCAAAAGCAATAGCATCGTATGCATGTTTTTGTGAGGTAGATGGTTTCTTACTAAGCTCTCAAGCTTACAGATACTATTTTCCTTATACTGCAGATAAAGGTAAAGGGAAGATGGACTAGTGGAGGCTGGAGGTCAATGCAACGATGAAGATGTGTGTGAGCTGGAGTTTGGGATGAAGATCTTAGGAATTTAGCAAGTTTAATTATTAGAACTTTGTTACTTTTAGTTTCTGTAGTTAGGTTGTTTAAAAGTCATGAACTAGTGAAATATGCACCATGCCATGTTTAGAATACTAGTTAATTGTTGTTAGAATGCATTTCAATGAGTTTAGAATTGATATAAGAGATTTTGGCACGAAACAGTGCTGAAATCAGAGTTTTACTGCGAAATCAGAAACCCCAATCGATTAGCGGATCGATTGGGGGCCCTCAATTGATCAGCGGATAGATTGGGAGCCTGGTTCCGTGAACAGTAAGCTTCTGGATCGATCAGCCGATCGATCCAGACGCATTCTGTCGCAAACAGAGAGTTCCGGGATCGATCACTCGATCGATCGCTCGATCGATCAGGAAATCGCTCTCGCGAACAGAGAGCTCTGGAATCGATCACTGGATCGATTGGCCAGTCTGGATCGATCAGCCGATCGATCTAGAATATCAGCCTGAGCACAGTAGCGTGCTGAATCGATCACTGGATCGATCCAACATCAGTTCCGCATACAGCAGTTACCTAGATCGATCAATGGGTCGATGAAGCCATTCCAATCGATCCGTGGATCGATTGGGAGGCCTGATTTCAGTAAGAAACTCTTAGTTAAGTTCCTTGACCATTGGGGGATGTAATATATGTCATGAATAGTTTAGATTACACCCCTTAGCACATATAGAATCCAGAAATGGTAATAGTTTAGCAAAGTTTTAAATTGGTACAGTTTTCCGCACTTAGACTTAGTAGTGGTCATGGATATAGCTTAGCACAGCATATTGTGACGGTCCGGCCTTACAGCCTAGCCAGTAGAAGACGGGTCGTTACAGATTGGATCTATGAATTGGAGTTTATAGAATGCTTTAGGGTTTTTGTTTTCCTTATCTTAATTTTTTAATTGTTCTTGAATCTGCTCAGATCTTCAGATTTGATTTCTTCTTTTGCAATTTAGTTTGTGTCTGAATTATAACAATCTGAATCTTGTTGCAGGAATTTAATTGATTGCAAATTTTGTTCATTATGAATTTTCAATTCTGTTAAATACTAGTTTGTTTAGTTTTGATTGTTTAGTTAGCTAATCTTTATTCTAAGTGTTGAATCTGAGTGTGATTATGAATGTATGCTATTTCAGTTCATGCAAGATGAGCTTAATTTCAAGTCTTGAATGTAGGAAACTCTTGCTCTAGTTCTAGAATCTTTAGTTACAGTGATTGTTGATTGAAGATGTGGGAATTGCATTATTTGATTCAGAGATGAATAAGAATTTGAATTTCATGGAAGCCCATTTGGTTAGAAGGTAGTGTGATTAGATGAGAATGTACTTTCTTTGATCTTATTCTTGATCTAGTTGAAATTAGATTTTGATTGGAATCAATTCTATAATTCACACACATTTATTAGTTACCCTTGGAAAAATACGACTTGGGACTCGTTACTACAACACTTATTTTCTTTATTTAATTAAGTTCCAATCTTTATCAATTTGGGGTGCCTCGTGACATGCAAAAAGGCCAACACCAGCGAGCCAACTTCATGCTCGTATACAAGACCTCCTCAACGGCCTCTACGCCATCGGACAGAAGGTGGAGAACCGCGACATAATCAGGTATGCATTAAACGTTTTTCCGAGGAATACCTTGTGGGCATCCATGGTAGATGCTTACAAGGTATCCAAGGATCTTTCTTTAAAAGTTAGATGAACTTTTTTCTGAATTTGAAGTGCATGAACAGACTAATGCACGCTCAACCGAGAAGGGTATTGCTTTGATTGCAAGTACAAGTAGAACCCGGGAAGCAAAAATAGAGCGCAAAGATAGAACCCTACAAGAAGCCGCTAGAACCATTTTAAATGAATATAACTTAAACAATCAATTCTGGGCTGAAGCAGTTAATACAGTCTGTTACGTTAAAAATAGAATTTTAATCAATAAAATTCAAAATAAAACTCCATATGAAATATATTATAATAAAATCCCCAACTTAAACTATTGAAAGGTGTTTAGATGTAAAGTTCATATTCTAAACACTAAGGACTACTTAGGTAAATTCACATCAAAATCAACTTGAGCAATCTTTTTAGGGTATTCCACAACCAGTAGGGCCTATAGAGTTTATAACAAAAGTACCCTAAAAATTGAAGAAACAATTAATGTGATTTTTGATGAAGAAAATAACTTACCTAACTCAATAAATGAAAATTTTAATCCAAACACAGAAAATATTAATTCAAGAAACACAGAAGATGATGAAGATATTCAATTTAAACCTAAAGAAATAAAAGAACCAATTATTGACCCTAATTTAAGACCATCAAGAATAAGTATCAATCACCCATCTGACCAAATTTTGTGTGACCCAACCCTAGGAGTTTGGACTAGGTCATCTTATAGAAACCTAAGTCAAATAGCCCTCATTTCTAAAATCGAACCCAAAACTATAGAATAAGCCCTACCAGACCCAGACTGGATATTATCAATGCAAGAGGAGTTAACCCAATTTAAAAGGAACTAGGTCTACGAACTAGTACCTAAACCCATAAATAAAACCATAATTGACACTAAATGGGTATTTAGAATAAATTGGACAATAAGGGTGAAATAGCAAGAAACAAAGCTAGATTAGTAGCAAAAGGATTTAGCCAAGTAGAAGGGCTAGACTATGATGAGACCTATGCCCCAGTGGACAGACTTGAATTTATTAGAATGTTGCTGGCCTATGCATCACATAAAGGATTAAAGCTATACCAAATTGATGTAAAATATGCTTTTAAAATGGGTTCATTAAAGAAGAAGTATATGTTAGTCAACCTCCAGGATTTGCAGACTTGGACAACCCAAACCATGTCTTTAGGTTAAAAAAGGTCATATATGGACTAAAACAAGCACTTAGGACTTGGTATAAATGCCTATCAAATTATTTAATAACTAAGGAATTTAAACAAGGTCAAATAGAACAAACCTTACTTGTAAAAACCCTAGAAAAAGACATCTTTATAGCTCAAATTTACGTAGACGATATAATTTTTGGTTCGACAAACACTAAATTTTTAAAAGAATTTACCAAATTAATGGAAAGTGAATTCGAAATGAGCCTAGTTGGGGAACTCAACTTTTTCTTAGATTTACAAATTAAACAACCCAAAGATGGAATTTATATTTTTTAAACTAAATATACTAAAGAACTAATCAGGAAATTTGGCATGAAAAATTCAAAATATATAAATACTCCAATAGCAACTAATGTTAAAATTAACTCAGACTTAGAAGGAAAATCGGTAGACTTGAAATACTATCAAAGTGAGATAGGAAGTCTACTCTACCGAACCGCAAGTCAACCTGACATTCTGTGTAACGACCCGACCCCTCGGCCCCTTGGCCGGCCACACTAGCGGCCCAACTGGCGACCCAACCTTGGTCCCTTGGGCGGCCACAATGGCGGCCCAACTGGCGGCCCCTTATGTCGTCAACCGACGACCCTTCGGCCATGTCGTTACTCACAAGGACTTCCCACCCCTGGCCAGTGGATTTTTGCCTTCCCCAGGATTTGAACTCTAGATCTCCAGGTTAAATACTAGAGTTTATGAATCCTGGTAGCCAAGTGAGATCTAGAGTTCAAATCCTGGGGAAGGCAAAAATCCACTGACCAGGGGTGGGAAGTCCTTGTGAGTAACAACACGGCCGAAGGGTCGTCGGTTGACGACATAAGGGGTCGCCAGTTGGGCCGCCATTGTGGTCGTCCAAGGGACCAAGGTTGGGCCGCTAGTGTGGCCGCCCAAGGGGCCGGGTTGTTACAATAAAAAGGTGCCTTTTATTGTAACGACCTGACCCCTCGGCCCCTTGGGCGGCCCAACTAGCAGCCCAACTGGCGACCTCTTATGTCGTCATCCAACAACCCTCAGTCATGTCGTTACTAACAAGGACTTCCCACCCTTGGCCAGTGGATTTTTGCCTTCCCCAGGATTCAAACTCTAGACCTCCAGGATAAGTACTAGAGTTTATGAATCCTGGTAGCCAAGTGAGCGGCATGATTGTAACACCCATAAAATCTCTAGCAATTTTATATAATTTTTGCATGGTTAGAATGGGTTTTATGTGGGTTCCTTCTTCAAAAAAAAAAGAGAGAGAAAATAGAATCAAAAAGAGTCATGGCCAAGGTTCAAACCTTGAACCTTTTAGTAAGTGACAAGCTCTCTGTGATATGGGATAACCAGTAGCCCCAACAAGGGGTGCGCTGTTAGGAAGGAAAGGGAAATTGTAGTTAAGGGTAGGGAGGGTGAAGAGACACCTTTCTCCCTTCACTTAGAATGAAAAGTTTATTTTCCCTTTCTCCCTTCACTTAAAATGAAAAGTTTATTTTCCCTTTCTCCCTTCACTTAGAATGAAAAGTTCATTTTCCCTTTCTCCCTTCATTTAGAGTAAATGAAGTAAGGGAATGAAAAGGTTGTTTTCCCTTTCTCCCTTCATTTAGAATAAATAGGAGTAAGGGAATGAAAAGTTATCTTCTTCTTCCTCCTCCTTCCTCCCTCCACCGAAACTAGCCTCCTTCTCCCCCATGGTCGGAATCAAGCCTAGGATTTCTTCCTAGGAAGTCTTCACAAGGAGGAGTCCTTAAGGCCTAAGTCTTCTTACAAGCAAGATACGCAAGGGGGAGTCCTAGAAGCGGAAGGTCTTCTTTTTCTCTCCACCAAGGGTATTCTCCTTGTGGTAAACCAAGCGAGAGGAAGTAAGTATTCCCCTCACCTGCAGTACAAGTGGTTTTCCTCGTTGTTTTTTTTATGTTGCTTAAAAACTAGGACCATGTCCCTTGAAGTTTCGGCCAAGAAGAAATAAAGGGATTAGGGAAGTTTAAACTCCAACTAGACTTTCTTATGCTTTCTCTCATGATACCTAATATGTTATGTGATGTTATTAAGATGCTATTCATGGTTGATGTTGCTTAAGACCTAGGATCATGCCCTTGTAAGTTGCGGTCAAGAGAACTACTAGAGCTAGAAGAAGAACAAACACTCCAATCATGCTTACTAATGGTTCCCTATGATATGCTAGGTGTTGGGTGAACCTTACGTTACCATGTTATGCTTATGCAAGGCTTATGTATCTTAAAAACTAGGACCATGTCCCTTGAAGTTTCGACCAAGAAGAAATAAAGGGATTAGGAAAGTTTAAACTCCAACTAGACTTGCTTATGCTTTCTCTCATGATACCTAATATGTTATGTGATGTTATTAAGATGCTATTCATGGTTGATGTTGCTTAAAACCTAGGATCATGCCCTTGTAAGTTGCGGCCAAGAGAACTACTAGAGCTAGAAGAGAGCAAACACTCCAATCATGCTTACTAATGGTTCCCTATGATATGCTATGTGTTGGGTGAAACTTATGTTACCATATTATGCTTATGCAAGGCTTATGTATGATGAAAGGCCTAAGAGATGCTTCCCTATAAATTGGGACTAAGAGCACTCTTTATGATATGACAAGGAACATGATATGCTATTTTACTTTTGTATGGCTTGTACCGGACCCTAGCAAGGTCCAGGGGATGGGCTCCTACGTCACCCCTAGGTCGAAGCACGGGCCTAGTTCCCTAGTAGGTTCGGGATTAGCTACCTCGGATTTATTTAGGGATGTGCGCAAATCATGTATGTGGTACAATGTCGGGCCCTCATGTTGAGATTTATGTTTAAGTATTTATATAATATATGTTTTCAAAAGAACATCTTGCATATATTATTTCATGCTATGCGATTATTATGCTTTAAGATGATGTACTCTTGTGATATGCCTATATGTTGTCTAAATGAACAGGTCACTACTCTATGTTTAATTCATGATTTATGGCTTTCGTGATTAGGAAAGGATCTTACTAAGCCTATGTGCTTATAGTTTTATTTTTTCTTATACTATAGAAAAGGGTAAGGAATGGCTAAACTAAAGGGAGCAGCAGGAGGGGCAAAGATGTGTGTGGCAGTGGCATGGTGGAAGAGATCTGTTTTGTGTTTCAAGACTTATGCATGTTCTAAGTCTTGCATGTTACCTTGTTCTTTTACTTGATGCTTTTAATGGTTGCTACTTGATGTGAAACTATACTATCTTGTGTTTCCATGAAACCTTGAAATGATAAGCACTTGTTTTAGTTAAAGAATTGCTAAGAACCTCCTTATCATGCTTGAAGTGTTAAGTGATGGACGACTAGGTACTTAGTTTATGCTTCGAACCCCATATTAATGTTCATACTTGTGTTTAGACCCCTATACTTCCATTAGGTTAGTTATCATGAACTTTCATTAAAGAAGTACCAAGTAACCCTTTAGAGAACAATATACATGCTTAGTAGTTCATCCTCTCTTTATTAGTACGCTTTATGCTCTAGTTTTAAACAATCATGTATTAGGTTTCAAGAAACAGATACTAAACTAAGTTATATGCAAGAATGCTAAGCATGCTAAGCATGCTCACATGTGTTACATGTTTACATGCTTTTAAGAGATTTACATGTTTAAATGTTTGTTTCTCCATGTTTAAATTTAAATTCTTCCGCTGAAACGATTGCATATGCATGTATGTATGTTCGCGTAGTGCCGCCCTTCCAGTCGCCCTTTATAAGTAGGAGGAGGGTGGGCGTTGCATTCTGTTTGTAGTAGGTATATGTGCAAGATTCCAATCTTGTGTAAAAGAATCACGCCTAATAAATGTTAAGAGAATTCTAAGATATATTAAGGGAACCCTTAATGTAGGACTTTGGTACCCTAGTACTTGCACCTTTGACCTAACTGACTATTCTCACTCAGACTATGCAGGGGGCAAATTAGACAGAAAAAACACAAGTGGTAGCTGTCAATTTCTAGATCAGTGCCTAGTAAGTTAGTCAAGCAGAAAACAACACTATGTTGCTTTATCCACTACTAAAGTTGAATACATAACCCTAGGAGAATGTGCATCTCAACTACTATGGATGATGCATACTTTAAAAGACTATCAACTAGAATATAAAAACATAAAAATTTCAATTGATAATATAAGTTCAATTAACTTAACCAAATATCCAATTCACCACTCAAGGACTAAACACATAGAAGTAAAATAACACTTTGTAAGGAATTATGTAGCTAAAGGTGATATTGTACTTAACTATGTTGAGTCCAAATCAAACCTAACTAACATTTTCACAAAACGCTTACCTGAACTTGAGTTCAGTGCACTTAGAAGACAGATAGGAACGTGTTTGGTATAATAGAGTTTACTTTCGAACTTAATTTTTCTTCAAATTGCTAATTCAGTTTGTTACTCAGTTTTTAAAATTCTAGGAAAAATATTTACAAAATTCCAAGTTTGTTAGCATTTTAAAATTTGGACTTAACCTAGGCATTTATCGCCTAGAAATCATGTACCCCTAGTTCTCAACCAGAGTGTCATGCCCCCAAAGGAGTCCATACTGAAAAATTTTACCAACATTTCCCTTGTACCGGTGACAATCTGAAACATACATACATACAAAATACATCAGTCACATGCGGCTGGAATATATACACAACCACAGTTTATATTTAGCCCACTCGGCTGGAACATAATAAAACACAACCACGCAATTATATATATACAATGAACAGCCCACTCGGTTGCATTAAAAATCAACACAGCGAAAAACGATAACGAAAAGCCCAATACAACACAAATCAACACACTGCTAGCCAGCTAGGCTTTATACAACAACCACAACAACAAATACAACAACACACCAAATACAGCAAATACCAAATACAAATAAAGCATATACAAAACCCAAAATGATCTTCGAATGTGACGTAGGACCAGGTAGACAGGATACTCTGAGCGACACACCAACCATCTACAAGCTACCTGAAAACATAAAGGTACACATGCGATAGTGAGTATAGGTAACTCAGCGGGTAATAGACAAGAAAATGCATGGTCTGCAAATAAACATGAAGATCAAAGGTATACAGTCTTAGTAGAGAATAAAGGACATAATCATACTAACATATCCAATAAACACAACTACCAATACCAGTCTATCTCACATGGTATAACGATCATAGCTGACATACAAAAACTGCACATACTACAACTGATAAAATGATAAACACATACTCAATCTGGAAACGACCCATGGTACAATGATCAGTAAACTCATCGGATCTGCAACAACCCACTCATGACACCTGTGCAATATAAATACAACTGCATATACATGTAAAATAAATGACATGTATGCAGCATGACAACCATATGCAACAAGCATATCTCAAACAAGTGCGACAACCACAATTACATGCTACTAGTATCTACTAGGCATGTATGCAAATATATCTCCAAAGATGCACCGCGCATCATATGCAAAAATGCTTATGCATGCTCCATGGTCACCCCCGACACCTCTCTAGACACCACAACCCCTGTATGGCCGAGAGGCTTGGGTCCGTGACAAACCGTACTAGCCTCCAATACATGCACTGCTATAGGTGGCCGAAGCGGACGGTCAACTAAGTAGTTATCGAACTACATAGCTAAGGGTCCCTAACCACTCACATCTCTAGCCCTCTGCCTACTGTACCCTCAAGACTCACTACTCCAGAGTGATCGAGACTGACAGAACACTGAGCGGCTGAGTAAGTGCGACAGGACTAGCTCCACTCCTAGCTACCACTCTCCATCAGTGGCAGAATGGACAATTATAAAAGACTGGCAACCCTCTCAACCACAAGGGAAATGATAGTCGTTAGTATGCAATGAATGATGAACATGATATATATACATAATCATGATACGGACACCATCATCATCCATGCAAACTCTAAATCCACCTAAGTACCCCACAACATGAGTATAATCGTCATGATACCTCTACATATCCCACCAAACACATATACACAACTACACATATATAATCAACCAAGAATCTCCAATAATCCCCCTAGACACATGTACACAAAACGTAGGTACAATCAACATGTATCCTCCAGTAGAACACATCAGACATGTGTATATACCACCAATATACAATCAACACAACTCCTCCAATCATCACACCAGACAATGTATACACGACATACAAATGGACAATCATCATATGAACACCACCAATGAAATATCCCCTACCATGCATACTCTACATGTAAAAATATCACAGAGTATAGATAATCTGAAGTGTAGACTGTATAAGAATTAAATAGAATCACAAGGGTCAAACATAAGTATCAAGCAGGAAAGCAACAACCAAACACGATATAAGGTAAAGTAGCATAAACCATCACATAATAACCATGCACTAAGCTCAATAAAAATCTACATAGAGCCAAGGAAGAAATTGTTAGTGCAACCTTAGGTCAAGGTTGACCTGGTTGACCAGACTCGAGTTGACTTGACTCGAGTTATGTTTTGATGTTTGACGAGTTATGTTTGACAATGTTTGACGTGAACAAAAAAGTTGTATCTTGATGTTTTACAAGGATACAAGCTTGGGAGATTGTGGGTGCAACCCGTTGTCAAGGTTGACCTGGTTGACCCGAGATGGGTTGACCAGACATCTGGTGAAAAGTCCAAGCAGGGAGCTTGGCACGGGAAAAGTCCAAGTATGGAGACTTGGCACGGAGAAGTCCAAGTATGGGAACTTGGCAAGTGGAAGTCGGAGAGGGCTCGGTAGCTCGTTCTCTGGACCGGATGTGGAAAGTCCTGGTGAGTGAAGCCAGGCAGACGGATAAGTCCTGGTGAGTGAAGCCAAGCAGTGGGAAAGTCCTGGTGAGTGAAGCCAGGCAGTTGTGAAAACCCTAGTGAGTGAAGCTAGGTGAAAGTCCCGGTGAGTGAAGCCAGGCAGTGGGAAAGTCCTGGTGAGTGAAGCCAGGCAGTTGTGAAAACCCTAGTGAGTGAAGCTAGGTGAAAGTCCTGGTGAGTGAAGCCGAAAAGTGGAATCCCTGGTGAAGTCAGGCGGTGAGAAAGTCCTGGTGAGTGAAGCCGGTTGGAAAGTCTGGTGAGTGAAGCCAGGTTGAAATCCTGAGTGAAGCCGGTGAAAACCCTAATGAGTGAAGCTAGGTGAAAGTCACGGTGAGTGAAGGCAAGGTAAAATCCAGATGGATCAAGGGTGATCGGACATCGGTGTTGAGAAGGTCAAGTAGGTCAAGGGTGACCGGATACTTGACACGAAGAGAAAAGTCCAAGTGGGTCAAAGGGATTGACCGGACACTTGGTGGGGAGTCTTAGCAGGTCAAAGGAGTGACCGATGCTAAGCATGATGTACCAAGAGGTCAAGGTTGACCGGATATTGGTTTGGACTTGGTTTGGGCAAAACCAAGACACGGATCGGTCGGACACCGATCGAAGCGATCGATGTGCCTCAGGAGCTGCGATCGATCGGGACCGATCAGAAGCTGATCGGTCCGGGACCGATCGAGTACGCATGAGAGTTGGACAACTCTGAAAGATTCTGATCGGCGGGGACCGATCAGCATAAACTGATCGATCCCACGACCGATCGGATCAGCCACCGATCGGTGATGCACGATCGGTGCATCAGCCGCTGGCTCTGGCTAGTCTTATGCCTTCTGTTCTTCGCAGTGCGGTGCGGGTTGAGTGTAGGTTATAAAAGGAGTTCAAGGGCTTCTACGGTGAAAGTTTCTCTTCTTCTTCCTACTCCATTGTGATCGAGCTTTGTTGAGCTCTTAGCTTCTCGAGCTTCGTGTGAGCTCCTTCTTGAAGCTTCGGTGAGCTTTCTCTGTAATTTTTTGTGAGTTTCTGAAGTTCTCCCGGTTTCATCGACAAGAACGATGGCAAGCTTTGTTTTGTACATTCATATTGTCTTCATTTTGTCTTGTATTTTGTGTACCTTTCTTGTTGTTGGAAGTTGTGGCGAGGTTTCTCCACCCAGAAGGAGTGTTCTTATTAGCCGATTTTCCGGGGACTCATCTACCGACGGATTGATAGGCTTCGTCCACCTTACGGACACGCCGAGGAGTAGGAGTTTCATCTCCGAACCTCGTTACATCGACGAGTTTGAGGTTTGCTATTCTCCGTTGTCGTTTCTATTGTTTATTTCCGCTGCGCTAACCTTGATTTGTAGAAAGAAACGAACGATTTGGGGCGGCTATTCACACCCCCCCTCTCTAGCCGTGACCATCGATCCTAACAAGTGGTATCAGAGCGAGGTCGCTCTTCGTTGGATCAACACCCGGGGGAGCACGAGCTAGAGAATGGAGTTATTTGGAGAAGACGTCACAATTCCACCTTTCTACGATCGCGACGACTTCGCGTTTTGGAAGGTAAGAATGAAGTACTTTCTTATGACTAACCTTGAAAATTAGAGTTGTGTTCAATTAGGTTTCAAGCCTCCGATGGACAAGAAAGGAGAAACCCTAGAGAAGAAGGAGTGGACCAAGGAACAAGTCCACCAATCCCTAGTCAACGATGAGGTATTGAAAATTTTTGAATTTTCTTTACCTAATGATGTTTTGTGTAGGATAGGTGGATATAACGATGCCAAGGAGTTGTGGAACAACTTGGCAAAGTTCCATGAGGAGAACTCCACTTCAAGTCATGAAGAGGAGTTAAGTGAGCCAAGTAGCTCACTTCATGGAGGAATGGATTTAGAAGTTGAGGGCCACTCAACATCTAAAGAAGAAGAGAAGGAGAGTTCTTCTTCAAGTTCGGAGCAAGAAAAAGAAGCTTCTACCTCCGGAAGGGATGAAGGAGAGAGCGTTCATCCATCCTCAACTCTAGGTAACTCAAGCCATTTAGTTTCTAGCAAATTACACATAATGTGCTTTGAGTGTAGGGAATTTGGACATTACAAGAGTAAATGTCCAAAGAGGATTAGAAAGTCTCCACCGGCCCCAAAGGTCAAGAAAGCCGGAGTCCCGATAGCAAAGGCAAAGAGCACGTAGTGTGCTTTCAATGCAATCAAAGGGGACACTATAGGAGTCAATGTCCAAGGGGGAGGCAATCTCACAAGGACAAGAGACCGAGCACGTCTATAGGGGGAGCTAAGGTAAACCCTAAGGTAATCTCTAAGGCTCATTTCTGCAATTCAAATAGAACACATGCTAGTAGTTTTGTTGCAATTGTTAACAATAATAAGCATGATAACCTTAGAAATCAATACATGTGCTTAGGAGCAAAACATGTTAACCTAGGTAAGGAAAATACTAGAAATGTCAACCCTAGGATTAACTCATCTAAGGTTAAGGAGAACCAAGGTAGGAATCCCAAAACAACTAGACATATGCCTAGGAATACCTCAAAGAAAAATGACAAATCAAGTCTTGAGGTATTAAGGAAGGAAAATCAAGTCTTGAGGTCAAAACTTGACATTCTAGAAAAGACCCTTAAGAATTTGGAGAAGTCAACTCTAGGGTCTAAGGGTCAAAAACCAAAGACAAAGGACAAGAGAGTTTTGGGTCACAAACCTAAGTCCCAAATGGTCAAGTCCACTTATCACAATGTTCCATTCGATTATGGAACAAAATCTAGGGCTAGGAAGACCATCACCAAGGTCACAAGGGGAGTCACCCCTAGAGTTGATCTTGTTGAATCCCGAATGACCAAGGCTTTAAAGCCTAGGAGGGTTGCTAGGGAAGTCATCCCTAGTGAATACTTAGTGAACCCAATGAGCTCAAATAGGTATTGGGTTCCTAGGAGCGTGATTCCATCACGCTAGATGAGTTAGGGTGTGCCAACCTTACTTGAATAGGTAGTTAGCCTAATCATGGCAAAAGGTGGCACTTTAGGAATTTTCAAGGTGTAATCAAGCCTTGGAAATGAAATGGAAAATTATTCCTAAGGTGTTTAGGATGTGCCAATCACAATTGAAGAGTTTTCTAGGGTCAATCTAATTGGCACATAGTGATCTAAAAATCCTTAGTATATGATTTTAGGTCTAATACACTTAGGAATATGGATTTTATGGCAAAATGATAAAAAAAAATGGCAACTAAGGCTAGAGTTAGGTATTTTCTATACCTTTACGTGTTATTTGCCATATGTTTCTTGCCATATGCCATGTCATGACATCATACTTAATTTATCATCATTTGAAATGTCATGATAATGCTTAAGTTATTTATATGTCATGCTCTAGTTAAGTTTCACACTTTATGCCATGACATCATGACATTGACACATGTTTTCATTTATAATACTATTTTATGTCATGTCATCATCTTTTGCATTTATAATCAATTAATTTGATTTAAGGACAAAAACATAATTTGATATGGAAATCAAATTGTTGTTTAGAAAATGCATGAGAACTTAGCTTAAGATGACCTAAACCCATATCTCACATCAAAATTGACTTGAATATGTTTGATACACCTTAGATGTGTGTGAGATATTAGGATTGTGAGTTAGGATCAAGGTGCATAGTTCTTGTACCTAGATGAGCCTAATTCTAATTGGGGATCATAGGGAAAGCTTGTGTACAAGTCATGTACATTTAGTCCTAAGATTGTGGTCCCAAATTAAAGGGTTTAAAATCATTTTAAAATTGATTTGAAAAATCTTGATGAAGCTTTTCTAGTGATAGCATTCATCATTGAACAAGTGATACAAAGAGTGATTAACTTTGAGCTATTTCAAAGACTTTTGAACTTTGTATCAAGATTTGAAAATGGAAGTTATTTTAATAGAAAACTATTTTTCCATGATAGTATATGTTATGAGGAATGTATCCTCAAAATTTCACAATTTTTCGAATTTTCTATGATTTTCTAGAGGTTTCTGAATTTCGGGAAGGAAAAATTCAAAAATCTGTCCATCAGTGTCTGGATCGGTCACTGGACCGATCCAGGGCTTTCCTGATCGGTCACTGGACCGATCCAGAGGAAGCCTGATCGGTCTAGTGACCGATCAGGGCGTGCCAAGTTGCTGAAATTCGACTGGTTGTCTGAAATTTCAGCTCGGGAATTTGTGTTTTAGAGTTCTAAAGGTTTGAAACTCTCCAAGACATTGTTGGTGCAATGGTCAAGGGGGAGTTGACCTTTAGGGGAAATTTTACCTATTAGTCAAGGGGAGTTGACTTTTAGGGGGAGTTTTGCCAAGTTGCTCTATGAGTGATATGGGATTATCACTAAGTTAATTGTTGGACCTTAGTATCAAGGGGGAAATTAAGAGTTTCAATGAAAGGTATGGGACTTTCATTAGGAAGAAACTCTTGACCTTGATTCACTCTTTTTGATGTGTGTCAAAAAGGGGGAGAGTAGAAAGGAGAATGGAGAATGTCTAGAGAATGTTCAGGAAAGAACATTGGAAAACCTAAGTTAGGTTATCGGGTTAACCTAACTTGATTATGGGTTTGATTATGGGTTTTGTCAAACATTAAAAAGGGGGAGATTGTTGGTGCAACCTTAGGTCAAGGATTGACCTGGTTGACCAGACTCGAGTTGACTTGACTCGAGTTGTGTTTTGATGTTTGACGAGTTATGTTTGACAATGTTTGACGTGAACAGAAAAGTTGTATCTTGATGTTTTATAAGGATACAAGCTTGGGAGATTGTGGGTGCAACCCGTGGTCAAGGTTGACCTGGTTGACCCGAGGTGAGTTGACCAGACATCTGGTGAAAAGTCCAAGCAGGGAGCTTGGCACGGGAAAAGTCCAAGTATGGAGACTTGGCACGGAGAAGTCCAAGTATGGGAACTTGGCAAGTGGAAGTCGGAGAGGACTCGGTAGCTCGTTCTCTAGACCGGATGTGGAAAGTCCTGGTGAGTGAAGCCAGGCAGACGGATAAGTCCTGGTGAGTGAAGCCAGGCAGTGGGAAAGTCCTGGTGAGTGAAGCCAGGCAGTTGTGAAAACTCTAGTGAGTGAAGCTAGGTGAAAGTCTTGGTGAGTGAAGCCAGGCAGTGGGAAAGTCCTGGTGAGTGAAGCCAGGCAGTGGGAAAGTCCTGGTGAGTGAAGCCGAGCAGATTGGAAATCCTGGTGAGTGAAGCCAGGTGAAAACCCTAGTGAGTGAAGCTAGGTGAAAGTCCTGGTGAGTGAAGCCGGGCAAGGGAAAATCCAGATGGATCAAGGGTGATCGGACATCTGGTGTTGAGAAGGTCAAGTAGGTCAAGGGAGTGACCGGATACTTGACACGAAGAGAAAAGTCCAAGTGGGTCAAAGGGATTGACCGGACACTTGGTGGGGAGTCTTAGCAGGTCAAGGGAGTGACCGGATGCTAAGCATGATGTACCAAGAGGTCAAGGTTGACCGGATATTGGTTTGGACTTGGTTTGGGCAAAAACCAAGACCTGGATCGGTCTGGAGACCGATCAGAAAGCGATCAGTGTGCCTCTGTGAGCTTACTGATCGGTCTGGGGACCGATCAGCAGGAAGCCTGATCGGTCCCCGGGACCGATCAGGGTACGCACAGAGAGTTGGGAAACTCTCTGTGAAAGCATTCTGATCGGTCTGGGGACCGATCAGCATAGAGCCTGATTGGTCCCCACGACCGATCAGATCAGCCCCAGACCGATCAGGGTGATGCCTGATCGGTCTGGCCCTAGCCGTTGGCTCACAACGGCTAGTCTTATGTCTTCTGTTCTTCGCAGGTGCAGTGCAGGTTGAGTGTAGGTTATAAAAGGAGTTCAAGGGCTTCTACAGTGAAAGTTTCTCTTCTTCTTCCTACTCCTGACTGTGATCGAGCTTTGCTGAGCTCTTAGCTTACTGAGCTTCGTGTGAGCTCCTTCTTGAAGCTTCGGGTGAGCTTTCCTCGACTGATTAGCTGCTGCTGTGAGTTTCCTGAAGTTGCTGCTTCGGATTCCAGTCGACAAGAACAGTAGGCAAGCTTTGTTTTGTACATTCATATTGTCTTCTGTTTTGTGCTGTATTTTTGTACACCTTTCTTGCTGTTGCAAGAAGTTTCTGTGGCGAGGTTTCTCCACCCAGAAGGAGTGTTCTTATTAGCCGGTTTTCCGGGGACTCATCTACCGACGGATTGATAGGCTTCGTCCACCTTACGGACACGCCGAGGAGTAGGAGTTTCATCTCCGAACCTCGTTACATCGACGAATTTGAGGTTTGCTATTCTCCGTTGTCGTTTCTATTGTTTATTTCCGCTGCGCTAACCTTGATTTGTAGAAAGAAACGAACGATTTGGGGCGGCTATTCACACCCCCCCTCTCTAGCCGCGACCATCGATCCTAACAGAAATACCCTCCTTTATCTGTCGATCGTGCTAAAATGAATCCCACATCATGATGATCATCCCATATCAAAGTCCTGCAATATATATATATATATATATAGCTAAATTCATAAGAATTAAAATAGCTAAATAAAATCCCTAACCCAATTAGGATAACTCCACTCAACTTTGATCTCTAATTAATCCTCCAAATAATCCTTAATCACACAACCCAATTAGAATAGGCTAATCATGAAACCATCCTACAAAATTCATCCACCCAAATTAATCCAACTAGGTTTAATCAATCCACAAATGAATCCCAAATCCATAATCGATCACAAACTCCAACATCCCATTATTGTCCACTACACATCATAAATCAAACATGCATAATCATCCTCATGATCCACATCTAACCACCGAATCTGATAATAAATCTCATCATATCTAAAACCCTCCTTCACATTTCACATGCCCAAATGAAATAACCCTTACATACAATTGCAAACCCATGATAAATATGGAAAGAACGGATTATCAACAAATGAAAATCAAAGGCGAAGGCACTAAAGAAATTCACCCATATCATTTGGACAGTGATTAGATACCACAACTTCTACAATAGCTTCCTTCCGTTGTTGGCAAAACCCTAGTTAGCCGACCCTTCTCCAATTTGGACCCCAATAGCAGGATATGCCAAAGAGATCAACATTCACAGCCCCACAAGACCTCTGCCAATCGCTACCAAAGAAGCCCTACACCAATTCCTTCCAAAATCAAATCCAGCACCTAGTTGTAGAGCCATTACTTGCTGAAACTCTAACACAACAGGACAACACTCACCTCAATAGCCCTCCACCTCTTCACCCAAGCCCCTAACAGCCACAAGAAATGAAGAAGATGCAGTTCTGCTCAAGGAAGATCCATCACTAGGTTGATCCGAAGCATCCTCCATCCTAGATCAGGAAGAATATCACGAAAAGAAACAAATTCACACAAGATTCTTGAACTCACAGCATTACCTGACACTGCCCTTACCTCAATCGGTCGCCTCCAATGGTGTCGCGCGATCCACTCCAACTGGTGATGATCTGGTTCGCCCTCCAGCGAACAGATTGAAGAGGAGAAGCAAAAGGAGCTTAATTGGCTGGGAAAGATACAAATCAACTTCTCCTCGCTATGCCCTAGCTCCGCCAAATCACCATCGATCGCCCGCAATAAATTGTCGAGGAAGTAATCGGTCCACTTGAGAAGGCTTGGACAGCTTCTGCTCCTTCAAGATTCTGGTGATGGTTCTCAGGCAGCGCGAGGAGGCTGAGACCATCGAGGAAGAGTTGTCCTCCGTCGACGTCGGGTCATCCGCAAGAGAGAGCAATTGGGAGAGAGGAAACCGAGAGGTGAGGAAGAAGAATCGACCACTTGTTTTCCCCTCAAAGCTCCGGTGGTTGCCTGTGCCCTCAATGTCGAGAGGGGAAGAGTAAGATCGTCGATTGCTGGTGTGAGGGGAGGAGATGCGAAGAACAGAGTGTTAGGATCCTTCGTACGGAGGCTAGAGAGGGGTGTGTGAATAGCCGACCCCAAATCGTCGTTTCTTTCTACAAAACGTGTTAGCGCAGCGGAAAATAAACACAGAAACGAAAGGGAAAGAAGACAAACCTCAAACAAACCGATGTAACGAGGTTCGGAGATAAACTCCTACTCCTCGGCGTGTCCGTAAGGTGGACGAAGCCTATCAATCCGTCGGTGGATGAGTCCCCGGAGAACCGGCTAATAAATGCTCCTTGTGGGTGGAGAAACCTCGCCACAATACTTGTAACAACAAGAAAGGAGTACAAGGAAAGCAAGAAGCAAATACAAACAACAATATGAATGCAACACTCGCTTGCCTTCTCTGTCGACCGGAGGCGATGAAGCAGCAACTTCACAACCCAACGAAGCTTCAGAAGCGAGCTCAACAAAGCTCAGAACCTCAGAGCACAGAAGCAGAAGCTTCAATCCAAGGAAGAAGAAGAAGGAAGAAGGGAAGAGGCTCGCAGCAGCAGCCCTCCTTTTATAACCTGCGAAGAAAGCGAAGAAACACAGAAGAAATCTAGCCGTTTCATCGCAACTGCTGGATCGGCGTGGACCGATCAGGCTCCATGTGGATCGGTCCACGACCGATCCATTCCCTAACCTTCATTCGTCTCGATCGGTCCGGAGACCGTCGGGAACCTCTGATCGGTCCGTGAGACCGATCGGCTTCTCTCCCAAACTTCTGCGCCTCACGATCTTTGTCGATTGGTCTCGGGCCGATCGGATAACCTCTGATGAGCTCTTGGATGGTTCTCGATCGGTGCGGTGACCGATCAGGCTATCCAGTGTATCACTGGATCGGTCCCCAGACCGATCCAAACTCCCCAGCCCTAAACCTCAGGCTTCTACACCAACATCCGGTCAACCTTGACCTATTGGTTCATCATTCCTAGCATCTGGTCACTCCCTTGACCTGCTAGAATTCTCCACCAAGTGTTCGATCAATCCCTTTGACCCACTTGGGCTTTCCTCTTCGTGCCAAGTATCCGATCACTCCCTTGATCTACTTGGACTTCCCAACACCAGATGTCCGATCACCCTTGATCCGTCTGGATTTTTCCTTACCTGGCTTCACTCACCAGGACTTCCAATCTGCCTGGCTTCACTCACCAGGACTTCCAAACTGCCTGGCTTCACTCACCAGGACTTTCCCGAATGCCTGGCTTCACTCACCAGGACTTCCACTTTTACCTAGCTTCACTCGCTAGGATTTTCACCTGGCTTCACTCACCAGGACTTTCCACATCCGGTCCAGAGAACGAGCTACCGAGCCCTCTCTGACCACAGTCCGGAGAACGAGCTACCGAGCCCTCTCCGTCTTCCCATGTGCCAAGCTTCCATACTTGGACTTCTCCGTGCCAAGTCTCCATACTTGGACTTTCTCCCGTGCCAAGCTCCCTGCTTGGACTTTTCCGAGTCAGGTCAACTCACCTCGGGTCAACCAGGTCAACCTTGACCACGAGTTGCACCCACAATCTCCCAAGCTTGTATCCTTGTCAAACATCAAGATACAACTTTTCTGTTCACGTCAAACATCGTCATAACTCGTCAAACATCAAAACATAACTCGAGTCAAGTCAACTCGAGTCTGGTCAACCAGGTCAACCTTGACCTAAGGTTGCACCAACAATCTCCCCCTTTTTGATGTTTGACAAAACCCATAAACAAGTTAGGCTAACCCGATAACCTAACTTAGGTTTTCCAAAACATTCTTCCAAAACATTCTCCCATTCTCCCCCTTGGGACATCTCTCCCCCTTTTTGACACACATCAAAAAGAGGGAATCAAGGTCAAGAGTTTCTTCCCAATGAAAGTCCCATACCTTTCATTGAAACCCTTAATTTCCCCCTTGATACTAAACTCAACACTCAACTTAGTGACAATTCCTTATCACTAATCCTCAAAAGTCTTAAGAAGTAAAAACTCCCCCTAAAAGTCAACTCCCCCTTGATAATTAGGTAAGACTCTCCCTAAAGGTCAACTCCCCCTTGACCATTGCACCAACAATGTCTTGGAGAGTTTCAAACCTTTAGAAACCTGAAACTCAACTCCCAAAAACTGAAATTTCAGACACCTGCTGAAAATCAGAAATTCGGCACGCACTGATCGGTCCCCAGACCGATCAGGAACCCCTTGGATCGATTCCCAAATCGATCCTCGCTTTCTGGATCGTCACTGATCAGTCACCAGACCGATCAGGACTTCTCTGGATCGGTCCGGTGACCGATCCAGCCTCTGAAATCAGAGATTTCTGATTTTTCTCCCCGGGAGAACTTCAGAAATTCACAGAAAATTATAGAAAATTCAAAAAATCGTAGAATTTTGAGGATACATTCCTCATACCATATACTATCATGGAAAAATAGTTTTAGATGAAAATAACTTCCATTTTCAAATCTTGATACAAAGTTCAAAAACTTTTGAAATAGTTCAAAGTTTAACTCATCTTTGTATCATCTTCCTCAATGATGAATGCTATCACTAGAAAAGCTTCATCAAGGTTTTTCAAATCAATTTTAAAATGTTTTTAAACCCTTTAATTTAGGACCATAATCTTAGGACTATATGTACATGACTTGTACACAAGTTTTCCCTATGATCCTCCAATCTCTTGAATTAGGCTCATCTAGGTACAAGAACTATGTACCTTGATCCTAACTCATGATCCTAATATCTCACACACATCTAAAGTGTATCAAACACATCCAAGTTAATTTTGATGTGAGATATGGGTTTAGGTCATCTTAGGCTAAGTTCTCATGCATTTGCTAAACTACACTTTGATCTCAATATCAAAATGTGTTTTTATCCTTAAATCAATTTCATTGATCATTAATGCACAAGATGATGACATGGCATATAATGATTTCATAAGTAAAAACATGTGCCAATGTCATGATGTCATGGCATAAAATGTGAAACTTAAATAAAGCATGACATTTAAACTAACCTAAGCATTATCATGACATTTTAAATGATCATAAAATATGATGTCATGACATGGTATATGGCAAACAATATATGGCAAATAGCACATAAAGGTATAGAAAATACCTAAAACTAGCCTTAGTAGCCATTTTTGATAATTTTGATCATCTTGCCATAGGTTCTATATTCCTAAGTGTAATAGATCTAAGATCATATATCAAGGATGTTTAGATCACTATGTGCCAATTAAATTAACTCTAGACAACTCCTCAAATATGATTGGCACATCCTAATCACCTTAGGAATATTTTTTAATTTCATTTTCAAGGCTTGATTGCACCTTGAAACTTCCTAAAGTGCCACCTTTTGCCATGATTAGGTTAACTACCTATTCAAGTAAGGTTGGCACACCCTAACTCATCTAGCGTGATGAAATCACGCTCCTAGGAACCCAATACCTATTTGAGCTCATTGGGTTCACTAAATATTCACTAGGGATGACTTCCCTAGCAACCATCCTAATGACCCTCTTAGGCTTTAAAGCCTTGATCATTTGGGACTCATCAAGATCAACTCTAGGGGTGACTCCCCTTGTGACCTTGGTGTTGTTCTTCCTAGCCCTAGGTTTTGTTCCATAATCGAATGGAACATTATGATAGGTGGGCTTGACCATTTGGGACTTAGGTTTGTGACCCAAACCTTTCTTGTCCTTAGGCTTTGAAATTTGACCCTTAGACCCTAGAGTTGACTTCTCTAAATTCTTTAGGGTCTTTTCTAGAGTGTTAAGTCTTTACCTCAAGACTTGATTTTCTTTCTCTAAAACCTCAAGTTTTAATTTATCATTCTTTCTTGAGGTGTTCCTAGGCATATGTCTAGTTGTCTTGGGGTTTCTACCTAGGTTCTCCTTAGCCTTAGATGAGTTAATCCTAGGGTTGACCTTCCTAGCATTGTTCTTATCTAGGCTAAGATGTTTAGCACCTAAGCACACATGTTGATTTCTATGATTATCATGCTTATCATTCTTGACAATTGCAATAAGACTACTAGCATGTATCTTATTAGAAGTGCAAGAATGAACCTTAGAGGATACCTTAGGGTTTGCCTTCGCTCCCCCTTTACACGTGCTTGGTCTTTTGTCCTTGTGAGATTGCCTCCCCCTTGGACATTGACTCCTATAGTGTCCCCGTTGCTTGCATTGGAAGCACACCACATGCTCCTTGCCCTTGCGTTTTGGGACTCCGACTTCCTTGATCTTTGGCGCCGGTGGAGTCTTCTTAATCTTCTTTGGACATTTACTCTTGTAATGTCCAAATTCCCTACACTCAAAACACATTATATGCAATTTACTTAAACTTAAAGTGTTTGAGTTACCTAGGGTTGAGGATGGATGGATGCTCTCTTCTTCATCCCTCCCGGAGGTAGAAGCTTCTTTTTTGTGCTCCGATCTTGAAGAAGAACTCACCTCCTCTTCTTCTTTAGATGTTGAGTAGCCCTCAACTTCTAATTCCTCACCTCCACGATGTGAGCTACTTGGCTCACTAGGCTCCTCTTCATGGCTAGAAGTGGGGCTCTCCTCATGGAGTTTGGCCAAATTATTCCACAACTCCTTGGCATTATTGTATCCTCCTATCTTACACAAAATATCATTAGGTAAAGAAAATTCAATGATTTTTGTTACCTCATCATTGATGGTTGATTGGTGGATTTGCTCCTTGGTCCACTCCTTGTTCTCTAGGGTTTCTCCTTTCTTGTCCATCGGAGGCTTGAAACCTAATTGAACACAACTCCAATTTTCAAGGTTAGTCATAAGAAAATACCTCATTCTTACCTTCCAATACGCGAAGTCGCAGCACTTGTAGAAGGGTGGAAACGTGATGTCTTCTCCGAGTCGATCCATTCTCTAGCTTGTGCTCCCCCGGGTGTTAATCCGACGAAGAGCAACCTTGCTCTGATACCACTTGTTAGGATCCTTCGTACGGAGGCTAGAGAGGGGGGGTGTGAATAGCCGACCCCAAATCGTCGCGTTTCTACAAAACGTGTTAGCGCAGCGGAAAATAAACACAGAAACGAAAGGGAAAGAAGACAAACCTCAAACAAACCGATGTAACGAGGTTCGGAGATAAACTCCTACTCCTCGGCGTGTCCGTAAGGTGGACGAAGCCTATCAATCCGTCGGTGGATGAGTCCCCGGAGAACCGGCTAATAAATGCTCCTTGTGGGTGGAGAAACCTCGCCACAATACTTGTAACAACAAGAAAGGAGTACAAGGAAAGCAAGAAGCAAATACAAACAACAATATGAATGCAACACTCGCTTGCCTTCTCTGTCGACCGGAGGCGATGAAGCAGCAACTTCACAACCCAACTGCAGTAGCTGATCGACGACTGGAAGCTCACGGTTCAATGACCACTTGCGCAAGCTTGAGCAAGTAATGTTAAGCTAAGGAAGAAGAAGAAGGCAAGGAAAAATGAAGAAACACAAAGAATGTCTAGGCATGAAGGTCTTTCTTATAAAGGAAAATATATACAATCGAGCAGCACAAGTTGTTAAGTTTTTGCAACAGTTCTAAAGTTTAAAAGATCTACCAGGAGAGGTCAGGAAAGGTATCGTCAAGAATCTTCTCCATAATCTTCTAGCGTCTCCAGACCGATCAGATAACCTACAGTAGGCTACTGGATGGTTACTGATCGGTCTGGTGACCGATCAGGCTATCCAGTGTATCACTGGATCGGTCCCCAGACCGATCCAAACTTCCCAGCCCTAAACCTCAGGCTTCTACACCAACATCCGGTCAACCTTGACATGTTAGTTCATCATTCCTAGCATCTGGTCACTCCCTTGACCTGCTAGGATTCTCCACCAAGTGTTCGGTCAATCCCTTTGACCCACTTGGGCTTTCCTCTTCGTGCCAAGTATCCGATCACTCCCTTGATCTACTTGGACTTCCCAACACCAGATGTCCGATCACCCTTGATCCGTCTGGATTTTCCCTTGCCCGGCTTCACTCACCAGGACTTCCAATCTGCCTGGCTTCACTCACTAGGACTTCCAAACTGCCTGGCTTCACTCACCAGGACTTTCCCGAATGCCTGGCTTCACTCACCAGGACTTCCACTTTCACCTAGCTTCACTCGCTAGGATTTTCACCTGGCTTCACTCACCAGGACTTTCCACATCCGGTCCAGAGAACGAGCTACCGAGCCCTCTCCGTCTTCCCATGTGCCAAGCTTCCATACTTGGACTTCTCCGTGCCAAGTCTCCATACTTGGACTTTCTCCCGTGCCAAGCTCCCTGCTTGGACTTTTCCGAGTCAGGTCAACTCACCTCGGGTCAACCAGGTCAACCTTGACCACGAGTTGCACCCATAATCTCCCAAGCTTGTATCCTTGTCAAACATCAAGATACAACTTTTCTGTTCACGTCAAACATCGTCATAACTCATCAAACATCAAAACATAACTCGAGTCAAGTCAACTCGAGTCTGGTCACCAGGTCAACCTTGACCTAAGGTTGCACCAACACAGAGAAGGAAGAAGAATCGAGGAAAAAATGAGTAGGAATTCGGGAAAATCAAAAATAAAAACCTAGGTTTAAGTTAATTTAAACCTTAAGTTAAATCCTAAATCAACTCCCATTTAAATGGGTATCCCAAACAGGCTCCACTTAACCCCTCTGATTCATCCCCTCAAAATGAGTCATTCGGACCCTGTTTAAATTCCGAAAAATCTTTAAAAATTTATGAAAAATTCAATAAGATTTTTCATCCAATAACCTTTATTATTTTTTTTTTGCAATATCTTACACAAAGCATCTCACAAGCACTAGATTTACCTTGCTTGTGTATGAAAAATACTTAGAATGATGTGAGATGCATAGGGTACTGCATGGACTTCAGAATGCTTATGTCTGTGCATCGACATAAGTCTGAGCAATAAATACAAACTTTATATCAATCAAATTGAGTTATCCATGTCTAGTCAAAACTAACTAGAACATTTACTTAATTTGACTAACTAAGTGAAAGCAACTATCTCATGGTAAACAACTAGTAACTAAAGGTTAGACATTTTTTTTATTTACTCATGCTTGGACTCTAGGCCTTTAAAAATTAGCTGACATTAATCAAGGAGGAGTAACCAATTTTTTCAAGTATTAAAACTATTTTGACTTTTTTAAAATAAAAATTAATTTCTTAACTTGGTTTTTGAAATCAAAACTATTTTGACTGAGTTTTGAAATAAAAATTAATTTCTTAACTTGGTTTTTGAAATCAAAACTATCTTGACTTAGTTTTAAATTTTCTTAACTTGGTTTTTGAAATGAAGACTATTTTGACTTAGTCTTGAAATAAAACTTGATTGAAAACGAAACTTAGCATTTTTAATTGAAGTTGTTCTTCAGAAGTTAAACTTGGATTAGAAACGGAACTTAACATTTTTACTCCAATTCAACCCATGTGTTCTTCAGAAGTTAAACCATATTACAGAAGTTGATTAAATATTTATTTCAAAGATTGGCTTCCAGGTTAAATATGGCGAGGCACTCGACCTTCTTGGGTATAAGATCATCCACCACTTCCTAGACAAAGCCTTTCAAAGAAATTGAATATTTAAACTTCTTATAGTAACCTTAAGTTTAACTATAGAGACCATAATAGAAACACAAAATTGAAACACAAAATCGATAGCATCTTGTGTTGGTATTTCAGGATCCATACAAAGAATACAAACTAATTATGCAGTTGAAACAAATAATTAGTTATACCTTTCTTTGTATCTTAAAGACCTCTTGATCTTCTGCTATATTCCTCTCCTCTTTTGAACGTCGTGTGGGAGACGATCTACCAAGACGAAGACACCTGACCTTCTCCTTCTATTCCAAGCTTTCGGCCACCAAGAAAGGCAAAGTGAAGAGACCTCCTCCTCCTTCTTCTTCTCCACCAAACAACCGGCCACCAAGGTTGAAGAGACGAGTCGCCGACCTCAAGAGAAAAAGGGAGAAGAAGGGTCGGCCACCAAAGAGAATAAAAGAGAGAGAGCCTTAGGTTGTGTTCTTAGAGAGCATCCCCTCCTTCTCTTTTATAATCTTTGCTAGCGGCTAATAAGGAAAGTTTTTAATAAAATTTCCTTTTATTTGCTATTGTAGATGGTTACAAAAAAAAAAGGAAAGATTTTAATAAAATTAAAATCTCTCTTTTAAACAATTGTAAATAGCTATAAAAGGAAATATTATAACAAAATTTTGTTTTAAACAAAATCTTCCTTTTATTCCTATAATGGTTGGTTATAAAAAATGAAAGATTTTAACAAAATTAAAATCTCTCTTTTAACCATTGTAGATAACTATAAAAAAGGAAAGATTTTAACAAAATTAAAATCTATCTTTTAATCCATTGTAGAAAGCTATAAAAGGAAATATTTTAACAAAATTTTATTTTCAACAAAACTTCCTTTTTTATTCTTTGTATGGCTGGCCCCATGCTTGGGCACCAAGCATGGCTTGGTCGGCCCACATCTTGGGCACCAAGAGGGCTTGGTCGGCCCCTTGCTTGGGCACTAAGCAAGGATGTGGCCGACCCCTCATTTGGGTAAGAAGGAAAATCAAAACGGGTGAATGTGAGGCTTTATAGAGGCTACAGTAAGGACCGAGAGGAGGAATTGATTTTGGTCTCCCGATGAGCTTGAGCTTCCTGTGTTTGACCCGAACACCCAACTCAAGTTCATCAATAATAATTCATACCACTCAAGAGTTATTATTGAACTACCGCACCAATCCCATATTACATTATGGGCTCCTTCTTATCATGAGTGCATTAATTTCCTTGTGTTTAAAATATTGAATGTCCATTAATTAAATAAGTTTCTGACAACTCTCTTAATTAATATCTAGCTCCAAGAGTAGTACCACTCAACTTTATTGTCATGTCAGACTAAGTCCACCTGTAGGGTTTACATGACAATCCTTATGAGCTCCTCAAGGGGGCATCATCAACCTAGATAATTAGGACACAGTTTTCTTCTATAATTAACAATACACCATATAAATAATATTATTTCCCAACTTGTCGGGCCTATTGATTTAACAAATAAATCTCACCTATTGATAAATTAAATAAATAAATACTAAGTATATGAGCTTGTTATTATATCGGGATTAAGAGTACGCACTTTCATATTAACAGAGGTTGTATTCTTTTATGTAGTCAATATAAAAATAGACAACCTCAAATAGTCCTGCTCAATACACACATAGTGTACTAGTGTAATTTTATAGTCAAGACAAACTAATACCAAATTACACTACAACCATTCCAATGGTTTGTCCCAATCCATCTTGGTTGTGAGCTACTATTTATAATTTATAAGGAACTAATAACATGATCTTTTGTGTGACACCATACACCATGTTATCTACAATATAAATTAAATGGACAACTGCATTTAACTAAATGCAGACATTTGATCAATGTGATTCTTATTACAAAATAAATGTTCATAAAATAAATTTTCATACAAAAAGTTAGGCTTTTAGTATAAATCCTAATAGAGACCTCCTCACAGCAAGGCGCGAGGGCACCCTGGACACTGGTGCGAGGGCGCCCTCATGGGATTGGAGCCGCCCTCATGCGGATAAGCGGTGACCTGTTTAGAGCTCATCCACGCTGCAGAATTGGCGGAGTTGAGGACACCCTCCATGGTGTTGGAGGTGCCCTCCATAGGCTTTATAAGCAGGTCTCGAGCAGCAGCTAAACAACAACGAAAACTAGCGATCCTTTCTCTGTGTGCTGCTCGAAGGATGATCTGACAAAGCCGTAACTCAACTCTGACGACCAGAAGCTTCAAATTTCTTTATTCTTAATTGTCAGTATAATTTTTCTATACTACTTTTATATTGTACTTTCAAGTGTAATTTTTCAGACTTATAGTGATTGCTAACCGAAAGCGATCAACGATCGCGGGCCTTGGAGTAGAAGTCGTCATAGGCTCCGAACCAAGTAAATCTTGGTGTTTGCATTGTTTCTATGTCTGTGTTTTATTATTTCTACTATGTATTACTCAAAGTTTTTCAAAACTAACGTGAAAGCCACAAGCGCTATTCATCCCCCCTCTAGCGCTTTCGATCCAACATGTACTACTTTACTTATGTTATTCCGTTATTGATTATTTTAGTTATTTTTTTCTCGTAAAATTTGTAACTCTATTCACCCCATCTAGTACCGAGTTTGATCATATAATTTGACATCAGAGCGGATTGAGCTGATAGTAACTAGGAAAGCTTAGTTAAGTGCATATCTAGGTTAGGTAATGAATAGCAACTCACCTCACTCTAAACTAGTTAGACCAAGATGTTGTATTAAAGTTGATTTAGCACTAGATTCTTAAATTAATTTTGTCTTAAGAAGTGGACATTGTTCTAATCAAGAAGGCCCCTTTGTCTTGCCACTATCTGGTGTTAACTCTTTTGGAGAAAAACAAATTCATATAAGAATTAGGTGTGCATTAACAATCTACTATCACCTTTAAGAGTAATGCAAATACAATAACAAAATATACTGATAACACAAGGTAGAATATGAAGCATAGGTTATTGGAAGCTTCCCGACGTCGAAGTAGTTGAAACTTGCACAAACCAATAGTAGAAGAGATGAGATAGAGAAGTGAATAAATTGATGGATCTTGAGCCTTAGATCCTAAGGATTCTTTTATTGGAATCATTCGATTGACTAAAAATCCGTTCCATGGCTAATCCTTTCTATCAATTGAACCTTCTATCCATTGAATAATCTTAATGCCCTTAATTGTTTGCTCTGATCTAAACAACATGATTTACAAAATCAAGCTGAACCTATGGATTTCCTTTCCTATGAAATCCAATCATTTGATATCTCTTACCAAATATGGTTTGATTGACTACTAACCCTTATCAGTCGACGGAACCCTATTTTCTTCTTTGTCATATCTTGAATCTTGACTATGTTTATCCACATGGATCAATCGACTAATCCAATGGTGCAGTTGACTAAACCAATTAATTGACTATATCATAACTTTCTTTCTACAAAACCAAGTTTGCACAACAAGTATACAAATGATCATGTAAAACAGAGTTAGAGATATATATAAAGATGTGTGAATATGATAAGGATTATCTTGCTCTCGACTTGGAAACCTCCGTTGCTTTTTCAATTGGATAATCTCCTAATTTTGTCCTTAATGGAACTTCCCTTGCTCGATTGGTGGTTGCACCAATTCAGAGCGGTACCTGCTCTGATGCCACTTGTTGGATCGTATAGTTCGCTAGAGGAGGGGTGAATAGCGATTGTTAGGAATTCAAAAATCGATTCGAGTATACAGCGGAAATAAGAAAAGTAAGGGCGATGCTAACACAACCAATTTTACTTGGTTCAGAGCCTTCAGTTACTCCTACTCCAAGGTCCGCACGTGAGAGTGCTGTCAGTGGGCAATCAATAATAATTCATAAAAAATTATTACAGAATAAGTATAGGAACTACGAAAAGAATACCGACAACAATTGAAAAGAAAATCGAGTCATAAGTTGTCGGAGAGGCTTCGTAGTATCGTAGGAGCAGAGTGTAACAAAGCAATCGTACCAAAAGTTATTGTTTGCAGCTCTAGAGGAAGACTCCTTTTATAGGAGTGCTCCGGGCGCCCGGATCCCTTTAGGGCGCTTGGACCATGATGTTGGCCCAGCCAATCAGAGCACTCCACATTTGCGACAAGATAAGTTTTGCACTCCGGGCGCCCGGATCCCTTTCGAGCTCCCGGACCCCTTTTTCCAGCAAAATCTTTTTCCCGTAAGAAAAAGATTAGTCCGATACAATAATCATTATGCTACCCTACAAAACAGAAGTTAGCATAAATATAATAAAACAGAGTGGTAATTAGATTCTGTCTCACCGAGACCAGAATCTAATCAGAATCTCAACTTAGATTCCCGAAATTGTTCTAAGTTGGATCGACGCCTAAGTTCCCTAACTTAGACCGCGTACTCACCAAATCACTCCCCTCTAGTGATTTACCTTAACTTACTTGCCAGATATCCGGTCAACCCGTCGACCTGTCTGGATTTTGTGTCAGCTATCAGGTCAGTCTGTCAACCTAGCTGGACTTTGTGCTAGCTATCCGGTCAGTCCGTCGACCTATCTGGGCTTCGTGCCAGCTATCTGGTTGGCTCGTCGACCTAGCTGAACTTCATGCTAGACATCCAGTCAGCCCGTCGACCTATTTGGACTCCATGCCAGCTATCCAATCGGCCCGTCGACCTAGCTGGGCATCGTGCCAACTATCCGGTCGGCCCGTCAACCTAGTTAGACTTCGTGCCAGTTATCTGATTGTCCCGTCGACCTAGCTAGACATCTCCTACATACTCAATTAAAGTGTTAGATCACAACAAACCTAACTTAACCTACTTTATCATTCATCAAAACCTGAGTTAAACCGTTAGTGCTAACCGTACCAACATTATTAAGGTGAATGGTCAACGTTTAAAAGGATATGTCCATGGTATGCAGTTAGAGGAGAAACAAAAGTTATACTTCTCTGATCTTTGCCCCCCACCCCCAGAATGATCTCACATCGGTCGAGCTAATGACCTTAAATAAGCGCTTCTTGGGAGGTAACCCAAGGCTACGTTATGCTTCGGCTCCTTCAAATCTGCACATCTCGTTTCATGGACTTCAAATGTTGAAAATATTTCTTCTAAGGTGACAGATTCTAAATCTTTAGATATATAGTAAGCATCTACTAATGATGCACACTCAGTAGATCTAGGAAATGTATTAAGTGTGTACCTTAGTGAATCTCTATTGCTTACCTTTTCTCCGAGATTCATGAGTTCAGTGATTAGTTTCTTCATTCTCGAGTGAAGATGTGCAACAGTTTCTTCTGCTTCCAGTTTTATGTTACTCAGCTGGTTCCTCAGCAAATCTTGTCTCGCGAGCTTGACTTCGGACATCCCTTTGTGTAGCTCAAGGAACTTCTCCCAAAGCTCCTTTGCTGAGTTGTAGGTGCTGATCTGGTTGACTTCTTGTGGCTGTAGGACGCTTAACAGATGGAACTCTGCCTTTTCATTTGCCATGAAGTCGGTCTGTTCCTTCTTTGTCCACTGGTATTCTTTCTTATCTTCGGATGCTACAAAACTGAACTTCATTATTAAAAGTAATTCAAAATCAGTTTTAAAGAATACCTACATTTTCTTTTTCCAGCTCGCAAACTCCCCCTCGAACTTTGGTGGGTAGATGCTCGTTCCGACCATTGATTGGTGCTTCGATCGGCGGTTAGTCGTCCTGAAGTGTCATGGCTCTGATACCACTTGTTAGGACCCTTGGAGGTCGGCTAGTCGCCCTGACACAAATCAAGCACAAGAAAACCTTTCTCGAACAAATAACTTAATTAAAATAACACTTGTATATAAGAAATACTAAAAGACAGAGGCGCACAGGTTTACTTGGTTACAACCGGGGAGGTTGTTATTGTTGGTTGCTACTCGGAATATCATACTAGTTCCCCTGTACAAAATTTTGTACACGTCCCGAACCTTTCCTAACAACCTATTGTGTTCTTTAGAAATTAAATTTGGAATCACAAACAGAACTTAACATTATTGATTTCAAATTCAACTTATCTGTTCTTAGAGGTTTAGACTTGGATCGCAAATGATGCTTAACATTATTAATCCAAATCCACCCATGTTACAAATTCGATTAAATATTTATTTCAGAGATCGACTTCTAGGTTAAACATGACAAGGCACTAGGCCTTCTTGGGTATGGGATCATCCACCACTTCCTAGACAAAGCCTTTCAATGAAATTCAATATTTAATCTCCTTACAGTAATCCTAGGTTTAACCTTTAAGAACAATCGAATCACAAGATCAAAAAACAAAAGAAACACAAAATCAAATCATAAATCCGAAACCTAGAATCGTTAGCCTCTTGTGTTTGGTATTTCAAAATCCATACAAAAGATGAACTAGTTATGATGCGGAAACTAATAACTAGTTATACCTTTTGTAGCTTATAGACCTCACGATCTTCTGCTATATTCCTCCTCTTATCTCGGGCGTCGTGTGGGCGATGATCTACCAAGATGAGAATCCACCCAAGCCTCCTTCTCCTTGCAAGTTTCAGCCACCAACAATCTCCTAGAGATGAAGAACTTCGGCCACCAACCAAGCTCCAAGGGATGCTAAGAAACAAAGCCTCCTTTCTCTACTTCTTCTCCAAGATAAATCCGGCCACCAAAATCTCCCCAAGAGTTGATGCCACCGACCACCAAAGAAAGGGAAAAGGAGAAGAGGAAGGATGAGGGACAGCCACCACCAAGGAAGAGAAGAGAGGAATAATCGATGTGTTGTTAGGTGAGACACCTCTACCCTCTCTTTTATATTCCTTTGTCTTGGCAAATATAGAAAGTTTTAAACATAATTAAAACTTCTTTATTTTCCTTGCCAATGGCTAATAAGGAAAATTTAATTAAAATTTCCTTTTAACCCATCTTGTGGCTGGCCCCTATAAGTCCTCCAAATAAGGAAAATTTTAAACACAAAATTAAAACTTCCTAATTTGTTTCCGAAAATTTTCAAAATAAAAAATTCTCTTTTAAAATTCCCTTCATGGTTGGTTATAAAAGGAAACTTTTATAAATTAAAATCTCTCTTTTAAAACATGTGGATGATTACAAAAAGGAATGTTTTCTTTAAAATTAAAATCTTCCTTTTAACTACAAATAAGGAAAGATATCAAACCTTTCTCTTAATCCTTTGCAGAAACTATTAAAGAAAAGATTTAATTTAAAACTCTCCTTTAAAATCATGGCTTCCACATAAGGAAATATTTTAAAATAAACTCCCTTTTATTTTTATTGTGGTCGGCCACCTAAGCTTGGGTTCCAAGCTAGGGCCGGCCACCACTTGATCCAATCTAACTTTGGTTTGGCCGACCCTAGCTTAGGCTCCAAGCTTGGCTTGGCCGACCACCTTAAGGTGGGTAAGAAGTTGGGTTTAGGTGGATATAAGACTTTATAAATAAGAGACTACGACAGGGACTGAGAGGAGGAATTGGTTTTGGTCTCCCGATGAGCTTGAGCTTCCCGTGTTCGCCCGAACATCCAACTCAAGTTCATCAATAATATCTCATTCCACTAAAGAGTTATTATTATACTACCGCACCAATCCCATATTACTATATGGGCTCCTTCTTATCATGAGTGTGTTAGTCTCCCTGTGTTTAAGATATTGAATGCTCACTAATTAAATGAGTTACTGACAACTCACTTAATTAATATCTAGCTCCAAGAGTAGTACCACTCAACCTTATTGTCATGTCGGACTAAGTCCACCTGCAGGGTTTACATGACAATCCTTATGAGCTCCTCAAGGGGACATCATCAACCTAGATTACTAGGACACAATTTCATTCTATAATCAACAACACACTATATAAATAATATCATTTCCCAACTTATTGAGCCTATTGATTTAACGAGCTAAATCGCACCCTTTGATAAATTAAAGAAATAAATATTAAGAATATGTGATTGTTATTATATCATGATTAAGAGTACACACTTCCATAATAACAGAGGTATTGTTCTTTTATATAGTCAGTATAAAAAGAAACTACCTCAAATGGTCCTGCTAAATACACTCATAGTGTACTAGTGTAATTTATTAGTCAAGATAAACTAATACCTAATTGTACTACAACCACTCCAATGGTTTGTCCCATTCCATCTTGGTCGTGAGCAACTGTTTATAATTTATAAAGAATTGATAACATGATCTTCTGTATGTAACACCACACACCATGTTATCTACAATATAACAACTACACTTAGCATAAATATCTACATTTGACCAATGTGATTCTTATAAATGTTTATACAAAAAGCTATGCTCTTAGTATACATTCCAACAATCTCCCACTTATACTAAAAAACTATGTTACCATATACCCTGCCATACATCTAATTCCCAACCCCCTCAACATGCCCATCAAAAGCTTTTACCTTAAGGGTCTTAGTGAAAGGATCTTCCAGGTTTTCATCTGATGCAATCTAGATGACGACAACTTTTCCTCGTTATACGATGTCTCGTATTGGGTGGTACTTGCGCTCTATGTGTTTACTTGCCTTATGGGCTCGTGCTTCCTTCGAATTTGCTACTGTACCAATAATTTTGGGTAACCCAGGAATCACATCTAAGTCCATCATGAAGTTATTGAGTCATTCATCTTCTATGGTTGTCTCAAAGACTGCCACATACTCAACTTCTATGGTGGAGTCCGAAAAAGCATCTATGCTTAACACTCCTCCATTATTATGGCTTTACCTCCTAAAGTAAATTGTCACGCCCCAGAGGAGTCCCTGTCCGAAGAAATTTCGGCAGCATCTCCCCTGTACGGCGGACAATCTGAAACTTTTCTACAACAGTATATACCTCAGCCACATGCGGCTGGAATAAACAACAATAATAAATAGACAATCACCACGCAGTTAATATAATTCTCAGCCTTTGGCTGACACAACCAGGCAGTAATAAGATGACTCGAAATCAACCCTACTCAACTACACTCGTAAAGCTCAAATCCGAAGAACTCACCTCTTCTGCCGTCCAGGCAGGCATGTAGTAGAATAAATCCAAATCATACCAAAAATCCATCAAATGATAAGAATCCATACAATATCCATAAGTAAAACAATACAAGACTAAAAACAAAGTCTGATAGAGAAACTAAGATAAAATAACAACTCAAGACCAGCAAAGGACTAGCACTACATGTAGATGGGGACTAGCGACTGGAACTGCTCCGGACAGCCTCAACCTGAAAATATAACAACAATGGAGGCAGGGTGAGTCCAACACTTAGCAGGTACAACTGATATGCAAAATAAAGTAAATAACAGACAACACTAATCATGCATACAGTCTCCTGAATACGAGAAGGATAAATGCAACTGGAACAAAAATAGGATAAAACTGTACTAACCAGGATCAAGGTATAAAGGTAACTGGGTCATCAGACCGAGAGTGTCATAATCCTGTATGCATGTCAATCATATGCATCCAAATAAATGCAGCAAACACAAACAATAAATGCATCATGCATATGATGCCAATGACATGGTCACCCCTGACGCCAGTCAGCCATCTCACACACAATGGTGAGTCCGAGTGGGTAGGGCTGTGACAACCGCGCACTCTGACATCACTGCCCCTGATGAGTGACCGAGTGGACGGGATGCTGTCGGAGTACACACATACTCCTACCCCGAAATAATAAATGGGGGAGCGCAATGCTCTCATCTCCCGGTACACGATGACGGGCAGGACTCTCTGCCGGCTACTACGCTGAGTCACACTACCCATGAGCGGACCAACGGAGCCAAACAAAGTCCAACTGCCTGTCGGCTACTACGCGGATGAATAAACCAGCGGAGCCAAACAGAGCAGAACCATCTGCCGGCTACCACACTAAGTCACCAGACCAGCGGAGCCTAACAACAGAACTGCCACACACCTATCTGAAATACCACTAACCCATGAGTGGTGGTGTGTACAGATACATGTAACTGGCAATGTGCTCGATAATAATGGAGCAGACAATCGCACAGCATGCAATCATGCAAGATGATGCATGACACTAAACATGGCAATCTAATGAACAACACAGCAATAATCATATGAATAAATACCAAGTGTGTACCACAGGACGATGTATCAAATAGAAGGTACACAAGTCAGATAGGGCATCAAATAAACCCTAGGTCCTGAACATAAGGTATAAAATGGTTGTGTCACTACCTCTAGAGCATGTACGATCAGGTAAATAATAACATGCAGTGCATAATAAGTAAACAAGCAATATGTATCCGATCATGTAGTGACCAACCGAAATAAATGGGAAACACAATCATTGCTGTATGTTAAACACATTATTATGCATATCAAAAGACATAAGTCAAAGTACCCACCTCCAATAGGATAGTCCAATCTGGTCCAAATTACGACATCGAGATGCTCGTCTCGCGTCAAAGTCCTGTAATACCAATAGACATACTTTTACTTAACTAAATTCTTATAATTAGTTAAACAAACTCTCCAACCTTAAATTAGAGCAAAAACCCTAATCAACACATAAACCTAAATCCATCTACACATGAACAACTATCTAACATAATTGAATCAACCCATGATCCATAGCATGTATAAAATGCTTAACTCCTTACCTTATTCCTCAGCCTTGTTGATTTCTGGAACAAGGGGTGCTGCTGGAAACCCTCCACTGAGGTGATCAAAAACCTAACAAAATGTATAAAATCAGATCCGAAATTCACGCTAGCAGCTTACCCTTGACCGGAGATGGAAGAAACCCACTGTGTAGGGGTGAACCAGGGTATCGACAACGACGTTGGGTCGAATCTGATGGCCCATGACAGTGCTAGGGCAGAGGCGACAGCGCTGCTCCTATCCGGTGAGGGTAGCGGCTTCGGCAGGACTCAATGGCGGCCAACGGATCGTGCGCGGCGGCGAAGAGTGGCTGTCGAAGGTGCGGCAGTGAGGATGGGGCGTCTCTGTGGTGGTGGCGGCACGAGGAAAGAACGCCAGGGCACAGCCGCGACTGTTGGTCGGCGCTCCTTTGCTGAGAACAAACGACCGGCGGTGTGCGGCTCGGGTGGCCGGCGGCTAGGGCATAGAGCGTCGCCGGATCGACACTACTCCAGGCGGGGGGGGAAGAGGCGATCGACGCGAAGAGATTAGGGCAGAGGTGTCGGTGTAGAGAAGATCGGCGTCGCGAGAGATGAGGGAAGGAGGGTTCGGCTCGGCAAAGGAGAAGAAGAAGAAGTGGAAGGGGAGGAAGAAAAACCACCGTGGCCGGCGGTTAGGGCACGACTTGGCGTCGAGGATGGCTCGGAGAGGAACGACCCGGCACGCGTGAAGGGGGAAAAGAAGGAAATGGCGGAAATAAAGAAAAGGAAAAAGAAATAGGAAATAAAAAGAAAATCAACAATTCCTCGCTTAAACTGGGTAGCCTAAACAGGCTTTTCCGGGCCCCATTTTTATCCCCCTTAACTCGTTCGTACGAGCTATGAAAAATTCCCAAAAAAATTCTAAAAATTTCCCTTATCAATATTTGCCTATTTTTGGTATTTTACAGTAAATACAAAATCCTGAGGTTGACTTACTATTTGTCCCTATCTGATTGGAAGTCAGAATCTGTGCAACCCACAGGGAGCAGATCATCTGCTTGGTATACCAGCATATAATCTCTAGTCCTTCTCAGGTACTTTAATATATACTTTACGGCAGTCCAATGTCCTTGTCCTGGATTACTTTGATATCTGCTAGCCATACCCACGGTAAAACAGATATCCGGCCTCGTGCACAACATAGCATACATTAGGCTTCCTACAGTTGAAGCATAAAGAACTGCCTTCATTTCTTCTATCTCTTTTGATGTTTTCGGAGGCATCTCTTTAGATAAAGATACTCCATGCTTGAAGGGTAGAAAACCTTTCTTGGAGTCTTGCATGCTAAAACGAGCTAGGATTGTATCGATATATGAAGCTTGGGATAAGCACAACATTCTTTTCTTGTTATCCATTATTACTTTAATCCCGAGAATATGTGCGCATTCTCCCAAGTCCTTTATATCGAATTGCTTGGACAACCATACCCTTACTTCCGACAACACTTTGATATTGTTTCCAACTAACAAAATGTCATCTACGTATAGTACAAGAAATACCACCACATTTCCATCTCACTTCTTATACACAAGACTCATCCGGACACTGAATAAATTTATATGACTGGATTACTTCATTAAACCGGATGTTCTAAGATCTTGAAGCTTGCTTCAATCCATAAACTGACCTATTGAGCTTACATACTAGATGTTCTTTGCCTTTTTGAAATAAATCCCTCTGGTTTCTTCATATGGATGTTTTCTTCAAGACTTTCGTTAAGGAAAGTTGTCTTGACATCCATTTGCCAAACCTCATAATCCATATGAGTGGCAATAGATAAGAGTATCCGGATAGACTTAAGCATGGCTACCAGCGAAAAAGTTTCCTCATAATCGATTCCCTCTTTCTGAGTGTACCCTTTAGCAAAAAGTCTTGCTTTGAAGGTTTCCACCTTCTCATCTGTCCCTCTTTTTCTTTTATAGATCCACTTACATCCAACAGCTTTTACACCATTTGGTGGTTCTACAAGCTCCCAGACCTTATTAGAATACATAGATTCTATTTCAGAATTCATCGCTCTTTGCCAAGATACTGCATCTTTATCTTGGAGTGCTTCGTCATATGTCCGGGGATCAGGTTCATGTTCACTTGGGATCAAGCCCGAAGACTCTCCAAAAACATGAATCTTTCAGGTTGCCTCACAACCCTCCCACTATGACGAGGCACTGTCTGTAACTATGCATCATTTGTGACACGTGTTGCAGTTTCTTGTGATATTTCATCTTGTACTGTTGGTACTAGACTAGACGTTACCTCTCTAATTTCTTCTAGAACAATTTCACTCATGGGCTTATGGTTCATTACATAACCTTCCTCTAAAAATCGAGCATTGGTGCTAACAATGATCTTCTGATTTTTAGGATTATAAAACAAACCACATTTCGTTCCTTTATGATATCCCATAAACAAATAAACTTCTGTACGTGATTCCAACTTGTCAGTGTCTCCCTTCAGCACATGTGCTGGACTACCACAAATTTGAATATGTTTCAGACTAAGCTTACGCCCATTCCATAATTCTATGGGAGTAATGGGTACTGATTTAGAAGGTACCATATTCAGAATGTACACTGCTGTTTCCAGAGCATATCCCCAAAACGAATTTAGTAATTCTGAATAACTCATCATTGTTGGATCGAAACGCACTAGAGGGGGGGTGAATAGCGCTCGCGGCTATTGTGTTCGATTATCGAAATCGTAAAAAAGATTCGTTCAGAAATTAAAGCAGCGGAAATGAAATAATGAAACACAGACACGAAGAATTTTACTTCGTTCGGAGCCTGTGACGACTCCTACTCGAAGGCCCGCGATCCTTGATCGCTTTCGATGGGCAACAACTATAAGCACGATTATTACAAACTAAGTATTACAATAAGTGCGTTAAATAAATCTATACAGACGATGGAAAATGAGATCTCGGAGCTCTGGGTCATCGGGCACGAGTAGCAGCACTTCGAAACGTCTTTTGGAGCAGCACGTGGCCAGAGAATCACTTGTAATCAGATGTATTGAGGTGCTGCTCGAAACCCCCTTATAAAGGGTGTTCAAGGCGCCTTGGAAGCCTCCGAAGGCGCCTCCATACTGCCGAGTCACCCGCGTGGATCAAGCTTGAACTGGTCGAAGTTCATCTGCTCAAGGCGCCTTATGCCCCATTCAAGGCGCCTTCCAAGGCGCCTCCCAAGGTGCTTCGCAGCCAGCTCCATCTTTGCACCCGAGGCGCCTCCAAGCTCCATGGAGGCGCCTCGGACACTGTTCATCCGAGGAAAGACTTTATTATTTTGTACCTGCAAGACATGTTAGTCCAAAACAATATCCTGCAACACAAGGTTAGCACATAAAGACATAAATAAGGTAACAAAATATTATCGATAGTCATCAGACTATCCGGGTCTGACTTCGAATTTCCGTCCGGAAATCCTAGGTCGACCCGACGCCTACTGTTCCCTCTACGGGGAACGTGTCCTCACCTATTCCACTCAGGAGATTTACCTTCTGCTAGTGCGATCCTCCAGATCGACTTGACTTTTGCTCAGCACTCGACGCTTCCAAACTTTCTGCTGGACATCCGCTTCCCGGCTAGTCCAGTCTTTCACCTGATTCGCAACACCAGGACTTTCCACCTAGGGTTACCACCCCCTAGGACTTTTGCCTGAAGCCATCGACCTGCCAAGACTTTCCGCATAGGGTTACCACCCCCTATGACCTAGGGTTACCGCCCCCTAGGGTTTTCCCTTTTCCTAACCGCAGCTAGGACTTTTCTCCACCTAGGGTTACCGCCCCCAAGGACCTAGGGTTACCACCCCCTATGACCTAGGGTTACCGCCCCCTAGGGTTTTCACCTGCCTAACTGCAGTTAGGACTTTCCTGAAACACTCATTCAACATGTTAGATAACAACAAGACTTAACTTTGAACCCTTTGCCATTATCAAAACTTGGGTTCGATCGTCGAATGCTTCCCGCACCAACAATCTCCCCCTTTTTGATTATGGCAACCCAAATTCAAAGTTAAGTAAAACAAATGCATAAAAAAGTTTTAAGTGAGCAAGCTTAAGTATATAAATTTAAATGAACGCCTAACTTAAGCTAACACTTTTTGTGAAGCTCCCCCTTAATACAGGGTTTCCTTTTTGAATTTTTACTTTTGAATTTCCTAACACTTAAACTTTTGTGAAGCTCCCCCTTAATACAGGGTTTCCTTTTTGAATTTTTACTTTTTACTTTTGAATTTCCTATTCTCCCCCTTTGCCATTTATCAAAAAAAAATAAGCCAGTTGAAAACATTTTTCAATTTTTCTTTTTGAAAAGTAAATTAGGCTATGGAAAAAAATGCTAAGTTGAAAAATAAATTTTCACCTAAAATTTTGAAAGCACTGAGTTAAAATTTTGCAAAACTATCTGAAAGGTAACTTAGAAAGTTTCTTAGTAAGAATTTATAAAGTTATGTTTCAAGGTTGGCTAAGTTTGAAAAAATTTGAAAGTTGCTCTATAAATCACTTAACTAAGCCTTTTGAAAACATTGAATTTTGAAAATATAGCTTAAGTGAAAAAGGGACTTAGCTTAAAAATAATATTATTTTTGAAAAAGAACTTGTTAATTTTTAGGTTGAAGAGAGAGAGTAGCTAAAATTTTAATTTAGGTTATTTATTCAATTGGTCCTTAAGTCCAAGCATGAGTCAAGTTAAATAGCAATCAAATTATCTAATTGGTATTTGATCAGGTATCAGAGCCCTAAAGTACAAACATGATTAATCTTAATATTTCCATTTCCTTTAGTTTGAGAGATACTTTTAGCTGAGATAAGGTTATTTTTGTCTTTAACAAGTAACTAAACAAATTTTTGTGATATCATAACACTTTAAATTCTTAGTTTTTAAAGAGGGAGTTTAGAAAAAAAATTTGATCAAGACTCAGTTTAGCTAAGATTTTTACTTTTAAAATACTTTTTATCAAAGACTTAGCTAAACTTATGAAGATAATATTTTTGTTAAGTATTTAACCTTAAAAAGACTTAGTTTTTCAAAACAAAATTGTTTGATGAAATTTTGAGAATGCTTTGGAAAATACTTAGCATTTTCAGCAAAACTTAGCATTTGAAAACAATTGCTTTGAGAGACGTTTAGCTAAATTCCCTTTTTGCCTTTTTTATAAAAAAAAAAACTTTAAAAGGTACTTAGCTAAATTTGAAAAACTAATTTTAACATCAACTCAAAATCACTCCCCCTTAATTAATGCCTTAATAAATTCTTTGAGTTCAGGAGTCTAAGCATGAGAGGTTAAAAGAAATTATTTTCCTATCTTTCCATCTCACTCATTCTAGATTAACAAGCATGTTTAGCATATGAGTGAGCGTGAGATGGAGTTGTCTTTACAGTTGATATAAAACATAAGTTTTGAATTTAAAATAATTTTGAAATTAAGTTTTGAAAAGATTTTAAAATGACTTTGAAATTAAGTTTTGAAAAGATTTTAAAATGATTTTGAAATTAAGTTTTGAAATGATTTTAAAATGACTTTGAAATTAAGTTTTGAAAATATTTTAAAATGATTTTGAAATTAAGTTTTGAAATGATTTTGAAATTAAGTTTTGAAAAAGATTTTAAAATGATTTTGAAATTAAGTTTTGAAAAGACTTTAAAATGATTTTGAAATTAAGTTTTGAAAAGACTTTAAAATGATTTTGAAATTAAGTTTTGAAAAGATTTTAATTTTTAATTTCTTAGTCATCTCACCCGATCTAAATTTTCAATCAGGGAACCCTATAATTGTTGTGAGATGAATTATGGTTGAATTTTAGGGTAAGATTTAACTTTATGTTAGATTCAGGTTTAGCTTTGGGTTCAACAAGTAAACATTCTTTGGATAAACTTCTGAGCTATGGTGAGTCATAAGGAACTCATTAAAGTAACCATGCCTTCGAGGTTTTCCAAATAGTCCTACCCATTGAACTTAATACTAAACCTTGGTCTAACTAGTTAGGATCCATTTAAGGGTAGCTTCGGTCAGTTCCACTTGGCCAAATGCACCAGGTCGAAGCCATATCTTCCTAGACATGCGATGCCCAAGCTTCCCTAACGTACTATCATCCAAAAATTTCACCAGTACTGTGGGTCAAGTTAAACCTAGCCCGTTTTAATCTAACCTTAATTACCCTGCCGGATAATCTACTCTTGTTTTACCCATTATGGGTAGATTAAGTTCAGTTATCCTGTCGGGTAGTTCAGTTGGGGGTGCCAGCTATTCTGGATCCTCCATCTATATTTTATTTGATTTGAATTCAAATTTGATTTTGAATTTTGAATTTTGAATTTATATTTTAATTTTAAATTTTTAATTTGATTTTGATTTTTGAATTTTGAATTTATAATTTTAATTTTATTTTTAACTAAATTCTTTTTATTAAGATAGTTTTTCTACTAGCTCCCCCTGGATCATAGCCTCGATATGGTCTATCAAGGTAATAGACTTGATCCTTACGGACCCAGTATTGTCCAGGTCCAACTTGATTAACCAAGTTTGACTTGGGGACCCATGCTTGAATTGTGTTTTTATTATTTCTATTAACTAGAGATAGATATGATTTATATTTTCTGTTGGTTCTAAATCCAAGTCCGGATTTGTTATAAACGGCTCGCTGTTTTCCAAGAATTAGGTCCAAATTCTTGGAACCCAAGATGAACCGTTCCAACGTGTCCTTGAGTTCTTTAATTTGAGTTTTCAAATTAGAATTTTCTTCCTCAAGTTGTTGGACTTGAGTCGAACTTCCAATTTGAACTGGTTCAGTTAAAGCACTCAAGTCAGTCGCCTCCTTAAGGGCTGTTACCTCCTTTTGGAGCGACTTGACCCGGATGTTGGATTTAGCCAATTTCTTCAGCAGGTAAGGAATTAAGTTTTCCGAATTTTCTAAGTCAATACTAGACATTCAAGAGCTTACAGTGGTTTTAGGTCCTTCAGAAACGGATATGGATCCGTGGCTTCGCTCGGACTCGGTGTCTGATTCGCTCTCGATTTCTGAATCGGACTCGAACTCGGACTCGGTTTCAACAACATGTGCTAGTACTGGTAAAGCGAGAAGGCTTGCTTGCTCTTCTTCATCCGATTCGGATTCATCTGATGACTCAGACCATGTTGCCTTCAGTGCTTTCTTCGTCTTGCTTGTTCCTGCAAATAACGCAACACCTTCCTCGGCCAGAATAGTATTAGTCTGCTCAACTAATTTATTTATTAAAACATGCTTACCTAGTTTCGTATCAGGAATACCTTCGTGTAGCTCAATCAGATTCTCCCACAGCTCCTTAGCGCTTGAGAATGGGCCGGCGCGATTCAGCTCCTTATTCGTTAAACCACACTAAAGTGTATACATTGCTTTTGTGTTTGCTTCTACCTTTTTGATAAGGTTTGCGTCCCAGTTCTCGTACGGTAGTGGCTTGCCGGCGCCGTCAGTTGGCAGTTGAAGCCCGATTTTGACGATCATCAAGACTTCAAAGTGAGTCTGGAGATACGCCTCCATCCGACCCTTCCAATCTCCAAAATCATCTCCAGAGAAGAGCGGTGGGCGAGCAGTGTTGTAGCCTTCTTGATGGGCCATTAAGAGAATATGCAGAAAAAAAGAAAAAGAGAAATATGTCCCAAGACTACGTCTTGGATTAGTAGTGCGGGAGAAAAAAAACTAACTCGAGTGGTGTTGCACCAACTTCGAGCGAGATCGATATGAAAAAAAACTGGAATGTAGTAAGAATACTTATTTCAGTTGACTCCAAAAAATTAAAAACACCGCGAAAAGAACTGTGTGATTGGTGGTTGCACCAGATCAACGCTACCCCGCTCTGATACCAATTGTTGTATCGAAACGCGCTAGAGGGGGGGTGAATAGCGCTCGCGGCTATTGTGTTCGATTATCGGAATCGTAAAAAAGATTCGTTCAGAAATTAAAGCAGCGGAAATGAAATAATGAAACACAAACACGAAGGATTTTACTTCGTTCTGAGCCTGTGACGACTCCTACTCGAAGGCCCGCGATCCTTGATCGCTTTCAATGGGCAACAACTATAAGCACGATTATTACAAACTAAGTATTACAATAAGTGCGTTAAATAAATCTATACCGACGACGGAAAATGAGATCTCGGAGCTCTGGGTCGTCGAGCACGAGTAGCAGCACTTCGAAACGTCTTTTGGAGCAGCACGTGGCAAGAGAATCACTTGTAATCAGATGTATTGAGGTGCTACTCGAAACCCCCTTATAAAGGGTGTTCAAGGCGTCTTGGAAGCCTCCGAAGGCGCCTCTATATTGCCGAGTCACCCGCGTGGATCAAGCTTGAACTGGTCGAAGTTCATCTGCTCAAGGCGCCTTATGCCCCATTCAAGGCGCCTTCCAAGGCGCCTTATGACTCCTTCAAGGCGCCTCCCAAGGTGCTTCGCAGCCAGCTCCAGCTTTGCACCCGAGGCACCTCCAAGCTCCATGGAGGCGCCTCGGACACTGTTCATCAGAGGAAAGACTTTATTATTTTGTACCTGCAAGACATGTTAGTTCAAAACAATATCCTGCAACACAAGGTTAGCACATAAAGCCATAAATAAGGTAACAAAATATTATCGATAGTCATCAGACTATCCTGGTCTGACTTCGGATTTCCGTCCGGAAATCCTAGGTCGACCCGACGCCTACTGTTCCCTCTACGGGGAACGCGTCCTCACCTACTCCACTCAGGAGATTTACCTTCTGCTAGTGCGATCCTCCAGATCGACTTGACTTTTACTCAGCACTCGACGCTTCCGGACTTTCTACTGGACATCCGCTTCCCGGCTAGTCCAATCTTTCACCTGGTTCGTGACACCAGGACTTTCCACCTAGGGTTACCACCCCTAGAACTTTTGCCTGAAGCCATCGACCTGCCAAGACTTTCCACATAGGGTTACCACCCCCTATGACCTAGGGTTACCGCCCCCTAGGGTTTTCCCTTTTCCTAACCGCAGCTAGGACTTTTCTCCACCTAGGGTTACCGCCCCCTAGGACCTAGGGTTACCACCCCCTATGATCTAGGGTTACCGCCCCCTAGGGTTTTCACCTGCCTAACCGCAGTTAGGACTTTCCTGAAACACTCATTCAACATGTTAGATAACAACAAGACTTAACTTTGAACCCTTTACCATTATCAAAACTTGGGTTCGATCGTCGGATGCTTCCCGCACCAACAATCATCAATCTAACAATTTCCATAAGAGTCATATTCCTTCGTTCTGCCACACCATTCTGTTGGGGTGTACCTGGTGCAGACAATTGGGATTGAATCCCGGCTTCTAATAAGTAATTCCTAAACTCTCCAAAGAGGTATTCGCCACCACGATCAGACCGTAATGTCTTGATACTTTTACCATGACATTTCTCTACATCAGCCTTATACTCTTTGAACTTATCAAAGCATTCAGACTTACGGCGCATCAAGTAAATGTGCCCATATCTCGAATAGTCGTCTATAAAAGAGACAAAATATTCGAAACCACCTCTTGCCTGGATAGACATAGGACCACACAAATCAGAATGAACCAGTTCTAATACTTCTTTGGCTCTATACCCCTTGGCCTTAAAAGGTCTCTTGGTCATTTTTCCTTTCAAGCAAGACTCGCAGGATGGAAATTTTTCCACCACCAATGAACCCAAAAGTCCATCGGCTTTTAACCTTTGAATCGTACTCAAGTTAATATGACCTAGCCTTAGATGCCAAAGATATGTTTGGTTCATTTCTGAAGGTTGCTTTCTCTTATTAGAATTAAAAGATGTGTTATTAATTTCCATTTGTTGCATCGTGGGAGTTATTGGATTTAGAGTATACAAATTGCCAATCAACGTACCAGAACAGATAACTTCCCTATTTTTCTTGATAACACCTTTATTATCAAAATAGACAGAATATCCATCCTTGTATAGTTTAGAAACTGAAATCAAGTTCTTTCAAAAACTTGGTACGTAAAGACAATTTCTCAAAACCAATATTTTATTCCTATAAACATCTCCCACTGCAACAGCTGCTACTTCTGTAGCATTGCCCATGTAAATAGTGATTTCTCCTTCGTGTAGTTGTCGGGTTTCCTAGAACCCATGCAATAATTTTCAGACATGATCAGTGGTTCTCGTATCTACACGCTAGGTACTGGTAGATAACACCACTAAACATGTTTCAACAACTAATAAGATACACCTTTATTGTTCTCATTCCTGAGAGAACAGTCCACCTTAGTGTCCAAGTTTTGTTTCCAATCATTATAATTGGGACTAGTAAGTCTATTCTCTAGTATAACAGCTAGGGAATTGAAAAATATTTGAAATCCTAAGAATCACAAAAATATTTGGTCAAGACCAACACCTCAAAATTCCCGTGAATTTTGTATGTCACGTTAGTGTGGACGTATACAAATTCAAACATTTGTAAGAGGAGATTTTATTAATTTTATTATCTTGTCAACCTATCTTTATGACAAATAAAATTAATAGTTGGTCTGCCTTCGATCAAATATTTGGTCAAAACTTTAGAATTTAAAATAATATTGATTCCTCAAAACAATATCATTTAAATTCACCAACACCTCAAACACCGTGAATTTTGTATGCCACATTAGTGTGGACATATATAAAATCAAACATTTGTAAGAGGGTTTTACCCATTAATTATCTTGTCAACCTTAAATTACCTCAAACACCGTGAATTATGTATGCCACGTTAGTGTGGACGTATACAAATTCAAACATTTGTATGAGGAGGTTTTACCCATTAATTTTATTATCTTGTCAACCTAACTTTATGACATAAAATTATCTCAAACACCGTGAATTATGTATGCCACGTTAGTGTGGACGTATACAAATTCAAATATTTGCAAGAGGGGGTTTCACCTAGCTTTATGACAAATTAATAGTTGGTTTTTCTTCGGTTACACGGATAATAGCAGTGACTTCGTTGGGGAGGATACTATTAAATGCGCCTAAGTGTATACCATTACTTGATACTTAGTCCATTAAATAGGATTGTGCCCCTTCAGTTGGAGAAGATCACATGCTCCTAAATAATTTCCTATAACCATCCATAAAGGAAGTTTGATCTAGTGATCCGTAAATAAACTCATCCGTTGTGGAGGGAGGGACTCAGAGCAAACACGCAAGTTTGTTGCATCACTTACAAACCAGTAATGGAGACCGTGGAATTTATTTACTAATCCCTCTCCCACTTAGTTATTTAAGTTGAGGATTTTATCATGCACACACACATCACAACAAATAAAAGTAATAAATATGGAAAAATAATTTTTCAACTATTATGGCATCTTCCATCACTGTCCTCCGTGTGCTGCCAACCCTAGCTACTGCCATCTTTAGCACCGCAATCGGGTCTAGTCGCCGCATCTATATATCTTGCTTCTTTTTCCACTGCGCCTCTGATCCTCAAATAGTACCACACCTCGCAAGGATACGATCCGCGACAAAAATAGAATTTTACATATATCAATCCAATATTCCACAAAGGAATGTACATAGAGTCTAGATCGAACAATAATGTAAAATCCTAAAACTTATACAGCTCCTGCTGTATTTATTACATATAATCATGCACACACAAAAAATGCCCTCGACATGTCCGAGGGTCCAATCACACACAATCACATTAGGGCGATAATAGTTGGATCTAGGATGCCTACAACCATAGAGTTAAATCTATTTACACATCCTACTATTATCCTGCCTAAAATATATATGACATGTGCATAATTAAACTGAAAACCAAACACACAGAGACAAACCCTAGCTCTGGTACCAATTGTTGGTTGCTACTTGGAACATCGTACTAGTTCCCCTGTACAAAATTTTGTGCAAGTCCCGAACCTTTCCTAACAACCTATTGTGTTCTTTAGAAATTAAATTTGGAACCGCAAACAGAACTTAGCATTATTGATTCCAAATTCAACTTATCTGTTCTTAGAGGTTTAGACTTGGATCACAAACGATGCTTAACATTATTAATCCAAATCCACCCATGTTACAAATTCGATTAAATATTTATTTCAGAGATCAGCTTCCAGGTTAAATGTGGCGAGACACTAGGCCTTCTTGGGTATGGGATCATCCACCACTTCCTAGACAAAGCCTTTCAACGAAATTCAATATTTAATCTCCTTACAGTAACCCTAGGTTTAACCTTTAAGAACAATCGAATCACAAGATCGAAAAATAAAAGAAACACAAAATCGAATCATAAATCCGAAACCTAGAATCGTTAGCCTCTTGTGTTTGGTATTTCAAAATCCATAGAAAAGATGAACTAGTTATGATGCAGAAACTAATAACTAGTTATACCTTTTGTAGCTTATAGACCTTATGATCTTCTGCCATATTCCTCTTCTTATCTCGGACGTCGTGTGGGCGACGATCTACCAAGATGAGAATCCACCCAAGCCTCCTTCTTCTCCATGCAAGTTTCGGCCACCAATAATCTCCTAGAGATGAAGAACTTCGGCCACTAACCAAGCTCCAAGGGATGCTAAGAAACAAAGCCTCCTTTCTCTACTTCTTCTCCAAGCTAAATCCGGCCACCAAAATCTCCCCAAGAGTTGATGCCGCCGGCCACCAAAGAAGAAGAAAAGGAGAAGAGGAAGGATGAGGGTCGGCCACCACCAAGGAAGAGAAGAGAGGAATAATAGATGTGTTGTTAGGTGAGGCACCTCTACCCTCTCTTTTATATTCCTTGGTCTTGGCAAATATGGAAATTTTTAAACATAATTAAAACTTCCTTATTTTCCTTGCCAATGGATAATAAGGAAAATTTAATTAAAATTTCCTTTTAACCCATCTTGTGGCCAACCCCTACAAGTCCTCCAAATAAGGAAAGTTTTAAACACAAAATTAAAATTTCCTAATTTATTTCCAGAAATTTTAAAAATAAAAATTTCTCTTTTAAAATTCCCTTCATTGTTGGTTATAAAAGGAAACTTTTATAAATTAAAATCTCTCTTTTAAAATATGTGGATGATTACAAAAAGGAAAGTTTTCTTCAAAATTAAAATCTTCCTTTTAACTACAAATAAGGAAAGATATCAAACCTTTCTCTTAATCCTTTGTAGAAACTATAAAAGGAAAGATTTAATTTAAAACTCTCTTTTAAAATCATGGCTTCCACATAAGGAAAGATTTTAAAATAAACTCCCTTTTATTTTTATTGTGGCCGGCCACCTAAGCTTGGGTTCCAAGCTAGGGTCGGCCACCACTTGATCCCATCTAACTTTGGTTTGGCCGGCCCTAGCTTGGGCTCCAAGCTTGGCTTGGCCGGCCACCTTAAGGTGGGTAAGAAGTTGGGTTTAGGTGGATATAAGACTTTATAAATAAGAGGCTACGACAGGGACTGAGAGGAGGAATTGGTTTTGGTCTCCCGATGAGCTTGAGCTTCCCGTGTTCACCACGAACATCCAACTCAAGTTCATCAATAATATATCATTCCACTAAAGAGTTATTATTGTACTATCGCACCAATCCCATATTACTATATGGGCTCATTTTTATCATGAGTGTGTTAGTCTCCCTCTGTTTAAGATATTGAATGCTCACTAATTAAATGAGTTACTGACAACTCACTTAATTAATATCTAGCTCCAAGAGTAGTACCACTCAACCTTATTGTCATGTCGGACTAATTCCACCTGCAGGGTTTACATGACAATCCTTATGAGCTCCTCAAGGGGACATCATCAACCTAGATTACTAGGACACAGTTTCATTCTATAATCAACAATACACCATATAAATAATATCATTTCCCAACTTATCAAGCCTATTGATTTAACGAGCTAAATCGCACCCTTTGATAAATTAAAAAAATAAATATTAAGAATATGTGCTTGTTATTATATCATGATTAAGAGTACACACTTCCGTAATAACAGAGGTATTGTTCTTTTATATAGTCAGTATAAAAAGAAACTACCTCAAATAGTCCTGCTCAATACACTCATAGTGTACTAGTGTAATTTATTAGTCAAGATAAATTAATACATAATTGCACTACAACCACTCCAATGGTTTGTCTCATTCCATCTTGGTCATGAGCAACTGTTTATAATTTATAAGGAATTGATAACATGATCTTCTGTGTGTGACACCACACATCATGTTATCTATAATATAAATTAAATGGGCAACTACACTTAGCATAAATGTAGACATTTGACCAATGTGATTCTTATAAATGTTTATACAAAAATCTAGGCTTTTAGTATACATTCCAACAGTTAATCCAAGGCAGATGAAGTTGCACTATTTTCTCCTTTAAGTGGAGAAGCCTCTTTACAGCAATGAAAGCATAGAAAGACGAAACTAAACAAAAAAGGAAGTGTGTACAAGTGTTGCTTGGATTTTTCTTGTTGTATTTAGTTTCTGGGAGCAGGGCTATTTATATAGCCCTGCTTGGGGCGCCTGAAAGGGTTCCATGCACCTGGAATGGGATAAAACTTTATCCCTGACTCAACGGTACACGCCACGTCAAGTTTGGATAAAACTTGGATTCCGGGTTCCCGGAGTCGGGGTGCCTCTGACTGGTCCGGGCGCCCCGAAGGGTGAAAGTCAATATTTTGTTGACTTTTTCTTCGGGCTTCCAGCTTTGGCTCCGCTTGCTTCGGTTCCGGGTCTTCTGCTCCGGCTCCACTCGCTTGGGTGATTTCGATCATCCGAAATAGGTCTCACCCGAACCCAATTTCCGGCATTCTCCTCGAGCTAGCTTCTGCTCTGGATTCTCGTCCCTCGGAAACACCGCATGCTTCCTTCTCATCTGTCGGTGTACTCTTCCACAGCACCTCGTCCCTCAGACGTACCGAGTCTGCCGACTCTCTCCTATGTCGTCCTTCTCACTAGCTGCAGCTTTTGTTCAACGTCCTATGCTCTTAAGTTCCTGCACACTTAGACACAGGGTTAAACACAACCGGACCTAACTTAACTTGTTTGATCACATCAAAACTACCTTGGGGTACCAACATATACTTCCATCCACTTCTTTCAATATGGGAAATCGTCCCTGTTGAATAGCAGTGGATGAACGATGTTCTATCCTTCATTTTGAGTCATTTATTACTGAAATAGAGAACTAAAAGGAGATACCAAGATTTGGTCTTGGATTAGCATAGTTTGAGAAAAAGAACAATATCGAAGAACTCGAGTGGTGTTGCACCAACTTCGAGTTAAAATCGAACGACAAATAATTATCTGAAGAGATAAATTTTACCAATTCGGATAAGATACAAAAGACCGAAAGAAATAAAAAAAAATGATTCCCCCGGCTGATTGCCTATTGCACCAATTCAGAGCAAAACCTGTTGTGATACCACTTGTTGGATCATGAGGGGGGGGGGGTGAATCACGATTTACTTATTTAAATTTAAATCAAAGTAAAAAATAAAATTATAGCAAAAAGATTAAAGAAAGCAACACACACAGAAAACTCAAGTCGGTTTTACTTGGTTCGAAGCCTTCGACGACTCCTACTCTAAGACCCAGGTCCCACAGACCTATTGATGGGTAATCTACTAAATACCTCTTCCGAAACTGTCGGAAGAGGAGATTGAGTACAAGTAGAAAATAGGACAGTGTAACAACCTACACTTCCTTTTTTCCATTAGGAAAGGTAAACAGTAAATTAAGATTGTTACCAACACTTTAGTAGATAGGAATCTAAATAGGCTCGTGTGTTGATGTTGGTCTATCGGCAGTGGTCAGATATCGTAGAGTAGCAGTGCAATAGTAGCAGATCATAATCGAGGTAGCAAAGGATTCATAGAAGATCTATATCAAGTTCTCTTTCTAATGCTGCTCGAACAAAAGTTTGTTAGTGGTGCCTCCAATGCCCATGGAGGCACCTTCAACCTTGAAGCTTTATCCCCAGAAAATCGCTTCTTATCCACGATGAAGCAATGTTCTTATCCTCTTTAGGGCACCTTCCATCAACTCTAAGGCATCTTCAGTCCACACAAGAGGGCACCTTCCATCAGATCCAAGGCGCCTTCAGCCCACGCGCGAGGGCACCTTCAGCTCGGTCTAAGGCGCCTCTAGCCTACTTGGAGGTGCCTTCAGAACTATTTATCCGAGGTGAATTTGTGCCAATCTATCCTACAAGTCCACGTTAGCTCAAAACAGATAATAACCTGTAAAATAGAGTTAGCACAATAAACATAAGGAGTAGTAATTAGATCCTATCTCTTTGAGAATAGGATTTAGTCAATGTCTCAACTTAGGTTTCCCAAATGGACCTAAGATAGACCGACACCTACTGTCCCCTCAACCAGGAAGGGTCCTCACTTAGTCATTCTCCTCCAGTGACTTACATTTACTTACCAATTTATAGTCTATTGACTCACCTCTTGACTCACCAGGTTTTCATGCCAGTTGTTTGATCCGTAGACCCAACTAGATTTTGGCCAGCTGTCAAGTCCCGCGGACCCAGCTGGACTTCCTGACAGATATCAGGTTAGCCCTTTGACCTATCTGGTCTTTGTACCAGCTATCAGCTCCCGTGGACCTAGCTGGATTTCAGCTTGATGTCAGGTCCTCTAGACATGTCAATCTCTGCACACTTGGTAAATGCATTTAGATCACAAAACACTCTAACCCTTGTCATTCATCAAAATATGAGTTAGTTCATTAGTGTAAATTACACCAATAGTAGCATCTACGGAACCATAATTGCTACAACATGGTCCTCTGATAGTGTTCAATCACGTTATAGCAGCTACAAGTCCGTAGTTACTACAACATTAAGTTTGTGTTGTAACAACTACAGAACCATAACTGCTATAATGTGGTCCCTTGATAATGTTCAATCATGTTGTAGCAACTACGAGTCCATAGTTGCTACAACGTTAAGTCGGTGTTATAGTAGCTACGGAACCATAGTTGCTACAACGTAGTCATGATTTGTTCAATTAAGTTATAGTAGCTACGAGTTTGTAGCTGTTACAACATGGTCTTGACTAATTAAATTTAATCAATTTCTCTCTTGCATGTAATGGGCTATAACTTTAGAAATGATGTTTCAATTTCCTGGATTAAATTTCACTACCTCCTCTCTTGTATTTAGTGGGTTATAACTTTGGAATTTGGAATTGATGATATTCACACCATTATAAAGATTACATCCTAGCGTATATTGACCCTTCACCTTCATCATGGTGCATGACTCTTCTGTTGGTGCAGCGGAGGCCGGCAAGAGGGGGGTGAATTGCTCCTGAAAAAATAAATATACCCTCCTCGTACTTTCAACTCAATTAGTGCAATAGTTAAATAAAACAGTAAAAGAAAGACACAGGAGAATTAACCTGGTTACAACCAAGGAGGTTGTTAATCCAAGGCAGTATAAAAAGCGCAGTAAAAAAAATCTCCTTTGCTGAAGGCGGAGAAGCCTTTTACACTTTCAAAAGCTCAGAACTATTGTTAGGAAACACTACAGATTGAATGCTTGAGTTGATGTTGAATTCCTAGCTCCAGGGGCCTTTTTATAGCTCTTGGAAATTCTATCCCGAGGGTCCAAGGCGCCTCCAACAAGGTTTAAGGCGCCTCCAGCTCGGTCAGCGGATAAAACTTTATCCGCAGCGCAAACGGTCAAAACAGACCTGTTGAAGGCGCCTTCAACAAGGTTGAAGGCGCCTTCATGATGGAGGCACCTCCAAGCCTGCTGGAGGCGCCTCCAAGCTGGCAGCTCCATTTTTCAGCTTGGTTTCTTCAGCTTCCGATGCTCCGTTCTTTTGGGTGATTACGGCCAACCGGAATAGGGCTCACCCGAACCCAATTCCCGGCCTTCTCCTCGAACAGCCTTCCGTCCCGGTTTAACGTCCCTCGAACGCTGCGCACGCTCTTCACGCCCACCGGAGTACTCTTCCGTAGCTCTCTCGTCCTTCGGACGCACCGAGCCCGTCGGCTCCCTTCCCGTGCCGTCCTTCTCGCTAGCTGCATCTTCCGCTCGACTTCCTGTGCTCCTAAGCTCCTGCACACTCAGACACAGGGATCAAACACAGCAGGACCTAACCAACTTGGTTGATCACATCAAAACTACCACGGGGTCCAACAATCTCCCCCTTTTTGATGTGCATCAACCCAAGTTCAAGTTAGGGTTAAAAATAGACATAAACAGTAATTTTAAAGAAAAAATTACTAAACTAACAAGTTAAGTATAATTTTTTCAATTAGTAAAATTGCAAGAAAAAGAATTTTAAATTTTAAATTTTTTTTTTCTAACTCCCCCTAAACTTGTACTTTTCTCTCCCCCTTTGATCACAGCAAAAATGGGGTCTTAAGAATTTTCAAGTAAGATTGAAGTTTTTGAAAATTTTCCAAGTTAAAAATGAATTTTTGAAAAAAAATTGCTAAGTTAAAATCAATTTTTTTAAAAAAAATAATAAAAAAAATCTTAAGTAAATGTTCAAATGTTCCAAAAAAAATTTCTAAGTCAAGTGAATGATTTTTTAGAATTTTCCAGAAGAAAATTTCTAACCCAAAAAAAAATTAAGTTAGAATTTTTTAACAAATTTCTAAGGAATTTTTGTTTATTTTAACAAACATTTGATAAACTTTCAAAGCATTATTTAATTTTTGTTTAATGCTTTTTCAGAAAGTTAATTAAATATTTTCTTTCAATATTTTAGCTTCCAGGTCGTGGCGAGGCACTAGGCCTTCTTGGTTATTGGAGCAACAACCACTTCCTTAGACAAAGCTTCCATAAAGAATTTCAATGTTTAATTTTCTCATTGTAAGCTTTTAATTTTTGAAAAATTAATTAAGCACAGATTTTGGAACCCAATAGAGGTTCCTACCTACAGGGTTATTCAGATACTTAGGGGGTACATAATTTTTGGGTATTCTTCTAAGTTGACCCTGAGGGTTTCTAATGTACCAGTTCAATTTTCCATAAACTTTAATTTTTGAATTTGGAAATCTATTTAAACATGTATTATTTCTTAACTTCTCAATTTCTAATTTTAGATTTTTATTTTCATATTTTAAATTTTCATTTTCTTTTTCTAATTGATCTAATTCTTTAGACAAAGCTTTAATAAACTCAAAAGACTGTTTAGAGTTTAGGGAACGTACCTTACTTACCTCATCTTGCGATGCTCCCCCTTCATCATTGCTTTCTCCTTCTGATGTTCCTCCCCCTTCATCTATGCTCATTTCTGAGCTGGACATTTCTTCTAGCTGATGATTGGCCATTAGTGCTAGTCCCGAGAATTCTTCGACTTCGGAGTCGGAGGACGACGAATCATCCCACGTGGCCTTTAGATTGTGTTTGGGTCGAGTGGGCTTCTTGCTCCTTTCCTTACTTTTGCTCTTCAGTTTTGGACAGTCATCTTTGATATGTCCTTCTTCGTTGCAATTGTAGCAACGAACCACCCTTTTCTTTCGCTGGAGCTTTTTCGACTGCAATCTAAATTTGTTAGAATTTACAAATTTATTAAACTGTCTTACTAGTAATGCCGCTTCGGATTCGTCGATCGAAGCTTTGGAATCGGGATCGTCCCTCCTTGCTTGTAGGGCGACGTCGAGTTTGACTTCACTACTTCTTTAGGCTCTACAATCCGAGACTCGTGAAGTTCAAAGGTAGAAAATAAACTTTCTAAGGTACTTACCTCAAGGTCCTTAGAGATGTAGTAAACATCTACTAAGGACGCCCATTTCGGAGTCCTCGGGAAGGCGTTGACGTATATCGGATGGAGTCTCGGTTCGTTACTGTTTCGCCGAGATTCGTCAGTTGCGTTATCAGCTCCTTGATCCGTGCTTGGAGTTGCGCTACCTTCTCGCCGGTGTTCATTCGGAGATTCGTTAGTTGTGTTCGAAGAATATCGCGCCTCGCTAGCTTTGCTTCCGAGGTGCCTTCATGGAGCTCTAGGAATTTCTCCCAGAGGTCTTTTGCGGAGTCGTAGCTTCTGATCCGACTTACCTCTTGGGGCGGAAGAACGCTGAGCAAGTGAAACTCAGCTTTTCCGTTCGCCACAAAATCCGCCTGCTCCTTCTTCGTCCATTGAAACTCTTCTTTGTCTTTAGGAGCTGAAAAACCGTATTTCATTGTTAGTAAGATATCGAACTCGGTTTTGAAGAATACCTCCATTTTTCGCTTCCATGTAGCGAAATCTCCGTCGAACTTCGGGGGATGGATGTTCGCGCCGGCCATTGTCTTGATCGTAGTACTTCAGTTGGCGATTAGTCCTTCTGAGGCAATCAGGCTCTGATACCACTTGTTGGTGTAGCGGAGGCCGGCAAGAGGGGGGTGAATTGCTCCTGAAAAAATAAATATACCCTCCTCGTACTTTCAACTCAATTAGTGCAATAGTTAAATAAAACAGTAAAAGAAAGACACAGGAGAATTAACCTGGTTACAACCAAGGAGGTTGTTAATCCAAGGCAGTATAAAAAGCGCAGTAAAAAAAATCTCCTTTGCTGAAGGCGGAGAAGCCTTTTACACTTTCAAAAGCTCAGAACTATTGTTAGGAAACACTACAGATTGAATGCTTGAGTTGATGTTGAATTCCTAGCTCCAGGGGCCTTTTTATAGCTCCTGGAAATTCTATCCCGAGGGTCCAAGGCGCCTCCAACAAGGTTTAAGGCGCCTCCAGCTCTGTCAGCGGATAAAACTTTATCCGCAGCGCAAACGGTCAAAACAGACCTGTTGAAGGCGCCTTCAACAGGGTTGAAGGCGCCTTCATGATGGAGGCGCCTCCAAGCCTGCTGGAGGCACCTCCAAGCTGGCAGCTCCATTTTTTCGCTTGGTTTCTTCAGCTTCCGATGCTCCGTTCTTTTGGGTGATTGCGGCCAACCGGAATAGGGCTCACCCGAACCCAATTCCCGGCCTTCTCCTTGAGCAGCCTTCCGTCCCAGCTTAATGTCCCTCGAACGCCGCGCACGCTCTTCACGCCCACCGGAGTACTCTTCCGCAGCTCTCTCATCCTTCGGACGCACCGAGCCCGTCAGCTCCCTTCCCGTGCCGTCCTTCTCGCTAGCTGCGTCTTCCACTTGACTTCTTGTGCTCCTAAGCTCCTGTACACTCAGACACAGGGATCAAACATAGCAGGACCTAAACAACTTGGTTGATCACATCAAAACTACCACGGGGTCCAACATCTTCACAAATCATAGTATGTTTGAATCGCCTGAAACCAAGACCTTCTTATGGTCCCTTGATAGTGCTCGAGGATTCAATATTTGACACTTCTATGGGGTCATGGGAAGACTCTTCCCCCTCTGTGCCTCCAAACATGTTGGCAAGTCCTTCTACACCAATGGTTCCTCAGCGGGATCAAATGGTGAGAGAATTGAAGGTTGCCCTTCAAACATTGGAAAAGGCCCATGCCACACTTGACAAGCTGAATGAGCAAGCGACAGAGGTTAATACAGCTCTAAAAGAGGCCATCGATCTGCTAAAAAGGACTTAGGATCATTTTGTTAATCTTCCTCCTTTTGGTTTATGTTATAATGACTATTTTGAGTCATCTTTTATATGTCTTATAACTTTTATTTTTAATATTAAACTATGGGAATTAAGTTCTATCTTAGCCTTGTACAAAGAGGTTGTAGCAACTACGGACTTATATATAGCTGCTACAATACAAGTTTAGGTTGTAGCAGCTACACTTACGTAGCTGCTACAATGTGGTTCTTAGCCTTATACAAACATGTTGTAGCAACTATAGACCTGTAATTGTTACAACACAAGTTTTAAGTTATAGCAGCTATGAAATTATAGCTGCTACAATGTGCTTGTTAGTCTTGTACAAACATATTGTACAAGTTATAGGTCTGTAGCTACTACAATATAAGTTTTATGTTGTCGCAACTACGAAATTGTAGCTCCTACAATGTCGTTGTTAGTCTTGTACAAACACGTTGTAGAAGCTACGAGTTCGTAGCAGTCACAACACAAGTTTGAGATTGTAACAAATACAAAATCATAGCTGTTATAACGTGCTTCACAACCTTGTATAGATATGTTGTAGCAACTGTGGGTCCAAAACTGCTACAACACAAGTTTGAGATTGTAACAACTATGAAACCATAGCTATTACAACGTGGTTCGCAACCTTATATAGACATGTTATAGCAGTTATGAGTCCATAGCTCCTACAACACAAATATTTAAATAGTAAACCACAACTACATAACAAATATTTGAAAGAACCAATGAGACCAAACAACAAAACAAATGGCATTAATTGAGTAAGAAAATACATAAATGGTTACCCAAATAACTTAGGCAGTTGACATTAGGAACTAATATCAATAGATTACAGTTAATTGAAAAGAACCGCACTGGCCATAATATAACTACTTGGGGCATCTCCCTGGCAAATGTATAGACTCTAATATAATAGAGTAATATGTGGGAACTCGACTAATACAACTCTAAAACAAGTCATGATCGTTTACTAAACTTTAATTCATCCAAACACATATTTTTAGAACCTGCAGCAATAAAGACAATTATTAACTTCAATTTCTTATTCAACTGTTATAATTTAATAAAATGAAACTTTGATAGTACCCACTATAGATGTTAAATCTTCTTCATATGTGTTGTCATCGCTATTATGATGATTATCTATAGTTGATCTGGCAATTGACACATCATTATATTTATAAAATGTAATAAAAATAATTAGTTTGCAAACAAAAAATATAATACAAATGTAAAATTAATCGACATATACTCTTGTTGTAAAATTGGACAGTTGCGCTTGTCATGTGACATACCTTGATACCCGCATCCATGACATAGCCGGGGCTTTGAGGTTGACTTCTCCTTTGATGATTTCAATCTCTTCCCACATCCCTTTGTTCTTACTAAAGAAGGATCAAGAATAACAATGGCTCCATCCATGGATTTCTTCCTTTAACTTTCATTGTTGTATTTTCTATAAATATTCATCTTTTGAATTTTACTGTAGATACAATTAAATTGTTCATCTAAGAAGTTTGTCCCCTTATTAGTCAATGATGTACCATCAATTAGTATTGAAGCTTTATAGAATAGCATCGAGTGTCTTAACATAAAAAATGTTTGTGGATCATTGATGAAATTTTGCTCCCCTAAAGCATATATTGTTCCAACCTTTGTATCTTGTGTCCATCGTTTGAGTATATACTTATTAAGCAAACGAAACACTTGGTTGATACAAAAAAAAAAACAACTAACATATGCTTTCATGAAATGTCATTGAACTAGAATTTCCTACAACTACACGATATGTAGTTTCTTTGTTTATCATGCATGAGGATCCTTGGCTTGGAGGAAAAATAGCTTTAAAAATTCATCACATAATAAACCACTAACTCATCCCCTATAGATGTTTATTTCACATAATAGCCATGACTCTTACTCATTTCACTTTGAAACTCTATCCATTTCTTTTTAGTGTATAGCTTGACTATTTGAGTTTTCATTAGCCAGTTTGTCTTAATCCTGAGATGCTCATTTATATCAATATGGTCAACAACTAACTCATTGTGTCTTTAGCGTCTCAGTGCCCTATTAAAACAAGTAATAAAATTCATCAATGAGTTCTTATTTGAGACATACCTCTTAAAAAATGAATGTGAGCTTTCAGATCTTTAACTACTTGACATTCCAGTACAAAATACATGGCTAAAATATGCTAACACCCACTTGTGTCGCAATTCGTACATCAATGACAACCAATCATTTTTCTCCAAGTTAGAATACTTGATAACTTCTTCCCATTATTTTTCAAATTCATCAGGTGTTGTAAACTTTCCAATAACATTCTTTATACTTTGATAGTATTCATGAAAAATCAAAGAATTCAATTTATCTGAGAATTTATTATGTGCAACAAACAATATTGATGCACTATCTAAGGGAAAACTTGGGCAATAACTTTCATCATAGCAGGATCCTGATTAGTGATGATCATGTTTAGTGCACCTTTAGACATGACTTTTATGAACTTATTAAACAGTCAAACAAAAGACTCAGTTTCTCATTATTTATAAAGTTGCAACCAAAAATAATTATCTAATCATTATGATTAACTCTTATAAAAAATTAACCCATATTTGTTGATATTATATGTCATACCAAATACATTGTATGTCATCCTTGATATATGATCTGTCCAAAAATATCTACTAAATTTGTTATCTGAATCAGTTTTGTAATCAAGAAAAAAATTGAATTCTTTTCTTTCTCAGATGAAAATAACAAGATCAGTGTTTCCGCATTAATACCCCTTTTCATCCCTTAGCTATTTCTCAAAATTTTTAATATCTATTTCGGTGCAACCTACTCACTCAAGCCCTTCATACTCTATCTCTAATAATCGCATTATTGACAAGTTGCCACGTTGTCCTCTGAAAATTGTTGAGTTAAAGCTTTTTTTACTACTGAAACATTACAATGTAAGCGTAGCAAATGCACCTTTGAAAGAATCGAGAATGGATGATTATGACTTTCCATAAAGTTAATAACAACCCAATTAGGTACAATTTGTTCCTTACAAGTGAAATATTTGACATACAATCAGTTCTAAATTTGCCATGTGCTCTAACACCTATCCATTGATCACCTTTTAGATGTTTATTCCACTGCTTTTGATTTGTATGTCCCTTAAAACATACAAATGTTTTCCAGACAACTTTATTTATCTTCTTTTTTTTTTTTATTGATATGGGTTATGATAAGTTGGCCCCTCAAAGTGGAATTCAAGAATGAGAGGAAGAAGGGGATACTCATAGCTGGTCAAAGTGTATGATCAGTAGGGCACGGATCGATCGAATAAAAGGCCAAGCAAGCACAAACATGCTTGTATGCGCTCGGATGAGCTTATAAAGCTTCTAGTATATGAATGACCCAGAGAAGGCCGAATGAGCACAAACGTGCTTGTATGCGCTCGGAAGGGCAAAGCCCAACCGAGCTTAGAGACTCTCGTCCTTATAAAACTTCTAGTATATGAATGACCGAGCGAAGGCGGAACAAGCACAAACGTGCTTGTATGTGCTCGAACGGGCAAAGGCCAACCGAGCTTAGAGGCGCTCGGCCTTATAAAGCTTCTAGTATATGAATGACCGAGTGAAGGTCGAACAAGCACAAACATTCTTATATGTGCTCGGATGGGTAAAGCCCAACCGAGCTTAGAGTCTCTCGGCCTTATAAAACTTCTAGTATATGAATGATCAAGCGAAGGCAAAACGAGCACAAAAGTACTTGTATACGCTCAGATGGGCAAAGCCAGACTGAGCTTAGAGGCGCTCGGCCTTATAAAGCTTCTAGTATATAAATGACCGAGCGAAGGCTGAACAAGCATAGAGGTGCTTGTATACGCTCAGACTTGCAAATCCAGACCGAGATTAGAGGCACTCGGCCTTATAAAGCTTCTAGCATATTGATATGGGTAAGGTTTCGAGGGTCCCCGATAAGGAAAAGAAAAGGAGATGATCAAACGAAGAAGATAGGTTAATATTGGTCGAGATATCCTTAAAGGAGGTAGGCCAATATCGGCCGGGATATACCTCCAAAGGAGGTAAGCCTATATATCGACCGAAATATGCTTCCCAGGGAGAAGACCTACATACCCCAAAGGAAGTAGGCTAATATCGGTCGGGACATACCTCAATAAGAGGTAAGTCTATATACCGACCGAAATATGCTTCCCCGGGGAAAGATCTATATACCTCAATGGAGGTAGGCTAATATCGGCCGGTACATAAGAAGTAAGTCTATATATCGGCCGAAATATGCTTCCTAGGAAGAAGATCTATATACCTCAAAGGAGGTAGGATAATATCGGTCGGTACATAAGAAGTGTATATCGACCGAAATATGCTTCCCCGGGGGAAGATCTATATACCTCAATGGAGGTATGCTAATATCGGTCGGTACATAAGAAGTAAGTCTATATCGACCGAAATATGCTTCCTAGAAGGAAGATCTATATACCTCAAAGGAGGTAGGCTAACATCGGCTGGGACATACCTCAATAGTAGGTAAGTCTATATATCGACCGAAATATGCTTCCCAGGGGGAAGATCTATATACCTCAATGGAGGTAGGCTAATATCGGCTGATACATAAGAAGTAAGTCTATATCGACCGAAATATGCTTCCCCGGGGGAAGATCTATATACCTCAATGGAGGTAGGCTAATATCGGCCGATACATAAGAAGCAAGGGTATATCAACCGAAATATGCTTCCCAGAATGAAGATCTATATATCTCAAAGAAGGTAGGCTAACATCGGCCGGGACATACCTCAATAGTAGGTAAGTCTATATATCGACCGAAATATGCTTCCCAGAAGGAAGATCTATATACCTCAAAGGAGGTAAGGTAATATCGACCGGTACATAAGAGGTAAGTCTATATCGACCAAAATATGATTCCCAAGAGGAAGATCTATATACCTCAAAGGAGGTAGGCTAATATCGACCGGTACATAAAAGGTAAGTCTATATCGACCGAAATATGCTTCCCAAGATGAAGATCTATACACCTTAAAGGAGGTAGGCTAATATTGGCCGGGAGATACTTCTAAAGCATATAGAATAGTATCAATCGCTACAGGCCCTGAAGAAGGAAGATTAATATTAGCCAGATCGATCAACACCTTGTAAAAATGCTTGACAAAATATGGCCTATTGCTAGATAGGATAAATAGCATAAAAGGGCGCGGGCAGAAGCCTCATGAGAAAGAATAGAGATAAATATTTCAAATAGGATGATTAATGAGGATATCTGCAATATGTAACCACATTACAGGTATTATATATTTCGGCAGGAAATGCCTTTTAGATTATTTTGCAGGTGCTAAACGACAAAGGAGGTACATCTGGGGTACAAGAAAGATTCCTTAAAAGTCATTTACTACAAGTACACAGCTGACGTCATCTCATAACTGTTGGTGCAACCTTAGGTCAAGGTTGACCTGGTTGACCCGACTCGAGTTGACCTGACTCGAGGTATATTTTGATGTTTGACAAAAATAGGAAAGTTGTATTCTGATGTTTGACAGAATACAAACTTGGGAGATTGTGGGTGCAATCCTTGGTCAAGGTTGACCTGGTGGACCCGAGGTGAGTCGACCTGATTCGGGAAATCTTGGTGAGTGAAGCCAGGCGAAAGTCCTGGTGAGTGAAGCTAGGCAAGGGAAAGTCCTGGTGAGTGAAGCCAGGCAGGTGAAAGTCCTGGTGAGTGAAGCCAGGCAAGGGAAAGTCCTGGTGAGTGAAGCCAGGCAGTTGGAAAGTCCTGGTGAGTGAAGCCAGGCAAGGGAAATTCCTGGTGAGTGAAGCCAGGCAGGTGAAAGTCCTGGTGAGTGAAGCCAGGCAAGGGAAAGTCCTGGTGAGTGAAGCCAGGCAGTTGGAAAGTTCTGGTGAGTGAAGCCAGGCAAGGGAAATCCAGATAGGTCAAGGTTGACCAGACATCTGGTGAAAAGTCCAAGCAGGGAGCTTGGCACGAGAAAAGTCCAAGTATGGAGACTTGGCACGGAAAAGTCCAAGCAGGGAGCTTGGCACAGGAGAAGTCCAAGTATGGAAGCTTGGCATGGGAAGTCGGAGAGGGCTCGACAGCTCGTTCTCCGAACTAGGTCAGAGAGGGCTCGGGAGCTCGTTCTCTGGACCGGACGAAGTCAGAGAGGGCTCGGTAGCTCGTTCTCCGGACTAGGTCAGAGAGGGCTTGGGAGCTCGTTCTCTGGATCGGACATGGAAGTCGGAGAGGGCTCGGTAGCTCGCTCTCCAGACTAGGTCAGAGAGGGCTCGGTAGCTCGTTCTCAAGACCAGGAAGGCCTTAGGATTTAGGGATGGGAAGCTCTAAATCCACATGGGCATTGGATCGGTCAGCAGACCGATCCAGTGATACTATGGGTTTTCTGATCGGTCTGGTGACCGATCAGTAACCAAACAGTGGCACACTGTAAGTAATCTGATCGGTCAGCAGACCGATCAGGAAACGATCAGAGGCAGAGAAGGTAGGGGGATCGGTCTGTGGACCGATCCACCTATAGCCTGATCGGTCCATAGACCGATCAGGCTTCGGAACCGACACTCACAGAGAGTTGGGGATCGGTCTGGGGACCGATCAGACTAGGGCATGATCGGTCCACAGACCGATCAGGGACCTCCTGGACCGATCAGGATGGAGCCTGATCGGTCCAGGCTTAGCCGTTGTGACTCAACGGCTAGATTTATGTGTTGTTCTTTGTCTTCTTCTTCGCAGGTGTAGATATAAATCAGATGCTGAGCGCCTCTACAGTAACACTTCTTCCTCCTAACTGCGATTTGAGCTTTGCTGAAGCTTCGTGTGAGCTTCCCTCGACTGGTTGATCAGCTGCTGTTGGCACCATCCGTGAAGTTGCTGCTTCATCAACGGACTCCAGTCGACGAGAAGAAGGCAAGCAAACTTGGTAGAGTGTATTTACATTCATATTATCCATTGTTTCTTGCTTTATTTCTTGTACTCCTTTATTGCTGTTGCAAAAGAGTTTGTGGCGAGGTTTCTCCACCCAGAAGGAGTTGTTGTTAGCCGGTTCTCCGGGGTCTCATCCACCGACGGATTGATAGGCTTCGTCCACCTTACAGACACGCCGAGGAGTAGGAGTATCATCTCCGAACCTCGTTACATCATCGGGTTTGAGGTTTGATCTTCTCCATTTTCATTTCTATCTTTTATTTCCGCTGCGCTAACTCAAATTGTAGGAAGAAACATTAATTTGGGGTCGGCTATTCACACCCCCCCTCTCTAGCCGCTATCCGAAGGTCCTAACAATAACAAACTCTAACAAACCGGGGTCCACTTCATGACTACGGAGGTTATATGAAGTGGTATAAAAAGGGGAATCCTCTCCGTTGGCTAGGTAAGTTCACATCATTGGGCACATTCAGAACCCTAATTTTCAACTACTGTTCATCTTCTTCCTCCTTCTTCCACACCGAAAGAGATCACTGATTTGAGCGTCGGAGGGCCTAGCCAGGGATTCCCACCCCGGTCTTAGGTCACTGACGATAGTGTTGGTTGATCTCTTGTGCGCTGGAAGTCTTGGAAGCTTCGGATCTGGGTTTCTTCTCTTCAGATTTGGATTTCTTCTTCGTCATCGGGCCTTCGTGCGAGGAGGACTTTCGGTGATTCTATTTTTCCCGATCCGCTTTGGGTTTCTCGGATTGGATTCTGTAGACATTATTCTTCATCAGCACGACATTATTCTTCATCAGCACGGTGGATTTCTTTCTTCCGGATCTCCGTCTTGTCTGGCTTCTCAGACAGGATCAAATTTGGCGCCGTCTGTGGGAACTTCACCTGAATCTAAGACTACAGGATGGAAGAAGCCGGAAAATCAAACCTACTCACTATCAGTCGTGAGGATTTGGATTTCCTCATCAATTCGCATGTTCAGAAGGTCTTACAACAGCAGCAACAACAACTTCAAGCCCACACAGGAGCTACTCTACCAACAGCTCATCATCCAGCAATATCGACTACTGAGCATCGGAAAGGAAAGGAGCTGGAAGAAGAAGAACATGCGTATTTCCCTCCAGCTGCTGTTTCTCCGACAAGGCGTCCATGAGCCTTTCTTCGCACTCCCATGGATCAAGGAGGCAAGAAACCCGTGTTCCAAGAATCCTCTAGTGAAGCACCAGATAGAGAAAAGTGTAAGATCAAAATGATAACTAGTGATAGCTCACCAGAGAAGGTCATCTCCCCATTTTCTCAAAGTGTACTAGATGATCCGCTTCCTAAGCGGTATCAAAATCTTCAGATCCGGGAATACACTGGAACAACAGATCCAGAAGATCATCTGTTGAAGTTTGAGAATGTAGCATTATTACAACAATTCTCTGACGGGGTGAAGTGTCGGATGTTTCTCACTACCCTCGGAGGAGTTGCACAACGCTGGTTCAAGAGATTGCCAGAGAATTCTATTCGAAAATTCAAAGACTCCAAGAAAGTCTTTCTGCACCATTTCTCTAGCAACAAAAGGTATCATAAGACTCCTTGGAGCCTGTTTTCAATTAAGCAAGCATCTAAAGAGTCTATCTGAGCATATATCAAAAGGTTCAATCAGGTAGCTATTGATGTACCTAATGCTACCACTGAAATATTAGTTAGCGCTTTCTCTCAAGGTTTAAATGATAATGATTTCTTTAAAGATTTAGTAAGGAATCCCCCTGTTAATTTTGATTCCTTGATTGAGTGTGCCACCGAGTTCATTAATGTGGAGAAAGCTCAAGCTGCTCGTAGAAAGGAGGGTGTTACCTCTTCCCCTACCCAGGTTAAGGAGAAAGCTCCTGCCCCTGTACCTCCACCAAGGGGTCCTAGAATAACTCATCCACCCCATCGACAACCAGAGTATCGTCCACAAGCTGTACAACATGTGTAGATACAGCCAGAGGCACCAAGGAGATGGTGCACTTATCATAAAACTAGCAGTCATCATACTGAAGACTCTTTTGTTTTAAGAAATAAGCGAGCTAATAGGGAGCGTTATCAGAGGCATAACTATTATCGACAGCAGTACCCCAGGCAGCAAAGTCCACTCAAACTGGAATATCGCCCGATCGAGCCTCGGCAGGAGGCAATACCAGTCCCGGTCGGTACTAGCCAAGTGTCAGAGAAAGCACCCTCTAAAGCTGTGACGACTCGGCAGGAAGAAAACAGGAGTAATGCTGCTCGGGGCAATATCAATATGATTATGGGCGGACCCACTGATGGGGATTCTAATAGAGCCAGAAAAGTACATGCCCGAAGACTGGAAATTCATGCCGTGGGATGTAGTATAGAACGAGCGGCCGGTCCCAAAATAAGTTTTGGGCCCAGAGATCTCGAGGGGGTAGAAATACCCCATGATGATGCCCTGATCATTAAAGCTGTCATAGCCAACTATGTCATTGCTCGTACCTTCATAGACACGGGCAGTTCTGTCAATATTATATTCAAGAAGGCCTTTGATCAACTGCAAATTGATCCGAGTGAACTTCAGCAGATCGTTACTCCTCTATATGGATTCACAGGCAACGAAGTACAACCACTAGGCCAAATAAAGTTGGCCATATCTCTGGGAGAAGAGCCTCTGATGAGAACAAGAAGATCTTATTTCATGGTAGTAGATGCTCCATCCTCTTATAACGTGATACTGGGTCGACCTGCCTTAAACGAGTTTAGGGCGGTTGTTTCTACTTTTTGTCAGAAGATTAAATTTCCGGTAGATGACCAAGTCGGGGAGGTGCGAGGTGATCAGAAGACAGCCCGAAAATGTTATACAGAAATAATTCGAACTGAAGCTAACACCGCCCGAAAGATTCAAAGAATGGAGGTTAATGTCATTCGGGAGAAGCAGCCCGTCCTGGTTTATGAGGAGAAGGAAGAAGTTCAGATCCAGGCCGGTCGGCCTGAAGCTACTACATCTGTTGTGGCTGATCTTGATCCTGCTCTTAAAGCCGAATTGGTGCAATGCCTGAAGAAAAATAATGATGTATTTGCCTGGACTCCCGAAGAAGTCTCGGGCGTTTCTCCTACAGTCATGGAGCATTCCTTGCATGTCTTCCTAGATGCCCGCCCGGTCATGCAAAGAAAAAGAAGTTTTAGCGCGGAACAAAACCAGATCATCAAAGAAGAAGTAACTAAACTCATGGAAGCATGTTACATCAGGGAAGTACAATTTCCAAGATGGCTAGCTAATGTGGTGTTAGTCTCCAAGCTTGGAAACAAATGGCGAGTATGCATTGATTTCTAGGATCTCAACAAAGCTTGCCCAAAAGACTATTATCCATTACCCAGGATCGATCAATTGGTAGACTCCACCGCAGGATGCGAATACATCTCTATGCTGGACGCTTATCAAGGCTATCATCAGGTTCCCTTAGCCAAAGAAGACCAAGAAAAGGTCAGTTTTATAACATCTGAAGGTACTTATTATTATAATGTTATGTCTTTCGGACTAAAAAATGCAGGAGCAACCTATCAAAGGCTTATGAATAAGGTCTTCCAGAAGCAGATTGGTAGAAATATGGAAGTATATGTTGATGACATCTTAATTAAGTCTCTTCAAGCTGCTGATCTATGCAGGGATGTAGAAGAGACCTGCAAGACATTAAGGCAGTATGGGCTCAAATTAAATCTGAGCAAATTCTTATTCGGAGTGAAAGGGGGGAAGTTCCTGGGATATATGGTGTCCGAACGAGGGATAGAAGCCAACCCGAGCAAGGTCAAAGCACTATAAAATATGGAGCCACCACGCAACATGAGAGAAGCTCAGAGACTGACAGGCCGGATCACAGCCTTATCTAGATTCATTTCTAGATCGGCCGATCGTAGTTTCCATTTCTTTAAAATACTTAGAAAAGCCAATAAATTTCAGTGGAATGAAGAATGTGATAAGGCCTTCCAAGAATTGAAAGATTATTTGTCTACTCTCCCTGTATTGGCTAAACCCACAGTAGGAGAAACTCTTTGGGTATATTTGTCTGCTAATGAAAACGCTATGGGCTCTGTATTAGTCAGACAAGAAGGAAAGGAACAACAACCTGTATATTTTTCCAGCCATTTATTAAAAGGAGCCGAGTGTAGATACACTACACTAGAAAAATTAGCTTATGCCCTAGTATTGACTGCTCGAAGGTTGCGCCCATATTTCTTAGCACATGAGATTATTGTATTAACCAACAGTACTCTTGGACGGGTGTTACTCAACCCAGAGGCATCAGGTCGGCTGATCAAATGGACAACTGAACTTGGGGAATATGACATTCAATATCAACCTCGCTCGGCTATCAAAGCACAAGCTCTATCGGACTTCATCATAGAAGTTCAAAGCCCTGAGGAAGAAGACATTTGGAAAGTTTATGTAGATAGTTCTTCAACTAGACAAGGCAGCGGAATTGGTGTGCTTCTTATATCTCCAAGAGAAGACAGACTTCAACTCTCCATCAGATTGAATTACAGAGTCACCAACAATGAAGCAGAATATGAAGCCCTGATAGCAAGATTGCAGGCCGCGCGGCATATAGGGGTGGCTCGAGTCCTTATTTATTCTGATTCTCAGTTAGCAGCTCAACAACTATCAGGTAATTTTGAAATTAATAATGACAGGCTTAAGTTATATGCTGAAGCATTTGATAAGTTGAAGGCTCAGTTTCAAGAGGTAAATATACAAAAGGTTCCTAGATATGAAAATCAAGTGGCAGACGAATTAGCTAAGTTGGCCTCTGCTATAGTGCCATGGAGTCTAGATCGGCCCGTAGAACAAGCTCTGTTAATATCTTGTATTGAAAGACAGGCTGAAGGAGAAATTCTAGGTGATTGGAGGGCTCAAATCGTATTGTATTTACAGCAAGGTATTCTTCCCAGTGATACAGAACAGGCAAGGGTATTCAAGAAGAGAGTTGCTCAAGACACTATGATAGGAGAACAGTTATATAAAAGGGTTTTTTCTAGACCTTTGCTCAAGTGTATTGGCACAGAAGATATACAGCTTATTTTACGAGAAGTCCATCAAGGTTCATGTGGTAGCCATATAGGAGGGAGATCTTTGGCTCGCAAAATTCTACTAGCAGGATATTTCTGGCCTACTCTACATGAAGATGCTAATAAGTTGGTAAGAACTTGTATTTCTTATCAAAAATATCAAAATATCTTACATCATCCCACACAGTTATTGAGAACCTCTATAGTTGCATGCCCCTTTGATCAATGGGGCATGGACATAGTAGGTCCATTTCCTATGGCAGCTGCCCAGAGAAGGTTCTTATTGGTAGCAGTGGATTATTTTTCTAAATGGGTGGAGGTAGAACCACTTGCTCGAATTACTGAAGATGCAGTTATTAAATTTTTTATGGAAAAATATAATCTGCAGATTTGGCATTCCTCATAAATTAGTCTCTGATAATGGAAGGCAATTCCAAGGAGATAGGATCTTAGACTGGTGCAATAGTTACGGCATTACCCAGGCCTTCACCTCTGTAGCTTATCCGCAAAGTAATGGTCAGGCAGAAGTAACCAATAGGGAAATCATAAGAGGACTAAAGACCAAACTAGATCATGTCGGAGGTAGCTGGGTAGATGAACTACCCAGCGTTCTTTGGGCATATCAAACTACGCCTCGAGAGGCTACAGGAATCACTCCCTTTCAATTAGTTTACGGAGGAGAAGCAATAATTCCCATCGAGGTGGGAGTAGAATCTGATAGAAGACAATTATATGATGAGGACAATGGAGGTCGACGACTCATGGAGCTAAACTTGATAGAGGAGATTAGAGATAAAGCTGCTACTCGTCTAGCATCGTATCGACAACGGATGAGACAAAACTATAACAAAAGAGTCATCCCTAGATTTTTTCCAAGTAGGAGACTTAGTATGGAAGCGAATTAAACCTGTCAGAGATGTCAGTAAGTTGGCACCACAATGGAGAGGACCTTACAAAGTGATAGAAAAGCTCACATCAGGTTCATATTATCTCCAAGATACTGAAGGAAGAATTTTAGAACGTCCCTGGAGTGCAAATCACTTACAGCCTTATCGAACCTAACTACATCATACTACTCAAGAATATGTCTGGAGAAACAAATCACAATTATTTGAAGTCCTCGGTGACTGAGGACAAGTATACCTACAGCTTATGTACTCTACTTCTTTTAATAAAATCCAAGCAAGACAAATATCACCAAGGAAACAAATATGGTTCATACAGATTTATAAATATCAAGAGGACTTTCATTTTCTATCTCGAGCAATCTACATGGGGTAACCTTAAAGGCCTATGCAGCTCCCCTCAAGAACCTAGAAACTTTAAAAAACTGTTGCAAGGTTAGTACAAACATCATATTTCTACACAGAATATAAGTCGATCGGGAAATCCCATGAAATAACTCGGACGGGTCTTCATGGGAGGAACCGGAGACTCTAAACCATTACAGAACATAAGTCGATCGGGAAATCCCATGAAATAACTCGGACGGGTCTTCATAGGAGGAACCGGAGACTCTAAACCATTACAGAACATAAGTCGATCGGGAAATTCCATGAAATAACTCGGACGGGTCTTCATGGGAGGAACCGGAGACTCTAAACCATTACAGAACATAAGTCGATCGGGAAATCCCATGAAATAACTTGGACGGGTCTTCATGAGAGGAACCGGAGACTCTAAACTATTACAGAACATAAGTCGATCGGGAAATTCCATGAAATAACTCGGACGGGTCTTCATGGGAGGAACCGGAGACTCTAAACCATTACAGAACATAAGTCGATCGGGAAATCCCATGAAATAACTCGGACGGGTCTTCATAGGAGGAACCGGAGACTCTAAACCATTACAGAACATAAGTCGATCGGGAAATTCCATGAAATAACTCGGGCGGGTCTTCATGAGAGGAACCGGAGACTCTAAACCATTACAGAACATAAGTCGATCAGGAAATTCCATGAAATAACTCGGACGAGTCTTCATGGAAGGAATCGGAGACTCTAAACCATCATAGAACATAAGTCGATCAGGAAATTCCATTAAATAACTCGGACGAGTCTTCATGGGAGGAACCGGAGACTCTAAACCATTACAAAACATAAGTCGATCGGGAAATCCCATGAAATAACTCGGACGGGTCTTCATGGGAGGAACCGGAGACTCTAAACCATTACAGAACATCAGTCGATCAGGAAATCCCATGAAACAACTCGGACGGGTCTGCATGGGAGGAACCGGAGACTCTAAACCATCACATGACACAATTGATCAATAAATCTCATAATTTCAAAGACTAATCGACTGGGGTTATACAGACATGAAGCCAGGATTCAAAAAATCGCCTGGAAGCCCATCTATTTGGAAGTCTTCGCTTAAAAATCGCCTGGAGTAGTGTATTCAGCTCGGAACTCAGGAGTTTTATACAGATTCCTTATCTAAGATTACTAGGGATTATTTATTCTTTTGGGGATGTGGAGCATACTGGATGTCATTTACGGAAGGATTCATCAAGACAAGGCTTAATTTCAAAAGATGAGCAAGGATGTAACACCCACAAAATTATACGATAGGTATATGAATATTATTTTCCTTAGAGCATAAAGAAAAGAAAAGAATAAGAGAAAAAGGAAAATAAAAACAAAAAGAAAATATAGAATAAGAAGAGGTGAGGTCAAGGATTGAACCTTGAACCTCCCACAATTGATGGAGATAAAGTGATGAATGTTAACCATTAGGATAAGGAGAAATAATTGGATAGAAAGGAATGAAAATTTTAGTTAAAGAAGAAAAGAAAACAAAGAAAAAAGAGCAAGAGAAAACCAAGTTGCTTACCTTCCTTTCCCTCTTGGTTAAGAAAAGGAGCAAGCAAAAGAGAGATTGTCTACTTCCCTCCCTCTCTCTATTTTCATGGGAATTAAAGGAGTGGGGGAAAAGAGGAGTTGAGGGAATGAATGAGGACATGTTTCATTTGGCAAAGGGATAAATAGGTTTAGAGAAGAAAAACAAGGGATTAAATTTATTTTCTTCTTCCTCTTTCTCCCTTCTTCATTCTTCACCGAACCAAGAAAACTTCCCTCTCCTCATTCCAATAGCTAAGTTAAGTTCTTCTCCAAGGAAGCTAATTTCTGAGAAGAAACCTTCAAGTTCTAGCCCTTCCAAGCAAAGGAAACAAAAGGAGGTGCAAGAAGGAGAAGCTTCCTCCTTCCTTGGCACCTAGAACACTTTTCTCTCTAAGGAAAACCACAAGCGAAAGGATGTAAGTTCCCCTCACCTGTGGTACAATAGCTCTTGTTGTTCTATGAAGATTCGGTTACATAAAAATCTAAGAAAAATATCATGAAGAATTCCAACCAAGATAAAACCAAAGGAAGGACCTAGGGAATGAAAAGATCTAAATTTGATATGCTCGATATTTTCTTGTAACATGTATTTTATGTTAAGGATTTATCTCATGTCTCTATGTTAAAATTTTTGGTAGAACTTAGATTCATGAGTATTCGTCCATGGTAGAACTAAGGGCCTGGGAGAGCTTTAATTTAAAACTAAGCATGTCATGATCTCCCTAAGATAAGATATGAAACTATTATGATATGCCCATGATTGTATGTTAAGTTGAATTCTATTTCATGTCCATGAAGGTTCGGCCATGTTTAGTTTTTGAAGCCTAGGAGAATTTAAAACAAGTCTAAGATGCTCATGACCTCCTTGATGAAATGTTATGAAACTAACTTAATGTTCTTATGTTTATTGTTGCATGGAAATTGAATTACATGCTCTATAACATTCGGCCACATCATGTTTAAGGGCTTAGGAAACTTAGAACCTAACCCAACTATGCTCATGTTATTCCTTGAAATGTTCACTATGAAAGTTGTTTAAGGTTCTCATGCTTTTAGGACACTTGAACCTTAGTTTTAAGTCCTATAACATTCGGCCACATCATGTTCAAGGGCTTAGGAAATTTAGAACCTAACTCAACCATGCTCATGTTATTCCTTGAAATATTTGCTATGAAAGTTGTTAAAGGTTCTCATGCTTTTAGGACACTTGAACCTTAGTTTTAAGTCCTATAACATTCGGTCACATCATGTTCAAGGGCTTAGGAAATTTAGAACCTAACTCAACCATGCTCATGTTATTCCTTGAAATATTTGCTATGAAAGTTGTTAAAGGTTCTCATGCTTTTAGGACACTTGAACCCTAGTTTTAAGCCCTACAAGTTTCGGCCACTTCATGATTAAGGGCTTAGGAAACTTAGAACCTAACTCAACTATGCTCATGTTATTCCTTGAAATATTTGCTATGAAAGTTGTTTAAGGTTCTCATGCTTTTAGGACACTTGAACCCTAGTTTTAAGCCCTACAAGTTTCGGCCACTTCATGATTAAGGGCTTAGGAAACTTAGAACCTTACTCAACTATGCTCATGTTATTCCTTGAAATATTTTCTATGAAAGTTGTTTAAGGTTCTCATGCTTTTAGGACACTTGAACTTTAGTTTAAGTCCTACAAGTTTCGGCCACATCATGTTTAAGGGCCTAGGAAACTTAGAACCTAACTTAACTATGCTCATGTTATTTCCTTGAAATGTTGCTATGGAAGTTTTTTAGGGTTCACAAGCTTGAAGGATAATTTTTAACCCAATGTATGCTTGATAAGATTCGGCCATGACAAGTTGTAAACTTAAGAAACCTAGAACTCTACCTAAACATGCTCATGATGTTTTCTTATGGTATATGGAATAATACTTGTTTAGGGTTCACATGTTGGTATGGAGGTTTTTACCTAAAACCTAATTTATAGGTTTCGGCCATTATAAGACATTAGGGTTTGAAAGCTAATTATGTTTCCCATGTACCTCATATACCATGCTTATGAGATTGCTATGCTTCTATGTTTAATTATGCACACTTATGATTTATACATGATGGAAACTCTTATGCTATGCTGTGTGTTATTTATGATGAGTTGTGTGCCCAATTTATGCATGATATATGTGATGTGCTGTGTGCCCAAGTTACATGCTATTTATGATGAGCTGTGTGCCCAAACTATGCATGTATTTATGATGTGTTGTGTGCCCAAATTTTACATACTATTAGGATGAGCTGTGTGCCCAAAATTCTATATGGTATGATATGATAAGAAATACGACATGCAAGAAATGATAAGAACCATGATATGTATGACATGCTACTTTACTTTATATGGCTTGTACCAAGGGTGGGCTCCATAAGCGCTCCGGGGTCGATGGACTAAGAAACGGGCCTCGTTAGGGATGGGCTCCTAAGTGCCCCTAGGTCGATGGACTAAGAAACGGGCCTAGTATGTATGCCTTGTAGGGTTCAAGACTTGCTACATTGGATCTACATAGGACGCGCGCATTTATGTATGTGGTACAAGCCGGGACCCTAACTATGTTATGATTATGTTTAAGTATGTATGAAATAAGTTTTCAAAGGACATGTTGCATATACTATTGCATGAATCATGCTTTTGAAAATCATCTTGCATAACACATTATGATTATGTTACGATATACCATGATGCCTATGATTATGTTATGTTATGATAGGATGAACCTTATGATTATGTTTTGATATGTTATGATCATGATCATGTTATGATAGAATGCACTTTATGACTTTATGAGGATATGCCATGATACCATATGATTATGTTATGATATGATGCTTCTATACATGATATGATGAGTTGTCTTTACGCTTTATACATTGAAGCTTTATTTATGCTATACGGTTTTTGTGAGTAGGAAAGGATCTTACTGAGCCTTGAGTGCTCACAGCTTACTTTCCTTGTACCACAGATAAGGGCAAAGAATGGATGTACTAAGGGAGCAGCAGGAGGGGGCAAGAGGAACGTGTGTAGTAGTGACTTGGCTAAAGAGGAAAACCTGCTTTTAATTAATAAGAACTATGTTCATGTTGTTTCCTTTACAACTCTATGACACTTCATCATGCTCTTTAGTATTATGGTTTAAGTTATGTTAAGCATGTTATGTGACTCATATGATAGGTAGTTGATGATTATGTGTTAAAAAAATAAAAGAAAGGTTTAAAGAAAAAAATATATATATGCTATAGATAAGACTTCCGCTGTGTTTTTAGAAGTAAGGATAAGTAACCCCCGTCAGCTTAAGCAGGAAGGGGCGGGGCGTTACAAAGGAGTTCTAGAATAAATCTTATATTTAATGATCAGGAGCGTTTCAAGAGAGGCATTCTCAAATCAGCGCAATGGAAAAACAGGTAAGTATTTAAATTTTCTTATACAGCGTAATTGCTTAATTGCCAAATTTTGGTTACACTTCTTTACTAGTTTTGCATTTACAAGCCTTTTTCTGGATAATCTCTTTAAACCTCTAGAAAAGGACATTTTATATCTGCGGGTAATTCTTCGTTAAGCCTACGATGATTTATGAAAGAAAGGGGGGGTTCCTTGGGTAAATAGCCACCCTCTCGTAACTGTTGAAAAACTCCCGATACAAAATGATTCAAAGCACCCACTATCCTGCGGACAAATTCTTGGGCAAAGGCTAAAGACTTTAAATAAGTCTGACGCCACTCTTCCCATCGATCCTTCTCTTGCTCCTTATAACTTTGGAAATCAGCTTGTAGCTTGGTGTTTTGATCTTTCAGAGCATCCTTCTCTGATTTAAGCTGTTCCAATTCCTTCTGGAGCAATGACAACTCGACATCTTGAGCTTTCCTTTGTTCTTGTTCCTGTAGGATAGTGAAATCATGAGAAGCTAGGTCTTGAGCTTGGTCATAAAGACAGACATTATGAAGCTTCTCTACTTTCTCTAAAAGGAGACTTTTATTGGAAACATCTGAGAGAGCTTTCTCTTTTAAAGCAATCTCTAGTCGAAGACCAGAATGTAGCCTATCCACCTGTAATTCTAACGTCCTTCTGGCGAGCTCTTTATCTTTCAATAGTTGCTGACACTCCTCCAATTCTTATTTCAAGGTCCCCAACTGTTGATTTTGTAGGGCCACTTGCTCTTGTAACTGAGCCATATCACTATTAGCAGAAGGTGAAGTAGCCTTCAACGTCTCCAGTTGAGCTTTTAATTTATTGTTCTCATGGTCCTTAGCTGTAAGTAGCTGGTCGATATGTAAACTCGAGGCAAGAAACTAAACAAAAGGGATGAGGTAAGTTAAAGATGAGGGTACAAAGTTGATAACATATAACTAGAAATACTTACAGCTACTGCTTGACGACTATGGCGATCAGCTCGATGTGGAAGACTAAGGCCTCTCAGTTGTTTGTAACCCTACATCCAAGATTCGGCTAATAGACCTTGTAGTTGCAGAGTGCCATAGCTAGATGGACTAGAGGGTTGTCCCAATTGAGAAGGTAAACCCCCAGCCTGTTTAAATAAAGGATGAGGAAGGGAGGAGGAAGGAGGCGAAGAAGAAGAAGATGCAATAGAAGGGAAAGGAATAGTAGAAACAAGAGAAGCAGAGGAAGAGCTAGATGGAATAGAAGGTGATAGTGTAGGGGGAGCTGATGCAGTTAGGGGAACACTAACAGTCGAGGGAATGGCACCGGGAGAAGATCTCCGGCAAGGTGTCCGTTTTGCTCGAGGCCTAGAAGCCAAGGGAGGCAAGGCCAATGCCAAAGATGCAGAGGACACAGAAGGGATAACGGTCGTCTCAGGAGCAAAAGCAGAGGAAGCTGAAATAATAGAAGAAGAAGGGATAAGTAGACCGGGTCTCATCATCCTAATAGCAGGATTAGAGATAATATGGGTTGGAGTTATCGGTGTCTTACCTCTCTCGAGAGAAATGGGGGCTGGGACAAGAGGAGCTTGCACAAAAGTACCAAAGAAATCACTAAAGGGAGAAGCCGAAGTAAGATTTGGCTTTTTAACTAAGGTAACAAAGGGTTCTTCTTCTTCCTCTTCCATGGCTGCAACAGCCTCTGCTCGCCGTTCTTCTTCAGGTAGTAAACCCAAGGTGGAAAAATTATGATCCGATCGACGGTCGCGTAACCATTCTTCTCCAAGATTATTCACAAAAGACTTAGTCATGGCAGGATTCTTGTACATAAAGGCTGGAAGAAGAACATCGGCTGAAACACAGGAGTTAAACATCGTTACAAAGGAGATGTATTAATCAGTAAATATGGATTGAGATGTTTCTACATACCAAAGGATCCATCCAGAGGGGTGTCAATCTTGCCTATTCCGAAAGGAAACATTAAACCCTCCACAATTAGGTGCGGCAAACTGAATTTTGCTCCCCTCAGTTTGGGTAGGGCAGAAGCAACAGAAGGATCGTCAAGAAGATCATGGGTGCTAGGAAGTGGAGGCAAGTCATGTATCCATTGGATAGGAAACGGAGGTGGAGAGGGGAGATGCATATAGAAAAATTTGTGATACCATTCCCCCTGAGGAGGAATGCGGTTGAACAAAATAGCCTTGGGATGAGATTGAAATTTAAAAACACCCACATCCACCCGACAAGGAATGAAGAAGTGATGAAAAAGACGTGGGGACAAGGGGAAATCTAACAGTTTAGATACCCCAATAAAACCCATAAGAATAGAAAAGGATTGAGGGACAAACTGGTTGAGTGGGATATTAAAATAACGGCTGACATTACAGAAAAAGGGGTGAAGAGGAAAGCGAAAACCTTGTAGGACCTGGTCTCGGAAGATAGATATACACCCTAAAGGAGGAAGATGCGGACCCTCATGAGGAGCAGGACGGATTATATAAGAAGGAAAACCATAGGTCGCCTGCAAGTCCACTTCTTCTGTATCTATAAGGTTGGAAACACACGAGAGAAACCATGCGGGAGGAGATGCTGCCATGGAGCGACAGTAAAATAAAAGAGGAATCAAGGAAGAAGATGAGAGATGGAGGAAAGCGGAAGAAAACCTCGTAAACCCTTGTTTTCTCTTCTGGCCTTGTGCTAAAACCCCCAAACAGAAACAGCAGAAGGAAAAAGGCGAATAAAAGGTACTTAGAATTTCAATCGTCATAAATGAGTAATAATATTAAAGAATAAAATCAAGAGAAAGAGGTAAAGTTAAGTAATCTACCTCGAAAAATGTGTGAAGTTTTCCTAGAGGTAATTCTTAATAGAGCCTAACAAGTACAGAGAAAAATTAGTCCAGTAATCATAAGTTTAGAGTATGGGTATAACAAAATAAAAGTTGAGCACCAGATATTAGTTAACAGACGAGACTTGGTTAAAGGATGATGGATGAGGTCTGTAGATATGAATCGGGCGGTTCTGACAGATCGGCCGAGACAAAGATCCCCCAAATGTATTGACTAAAAGCTTATCGTAATGAATCAAATAATATACACTATAAGATTCGATTAATACGTAAAAAGGACATATGAAGACATAAGGGTAAACCGATCAAGTAAAATAAATCGACCGATATTAGGGACATCATGATAGAACTGTGTCAAATTAGGCGAGACATAACTACGCTATGAAATATCGGGCGATATTTATCAATCTTGATATATATCGTCCGGTCATAAGGAAACGATCTAAGACGTGACAACTTGTTGGGAAAAGTTGTATGGTGACAAACCGAGCAACATTGGACACATCTATATAAAACATATAACTATCATGAGAGAGAGTAAAATTAACAACAAAAGGAGAATAATCAGCGTTACGTGATATCGTCATTACAGAGTTTTTGCCCTTCTCTTTACAAGAATCGGAATTTAAGTCAAAGTCAGCTTAGGGTACAGATCAGGGGGTTTGTTCTCAATGAGTCTACGTCGATTTAAGAAATTAGGAGGAGGGTCACGAGATAAGTATCTCTCCTCTTTTAATTGCTGAATTGCCCCTTGAGCTCCTGCAGTAAAGGCTGACAAGATAGACTTCACGATCGGCCAGTTGAATTCAGGAGACTCGATCATGGCAGTGGCCCGTTCCCTGTAACGAACATCTTCGTCACCCTTGTAAACCACCAGAGCCATTTGAGAAGTCTTCAATTCAGCTTCCTTTGCATAAACCTCGTTCTTGACTGAGTTAAGGGAGGTGTTCAAAGAAGTTATTTCATTTTCTTTCAGCTGTAGGGCTTTGAGTTTTTCAGTTAATTCTGCTTCATAATTATCCTTTAGTTCGCCAAGTTTGGAGGTCAATTCTTGGTTAAGGTCCGTAACTGACTTAAATTGTGCCTGAAGACTTTCAATTTGTGCTTCGAGTTGTTTCTTGGCAGCAGCAGAAAATGCAGCAGAAGATAGCCAAGCAACCTCTTGCCTTAGCTTGTCATTTTCAGACTTTAACCTCTTGTTCTCAGTATAAGTTGTGCATCAGTCGAGAAAAACCCATATTTTCTATCCATCGCTGGAAGCATGATAAAAGATCATAAGATAATTGCTGAGAAATAAAGAGTAGACATTAATAGATATACCTGATTCTCCTTATGGGAGAAATGGTCGACTGCTTCAGGAGTATTGAGTTCTTCAAATATAGGGTGAACTTTATCCCAATCACCGGCGAAGGAACCTCCTAGAAGTTTAGGGAGAACAGGAATAGTAGAAGAACCAGTAGAAAAGGAGGAAGTAGGAATAGATGGAGGAGCAAAGACTAAATAAGAAGAAGGTGAGGAAGGTAAAGACCCAGAAGTCGGAATAGATAGGGGAAAAGTGAAAGATACATCACCAGAAGCACTGGCATTAGAGAAGGGTGAGGCAGGAAAACTAAGGGAAGGATAGAGTTTTGCCAATGTCGGCTCATCATAAGGAAGGTCAGCCGCAGCAAAACCTTCTTAAACTAGCTCTTCAGCAGGGAGGATGAGCCTCCTTTTTGATGGAGGAGCTCTGGTAAGTTTGCGCCCTGGGCGTTTACCCTTAGAAAGTTCAGTTATCGACTTACCAAAGCTATCAGGAGATGTGAGCTCAATGAGGGGAAGAGGAGCAGATGAGGAGACAGCAGCAGCCGCTGGTGAAGTAACAGCGGGTAAAGGATTGGCAAGGATCTCTGCAGAAGGATCTCCAGGAGCTTCAAGAGCACCCAAAGAACTCGGTACTTCAGCTAAAGGAGCTGGTTTTTCAAGTGGAGGGGGAAGAACAATAGTAGCCAGAAGTTCAGCTTCTTTGGCGCGAATAACATCCTCTTCCAGACGTAGTTCTTCGTCAATCAAAGCATCATAGAAGCTATCCATTACATAGAGAAGAAAATTAGTTTAGTTAGTTAAAAATAGGAAGAAAGAAATAAGGTGTTACCTAAAGGAACTCGAGTATCAGGTCTGACAGGGCTTAAGCCAAACAGGTATAGGAGATCGACCCATAGCCACTTAAGAATAGAAAGTCGATGATTTAATAATTTCTCACAATAGATAGGGAAAGAAGGATGAAGATGAAACTCCTTGACGTCGGGCAAGGGGGCAAGAAAGATTTCCAAGCATGAGACCAAGGAATGGGTTCTGGAAACTTCAAGAAGAAAAAATGAGATTTCCAAGCTTTGAGGGATGAGGGCATATCCCCAAAAAGAACCATTTTAGTCCGCGAATGAAACAGGAAGACACCAGGTTCTGAACATTTGGGATAAGAGAACATGAAAAAATTTTGAGGAGTAGGAGGAATATCCCGCACAGATAACGGAATGCGTTGGGGGAAAATTGTTGTAAAGGAATATCAAAATACTGGCTCAGTTCAATCAAGAAAGGAGGGATAGGAAACCTTAAGCCCCCTATCAATTGGTCCTTGAAAAAGGTTACGCAATTAACAGGAGGATGATGAGGACGATCCTCCGGTGTGGGGAGTACGATGCCATACTCTCGGGGAATTTCATACTGACGACGGATAGCTAGCCTCGCATTTTTATCAAAGGAAGAAGACATATGGACATACCAAGGAGCAATTGCTTCCTCAGCCATGGGCAAAAGTATCGGCTAGTGAAACAATAGATTACTTACTGAAGACAAGAAAGAAGATCGCCTAGAAATGGTGAGCCCGGGGTTTGGTCGAAGACTGCAACAAGAAAAGAACTCTAGAGAAGAGAACAGAAGGGACAAAGTTTAAAAGGAGACGAAGGGTTTAGGGTTTGAAAAGCACACGACCATCGTCAGATCAAAATCTTTTTTCTCAGCGGACGATGAGAATCACAAGAAAAAGGCTAGAGGCCCACGTGACGTGGCGGTCAGAAAAAGTGTGTGTCATACCATCATAAAAACATTTATATTGGATGTGACGGATCGGATCACGCTGGGGTTGGTAACGCCTCGGGGTACGCCTCTAACATTCTCTCACCCGAAGAAGAGCCAATCACCAGCTAGGAAGCTTCGAAAGAAGACGTAATTAACTGGACATGATAAAGTGAAAAGGACTGATTTTCTTGACTAAAAGTCCAAGCTAAGGACAAAAACATTTAAGGATGAAGACTCAGGCGAATGATAGATTTTGAATTAACGTCCTTATGAAATACAAACTAATATTGATCAAAAAAATTTTATATTAACCGATACAACTTTGGTTATGCTAGGTAGGTATGATATTGATATCAATCAATGAAACAATGTTGGCTGGCATAATATTAGCCATGATATAGAAGTATTCCAACAGCTAAGATAGCCTCAGTCATGATAAATGACACGTAGGATATGCAGAGAGGTAATGAATACAACATCGCATTTATTCTTATAAATTACAGAAGGCCTCAATAGAATCATTTAATTCAATACAAAAAATTGTTGTTACACTTAGAATCTGATCAAGTACATAACATTACATTTTCCCTCAGAACAGTAAGCCTCAGATAGATAACAAAGTTTGCAAACACAAGCTCTTGAAATGCTTAGAAAATTTTAATCCCACTGGATTCAAACTTACCATGGAGCAGAGATAGAAACATTTTACCTCGTCCAGGCTTGTCAAGGCACATAAGTGGCAATATTCTACCTGGGACGAAGAAAGCAACAAGGTAGAAAAACTCAAGGGCAGGGGGAAGGAGAAAGGTCCATACAGACCATGATGGAAAAGTAAATGTAAAAACCACTTCCCCTCCCAATCCCTAAAACTCTGCAAGTGGAGCAACCAAGCATAGCCCAAGGGTAGCATGTGTTGTGCCCTTCACACAACACCCATGGGTCATTTGGCTGCCCCTCTATGAGTAGCAAAAATCTCTCTGAAGTTTCTTGAGTCCTTCAGAGCATCGGCATCTTTGGATGAAAAATCTGAATTGTGAAGCTTCATCTCTTAAGATAATCCCTTGAACCTTAGATGTAGCCGGAGCAAAAATCCCAATAAACTCATATATAGATCTCACCTTGTCCAACAAAAATCTCCCCCAAAGAGGAGGATCCGAGAGCATAGCCTTAGTAATAAAAGGTGGCAAGGAAGGAAAAGAACTGAGATAGGTGGTGGATGAAGAGAATGTTGTAACCCTATTTAAAGGAGCAAAAGGCTCACAGGATCACTATACTTGGTTTAGTGAGACAATCGTACACAAAATCTGTGAGGTCATTTCAATATCTAGAGCAGAGTCACGGGTGGGAAAAGACAAAACCAGACTTATGTCTAGTCAGTCGTCTACACCTCCTTCGACTAGACTTGAAGGGAAGGCTAGTGATATGGGTAAGGTTTCGAGGGTCCCCGATAAGGAAAAGAAAAGGAGATGATCAAACGAATAAGATAGGTTAATATTGGCCGAGATATCCTCAAAGGAGGTAGGCCAATATCGGCCGGGATATACCTCCAAAGGAGCTAAGCCTATATATCGACCGAAATATGCTTCCCAGGGAGAAGACCTACATACCTCAAAGGAAGTAGGCTAATATCGGTCGGGACATACCTCAATAAGAGGTAAGTCTATATATCGATCGAAATATGCTTCCCCGGGGAAAGATCTATATACCTCAATGGAGGTAGGCTAATATCGGCCGGTACATAAGAAGTAACTCTATATATCGACCGAAACATGCTTCCCAGGGAGAAGATCTATATACCTCAAAGGAGGTAGGATAATATCGGCCGGTACATAAGAAGTAAGTCTATATCGACCGAAATATGCTTCCCCGAGAGAAGATCTATATACCTCAATGGACGTAGGCTAATATCGGCCGGTACATAAGAAGTAAGTCTATATCGACCGAAATATGCTTCCCAGAAGGAAGATCTATATATCTCAAAGGAGGTAGGCTAACATCGGCCGGGACATACCTCAATAGTAGGTAAGTCTATATATCGACCGAAATATGCTTTCCAGGGGGAAGATCTATATACCTCAATGGAGGTAGGCTAATATCGGCCGGTACATAAGAAGTAAGTCTATATCGACCGAAATATGCTTCCCAGAATGAAGATCTATATACCTCAAAGGAGCTAGGCTAACATCGGCCGGGACATACCTCAATAGTAGGTAAGTCTATATATCGACCGAAATATGCTTCCCAAAAGGAAGATCTATATACCTCAAAGGAGGTAGGCTAATATCGGCCGGTACATAAGAGGTAAGTCTATATCGACCGAAATATACTTCCCAAGAGGAAGATCTATATACCTCAAAGGAGGTAGGCTAATATCGACCGGTACATAAAAGGTAAGTCTATATCGACCGAAATATGCTTCCCAAGATGAAGATCTATACACCTTAAAGGAGGTAGGCTAATATTGGCCGGGAGATACTTCTAAAGCATATAGAATAGTATCAATCGCTACAGGCCTTGAAGAAAGAAGATTAATATTAGCCAGATCGATCAACACCTTGTAAAAATGCTTGACAAAATATGGCCTATTGCTAGATAGGATAAATAGCATAAAAGGGCGCGGGCAGAAGCCTCATGAGAAAGAATAGAGATAAATATTTCAAATAGGATGATTAATGAGGATATCTGCAATATGTAACCACATTACAGGTATTATATATTTCGGCGAGAAATGCCTTTTAGATTATTTTGCAGGTGCTAAACGACAAAGGAGGTACATCTAGGGTACAAGAAAGATTCCTTAAAAGTCATTTACTACAAGTACACAGCTGACGTCATCTCATAACAAACACTAACAAACCGGGGTCCACTTCATGACTACGAAGGTTATATGAAGTGGTATAAAAAGGGGAATCCTCTCCGTTGGCTAGGTAAGTTCACATCATTGGGCACATTCAGAACCCTAATTTTCAACTACTGTTCATCTTCTTCCTCCTTCTTCCACACCGAAAGAGATCAATGATTTGAGCGTCGGAGGGCCTAGCCAGGGATTCCCACCCCGGTCTTAGGTCACTGACGATAGTGTTGGTTGATCTCTTGTGCGCAGGAAGTCTCGGAAGCTTCGGATCTAGGTTTCTTCTCTTCATATTTGGATTTCTTCTTCGTCATCGGGCCTTCGTGCGAGGAGGACTTTCGGTGATTCTATTTTTCCCGATCCGCTTTGGGTTTCTCGGATTGGTATTCTGCAGACATTATTCTTCATCAGCACGACATTATTCTTCATCAGCACGGTGGGTTTCTTTCTTCCGGATCTCCGTCTTGTCCGGCTTCTCAGACAGGATCACATATGAATAACCGAGCGAAGGCCGAACAAGCACAAACGTACTTGTATGAGCTCGGGCAGGAAAAGTTCGATCGAACTTAAAGGCTTTCGGCCTGATAAAACTTTTAGTATACAAAGGACCAAGCAAGATATGCTTCATAAAAGGTATTCTTAATATGTGATCAACTTAAATGATTCTTCGACATATGCTTCACAAAAGGTATTCTTAATATATGATCATCTTAAATGATCCATCAACATATGCTTCACAAAAGGTATTCTTAATATGTCGCCGACTTAAATGACCGATTGAAATACATGTAGTAGATTATTTTATGACAGCCTGGTAAGTTTAGCGGAAAATATTCTCTCGAAGCTTCTTTATTTGCAGGGGCACATTCTTTTGCATATTTCATTAAAATGAGGTGTCATAAATGATAAAAAAGGTACATCTAAGGTATGAAAAAAATTCTTTAAAGAATTATTGGGAGAGGTCCAGGTTGTACTTTCTCCATCTTCTAGCAAACTCTAACAAACTGGGGACCACCTCATGATTGTGGAAGTTATATGAGGTAGTATAAAAAGAGGAGTCCTGTCCGATGGTAAGGTATGCTAACGCTCACAAACTCTAGCATCTTAAACTCTAATTCTTCGTACTTTCATTGTTGTACTTCTGCTTCTTCGACTTTGAAGAGAGGGAACTAACTTGAGCATCGGAGGGCCTAGCTAGGGATTCCCACCCTGGTCTTAGGTCGCTAACACTTTGTTGGCTCGTCTCGCCGTGCGTCGGATCATTGAGAAGCTCCTCCAGATCTCCAGAAGTTCATCTTCCTCGAAGCCACCGTTCATCGGAGCCAGCACGCCTTCTCGCAAATTTCAGATAGGATCAAATTTGGCGTCGTCTGTGGGAAAGGGTCGAGAAAAAGTATCCCCGGAAATAAGTTGAAGAAGATGGAGGGTAAAGAAATAAAAGGCTTAGGGTTTTAGTGTGGCATAGCTAATAAGGATCGCCGTTGAATTGAAACGGCTCGTGTAAGGAAAGTTATTGATTTGCTGAGGAAAATATGTGATACGACACTAGTAAAGAAGCATGTGAATGGTTGCTTAAAAAAATAGAAGAAAATGCTACGTGGCGCTCACTCATAAATGGGCATTTAAAATGGACATGACAGACTAAATCATGTTTGAGCCAAGGCGCTATATCTTCACGCGCCTCCAACATTATTTCTTCGTTAAAGGATCAATTACCAATGAAAGAATTTGAAAAAGTTTCTTAACTCTCTAGGCGTGAAAAGAAAATATAAAATAATAAGTTAGACGAGTAAGTAGACAGAACTAAAATTGGTATCTAGTTAGTCGGCTACACCTCCTTCGACTATACTTGAAGGGAAGGCTAGTGATATGAGTTATGATAAGCTGGCCCCTCGAAGTGGAAGTCAAGGATGAGGGGAAGAAGGGGATGCTCATAGCTGGTTGAAGTGTATGATCAGTAGGGCATGGGTCAACCGAATAAGAGGCCAAGCAAGCACAAACGTGCTTGTATGCGCTCGGACGGGCAAAGCCCAACCAAGCTTAGAGGCACTCGTCCTTATAAAACTTCTAGTATATGAAGGACCCAACGAAGGTCGAACGAGCACAAATGTGCTTGTATGCGCTTGGACGGGCAATGCCTGACCGAGCTTAGAGGCGCTCGACCTTATAAAGCTTCTAGTATATGAATGACCGAGCGAAAGCCAAATGATCACAGACGTGCTTGTATGTTCTCGGACAGGCAAAGCCCAACCGAGCTTAGAGGCACTCGGCCTTATAAAGCTTCTAGTATATGAATGATCGAGCGAAGGCTGAACAAACACAAACGTGCTTGTATGCACGTGGACGGGTAGAGTCCGACCGAGCTTAGAGGCGCTCGACCTTATAAAGCTTCTAGTATATGAATGACCGAGCGAAGGTCGAACAAGCACAAATGTGCTTGTATGCGCTCGGATGGGCAAAGGCCGACCGAGCTTAGAGACACTCGGCCTTATAAAGCTTCTAGTATATGAATGACCAAGTGAAGGCTGAATGATCACAAACATTCTTGTATGCACTCGGACGGGCAAAGCCCGACTGAGCTTAGAGGCGCTCGGCCTTATAAAGCTTCTAGTATATGAATGACCGAGCAAAGGCCGAATGAGCACAAACATGCTTGTATGCGCTCGGATGGGCAAAGCCCGATCGAGCTTAGAGGCGCTTGGCCTTATAAAGCTTCTAGCATATGAATGACCGAGTGAAGGCCGAACAAGCACAAACGTACTTGTATGCGCTCGGACGAGCAAAGCCCGACCGAGATTAGAGGCACTTGGCCTTATAAAGCTTCTAGCATATGAATAACCAAGCGAAGGTCGAACAAACACAAATGTGCTTGTATGAGCTCGGGCAGGCAAAGTTCGATCGAGCTTAAAGGCGTTCGGTCTTATAAAACTTTTAGTATATAAATGACCAGGCAAGATATACTTCACAAAAGGTATTCTTAATATATGATCAGCTTAAATGATCCATCGACATATGCTTCACAAAAGGTATTCTTAATATACGATCATCTTATATGATCCATCGACATATGCTTCACAAAAGGTATTCTTAATATGTCGTCGGCTTGAATGATCGGTCGAAATACATGTAGTAGATTTTTTTTATGGAAGCCTAGTAAGTTTGGCGGAAAATATTCTTTCGAAGCTTCTTCAGTTGCAGGGGTACATTCTTCTAAATATTTCATTAAAATGAGGTGTCATAAATGATAAAAGAGGTACATCTAAGATATGAAAAAAATTCCTTAAATAATTATTAGGAGAGGTCTAGGTTGTACTTTCTCCATCTTCTAACAAACTCTAACAAATCGGGGACCACCTCATGATTGTGGAAGTTATATGAGGTAGTATAAAAAGGGGAGTCCTGTCCGATGGCAAGGTATGCTAACGCTCACAAACTCTGGTATCCGAAACTCTACTTCTTTGTACTTTCATTACTGTACTTCTACTTCTTCCACTTTGAAGAGAGAGAACTAACTTGAGCATCAGAGGGCCTAGCCAGGGATTCCCACCCCGATCTTAGGTTGCTAACGCTTTGTTGGCTCGTCTCGCTGTGCGCAGGATCATTGAGAAACTCCTCCAGATCTCTAGAAGTTCATCTTCCTCAAAGCCACCATTTATCGGAGCCAGCACACCTTCTCGCAGATTTCAGATAGGATCACTTACTATTGTTTATCCTTGTGCTAAATTCGACTTCTCATGTATATTAGTTATAGAACAAAAATGCATCCTCTATTGATGACCTAATTTTTTACTTTCGATCATCTACTACTTGAGGAATGTATAGCTGGTCATCACCGTTATTTTTTTACATTGTTGGAGAATGTCATATTCTTCAATTATTTGAAGTTCTCAAATTAGGTCTTATTCCAACACAGAGATTTAAGCTTGTAAAAAAAAAGTAGAGGTTCTGCTCTGGATTACAAATCTACTTTAAACATTACATGGCAATCGGTATCTCAAACAATAACATATCTCTTATATTATGCAAGTTGTCAGAAATTAAAGATATTACTTAAACATTGCAATTTAAATAATTTAAAATATGATCCAATAATTTTTCCCAAAATAATTTTCTCTATCAGTATTGCAAATGGACATACTAACCATAACGTTATAATAGCTAGAGTACCTACTATAATATGCTGGTCTAAGAACATTGTAGCAGCTATGATTTTGTAGCTACTACAATATGTCGGTATAGTTTAAGCACATTGTAGCGGTTACGGTGTCATACCTGCTACAACGTACCGATCTAATAATATTGTAGCAGCTACAAAATAATGACTGCTACAACGTGCTAGTTTAACCATGTTGTAGCAGTTGTGATTCTATAATTGCTATAATATTCTGATCTAAGAACATTGTAGTAGCTACGAAATCGTAGCTACTATAACGTGATAGGACCACGAACAAATGTAACTGCTACAATATTATGTAAACCTTAAAATTGTAGCATTTGGATGGAGGAAGAAGATTTTTCGAGCACGTATATAGGAGAACACACTGTAGATGAACAATGGCAGCCAGGCTCAGTGAGGCGATGCGACAGCAAGTGAGTTGATCGAGAAAGACGATGATCAACTTCTTAGGAGGCGTGTAGGGTTTTAAGAGGAAGGGGCACCGTTGAGGAGGGGGGCTTCTGCGTTTTCACGCCGCCACCGCAAAGGGGGCTAGGGTCCTTAGTGTTTTGCTTTGCCGTTATAGTGGGGAGGATGCCGCCTCGGTCTTCACCTTCTCCCTCGTCACCGGCGAGCCACCGCCCCCTCCTTCTCCTCTTTCCCTCTCCGCTCGCCGGCAAACGCCTCCGACCACCTCTTCTCCCTCTTCACGCGTCGTAGCCCAGGTGTTGTGCATCGTTGCTGCCTCAGCGGCCACAGCAGCTTCGTCGGCCAGCAACCCTTTCCCACCAAGCGCATTGCCTTCCCCTTTACCGAACAGCACCGACGTCAACCAAGGAGGCACTGCCTCCTCCCCTTGTGCCGACAGCTTGGACCTACACCCTCTTTGTCGGCTTCGCCGGACTCCCTTCTCTCACCAACCCCCCGCGCTGGCAGTCGCTACATGCCAGTAACCCACGGTCGCTGCCTTTGGACAGCCGCCCTTGCTGATTAGGCTACCAGCCTCACGGCCATTCTCGTCGTCCTCTGAGCCACTTCTGGCCATTGCTATCACCTTCTGGTTCTGTGTTGTCTATTCTATTTCAACCTACGTGCTGTTATTATTGTTGGAACCCCAAGGTATTTTGATGTGATCAAACAAGTTAAGTTAGGTCCTGTTTTGTCTAACCCTTGTGTCTAAGTGTACAAGAGCTTAGGAACACAGGAAGTCGAGCGGAAGACGCAGCTAGCGAGAAGGACGGCACAGGGAGAGAGCTGACGAGCTCGGTGCATCTGAGGGATGAGGTGACCGCGAAAGAATACACTGGTGGATGAGAAGAACGTACGCGACGTTCGAGGGACGAGAAACCGGGAAGGAAAGCTGCTTGAGGAGAAGGCCGGAAGTTGGGTTCGGGTGAGCCCTATTCCAGATGGTCGAGATCACCAAAGCCAGCAGAGCCGGAGTTGAAGATCCAGACCGAGACGAGCTGAATCGAAGCAGAGCTACCGGAAGGAAAAAGTCAACAAGAGTTGACTTTTGGGTACGGCGCGCCCGGAACGTACCGAGGCTCCCGGACTGAAGATTTTGACCAGATCGAGTTTTGACTTGATCTGAACGTTGGGGGATAAAATTTTATCCCCCTGAGGGTGCCCGAACCCTTTAGGGCGCCACGAACAGTGCTATAAATATAGCACTGATCTGCATAGTCTTTTAAAATCAACTTGTAATCCATTTTCTCTGTGCTTTACTATTTTTTTGTGTTGTCAACGCTGTAAGAGGCTACTCCGCCCAGAGGAGATCATCAGATAGTGCGCCCTATTCATCTTGGATTAGTAATCCTCTGATTACAAACCAAGTAAACCCTCTGTGTCTGAGTTTGTTTTTAATTAGTCTCTTTTATTTAAAGTTACAAGTTTTTTATTAAGTTGAAAATCCGAGAAAGGTGTAATTTATTTTTCAGGGCAATTCACCCCTCCCCTCTTGCCGGCCTCCAAAGGGACCAACAAGTGGTATCAAAGCAAGGCGCTTCAAGAGGACTAACCGTCGATCGAAGTAACGAGATGGCCGGACCAAGCATTGTTCCACCAAAATTCAAGGGGGACTTCGCACACTAGAAGCGTCGTATGGAAGTATTCCTGAAAACTGATTTCGAAATTCGATTAATTATAAAGTATGGCTTTGTAGCTCCGACGAATCAGAATGGAGAAGAAAAAGAAGAGAGCCAGTGGACAAAGAAGGAGTAGAATGATTCTGTAGCGAACAAACGTGCGGAATATCACCTGCTGAGCGTGTTGCCACCTCAAGAAGTGAACCACATTGAAAGCTACTCGTCGGCCAAAGAACTCTGGGAGAAGTTCCTAGAACTCCACGAATGGACATCCGAAGTAAAACTAGCAAGAAGAGACATCCTCCGGAACAAACTGACGAATATTCGTCTTGAAAAAGGTGAGAAGGTAGCTGATCTACACGCAAAGGTAAAAGAATTGATTACTGGTCTCGAGAATCTCGGTGAAACGGTTACAAACCGGGACACCATACGTTACGCACTCAATGTGTTTCCCAGAACTCCAGAATGGACATCAATCGTCGACGCCTACTATATTTCAAAAGACCTGGAGGTAAGTACCTTAGAAGAGTTGTTTTCTACTCTTGAATTACATGAAACCAGGTGTGCAGGGACAACAAAGGAATCAAGCCAGATGATCGCACTAAACGCAACAAAGAAGGATGAACCCGAGTCAGATTCAGAAGAGGATCAGGAAGCGTATATGGTAAGAAATTTTAAAAAGTTTTTTAGATCTAATAAGTTTAAAGAGATGCAGAATAAGAAGAATCCCAGAAATAGAAGGAGGGTTCGTTGCTACCAGTGTCAAAAGGAAGGACACCTAAAAGAGGATTGCTCAGAACTAAAGAAGGACAAAGGCAAGATACCCAAGAAGCACAAGAATCTAAAAGCTACTTGGGACGATAGCTCTTCATCTGAATCCGAAGTGCAAGGATATGTCGGACTAGCACTAATGGCGAGCTATGAAGGGCAAAGTACATCGGAACCCAACATCGATGAAGGGGGAGTGACTTCAGATGAAAGTAGCGAAGCAGGGGGAGATTCAGGCTTCAAGTCTGATATGGTAAGTGAGGTATGCCTCTTACCTCCTGATCAACTTTATTTCAGTATTAAGGCTATGGCTAAGTCTATGTATAAATTAGAAAATAAAAATACCAAATTAAAAAATAAAATTTTAGAAACAAAAAGAATTTTGGCAAAATCATGTCTAATAGAAGATTTTGATAAATTGAAACTTGAAAATGAAAAATTAAAAGAAGAAATAAAAAGATTGAGAAAGTCTAACGGTTTAAATATTTCTACTTTTAAAAATTATAGAGGATTAAACTGGTACTATAGGTTTCACCAAAATCAAATCAGAAAAATATCAAAAGCCTATATACCTAGAAAATATTTAATTAACCCTATAGGAAGGAACCTCTATTGGGTTCCAAAAACTTGTTTAACTTAAAAAATTAAAATTAGACTTGGCATTTTCAGCAGAAAATTAAACATTTAATTTCTTTATGCGGCTTTATCTAAGAAAGTGGTTGTTGCTCCAATAACCAAGAAGACCTAGTGCCTCACCACTAACAGGAAGCCAAGTATCAAAATAAGAGTTTAATTAACTAACTGAAAAAGCATTAAAAAAAAATACTTTTAAAGGGTTATTCAATTTTTTTTAGAAAATATTTTAAAAAATATTCATATATAAAAAAATAGAAAATTATTATTTTTGGGAAAAAAAAATTTCCTATGTTTTTAACTTAGAAAATTTGAAAGTTACTTATTCTATTGCATAAATTTTTTTTAGTTTTTGCTTAGAAATTTTTTTAAAATTGAAATTTCTTTTTGAAGCTTAAAAATTATGTTTTCAAAAACTTTGAAATTTTTTTTCTATTGCAATTTGCCTTAGAAATTTTTTAACACTTATGAAAATTTTCTTTTAAACTTCGAAATTTTCTAACTTAAATTTTTTTTAACACTTAAAATTTTTTTTAAGTTAGAATTTACCTTAGACTTGTTTTAGAACCCTAATTTTTTATGTGATCAAAGGGGAAGAAGAATGTTAAGTCTAGGGGGAGGTATATAATTTTTGAATTGACAAATCTTTGGACTCATTTGCAAAATTATTTGTTTTTATTGCATTTGTTTACCCTAGCTTAACTTGGGTTGCTCACATCAAAAAGGGGAAGATTGTTGGAATCCCAAGGTGTTTTGATGTGATCAAACAAGTTAAGTTAGGTTCTGTTTTGTCTAACCCTTGTGTCTAAGTATGCAGGAGCTTAGGAACACAGGAAGTCGAGCGGAAGACGCGGCTAGCGAGAAGGACGGCACGGGGAGAGAGCTGACGAGCTTGGTGCATCTGAGGGACGACGTGACCACGAAAGAGTACACCAATGGACGAGAAGAACGTACGCAACGTTCGAGGGACGAGAAACCGGGAAGGAAGGCTGCTCGAGGAGAAGGCCGAAAGTTGGGTTCGGGTGAGCCCTATTCCAGATGGCCGAGATCACCCAAGCTAGCGGTGCCGGAGTTGAAGACCCGGACCGAGACGAGCTGAACCGAAGCAGAGCTACCGGATAGAAAAAAGTCAACTAGAGTTGACTTTTGGGTCCGGGGTGCCCGGAGCGGACCGGGGCGCCCGGACCCCTCCGAGGCTCTCAGAACGTACCGGGGCGCCCAAAACGAAGATTTTGACCAGATCGAGTTTTGACTCAATTTGAACGTTGGGGGATAAAATTTTATCACCCCCCAGGGCGCTCGGACCCTTCAGGGCGCCCCGAACAGTACTATAAATATAGCACTGATATGCACAGTCTTTTAAAATCAACTTGTAATCCATTTTCTCTGTGCTTTACTATTCTTTTGTGTTGTCAACGTTGTAAGAGGCTACTCTGCCCAGAGGAGATCATTAGATAGTGCATCATATTCGTCTTGGATTAGCAATCCTCTGATTGCAAATTAAGTAAATCCTCTGTGTCTGAGTTTATTTTTAATTAGTCTCTTTTATTTAAAGTTACAAGTTTTTTATTAAGTTGAAAATCCGAGAAAGGTGTAATTTATTTTTCAAGGCAATTCACCCCTCCCCTCTTGCCGGCCTCCAAAGGGACCAACAATTATATCCCGGCATGCTTGTCGGCATCATATCTCGACCTTCATGCCCTACTTGTACCTCGGCCTACGTGCTACTAGTACCTCCCGGCATGCACGCCACTATTATCTCTTGGCCTGGGTGCCGCTATTATCTCCCGGCCTGCGTGTCATCTTCCGAATCCAGGTCGTGTTCGACTAGAAGCTGTCAGATCCAGCTCTACATCCTGCTCAGAGTCATCTACTCTTTCGGACCGTGACAACTCGAGTAGCATCCCGACCAGCTCACCGATCTACCCGAGGGCACCCCCTTGGGTTAGGGTACGTTCTTCATTCATATTCCATATGCATTTCATTATTTTATGTCTTAGTCTATTACTTATATTTTCGTTGGATCTGCCTCGAGCATCGGGGTACCACGGACCGGGGCAACTCGGTCGCTGGCTGCATGTAGCATTGACCAGAGGACTTTTGACGACTTGATCAACATAGAAGACATCTTAGCATACCCCCCCCCTTCGGAGCATCGCGATTCGGTCAACATTCCATCCATCTCACCTGGCGGTCCGTCTGACTCAGATTCTAGACAAGATCAATTTGGCATTATATGTGGGAATCTTCTCCACCTATTCTGGAACGTGAAGATGGACGACATCAGGAGGTTCTCTATCATTATCACAGTCTCAGAGGATCCTGACGAATATATTATCTTCTACCCTTACTCAACGGGTATTCGGGGGTCGAGGGATTGAGTTGGAGCTTCAACTAGCCAACAGGTTAGTTTTTCTATTATATTTTTTCCCTAACTCCACGGGTATTCAGGAGTCAAGGGACCGAGGAAAATCCTCAGCCGGTTGGCATGGCTCCTCGATCAGGTACGTTACAGGCTCTGCTCCCTTTTTATGATTATAGGTTCTGCTATAACTCCCTGATAAGAGAGTAAGATCCTAGTTCCTTGATCAAAGACTAGGGCCTTTCGATCTTTGATCGGACACTAGGGGACCAGCTCCCCGATCATACATTAGGGGCACAGCTCCCCAATCAGACACTAGGGACACAGCTTCCTAATCAATGACTTGCAATACAGCTTCCCGATCAAGATCTAGGGGTCTCGCTCTTTGATTACAGGCTAGGGGTCTTATTCTCCGATCAGGGACCAAGGGCCCAGCTCCCTGATCAGGTATGTTATAGGCTCTGCATCCTCTTACTGATATAGGTGCTGCACTCTATTACTATTATATGCTCTGCACCCTCCATCTATGGGGTTTTGCATCCTCTTACGTCTATAGGTTCTGCTCCCTTCCTCCATGGTACTCTGCTTTTTTCTATTACTACGGGCTCTGCTCTCTTATATTTCTATGAGCTTCACTCTCTTTGACAGGCAGGGCTCAGATTATTATCTTCTCCCCTCGCTCTATAGGTATTTGGGAGTTGAGGGACCAAGACATATCCTCAGTCGGTTGACACCACTCCATGATCAGGTATGATAAAGGCTCTCCTCCCTCATATTGCTACGGGCTCTACTTCTATGGACTTCAGGGCTTTGCCTCCCCCATTCGGGGTCAAGCTATCGCCACTGGTCTCGGACCAGAGTATCACCACCGGTCTCGAATCGAAGTATCACTAACGATCTCTCGGTCGAGCTTTTAGACTAATTCTCAGTTGGGCTTCCAGACTACTTCTCGGTCGAACATCCAGACTAATTCTTGGTCAGTCTTCTAGACCAATTCTCGGTCGAGCTTCCAGACCAATTCTCGGTCAAGCTTCCAGACCAATTCTTGATCGGGATTCCAGACCAATTCTCGGTTGACCTTTCAAACCAATTCCCGTCTGGGTTGCCAAGATAATTCACAATAGGGCTGTCAGATGACCTCCTGGTCAGGATTTCAGACTCTCACCCTAGTACGAGTTATAAGTGAGTATGCTCTCATGACCAACGATCTCTCGGTCGAGATTCCAGACTCTCGCCCCAATGCGAGTTATAAGTGAGCATGCTCTCATGACCCAACGACCTCTCGGTCGGGCTTCCAGACTCTCACCCCAGTGCGAATTATAAGTGAGCATGCTCTCACGCCTCTAGACTCTCACCCCAGTGTGAGTTATAAGTGAGCATGCTCTCACGACCAACGACCTCCCAGTCGGGATTCAGACTCTCGCCCCAACGCAAGTTATAAGTGAGCATGCTCTCACGCTCAACGACCTTTCTGTCGGGATTCCAGACTCTCACCCCAGTGCGAGTTATAAGTGAGCATGCTCTCACAACCAATGACCTCCCGGTCGGGATTCCAAACTCTCGCCCCAGCGCGAGTTAGAAGTGAGCATGCTCTCACACCTCCAAACTCTTGCCCTAGTGCGAGTTATAAGTGAGCATGCTCTCACACCCCCAGACTCTTTCCCCAGCGCGAGTTATAAGTGAGCATTCTCTCACGACCAACGATCTGCCGATCGGGATTCCAGACTCTCGCCCTAGTGCGAGTTATAAGTGAGCATACTCTTACGCCTCTAGACTCTCACCCGAGTGCAAGTTATAAGAGAGCATGCTGTCGCGACTAAAGACCTCCCGGTTAGGCTCTAGACTCTCGTCCTAGCGCGAGTTATAAGTGAGCATGCTCTCACGACCAACGACCTCCCGGTCAGGATTTCAAACTCTCGCCCGAGTGTGAGCTATAAGTGAGCATGCTCTCGCAACCAACGACCTCCCTGTCGGGCTCCAGACTCTGCCCTAGGGTGAGTTATAAGTGAGCATGCTCTCACGACCAACGGCTTTCCGGTCAGGCTATCATGATCAACTACTAGTCGGACGTGTTCCTCCCTAGTTAAGGACTCACTTCACTCGTTGCTCTGCCCGACACTCATCACATTTGCTTCACTTGCCGCTCTACCCGGAACTCATCACACTCGCTCCATTCGTCGCTCTGCCCAGCACTCATTGCTCTCCCCACGCGTCGCTCCGCCCAGCACTCATGGCTCGCCTCAATCGCTGTTCTGCCCGGCACTCAACGCTCTTGCGTCACTTGCCGCTTTTCCCGGAACTCGCCCCTCATGTCTCACTCATTGCTTTTCCCATCATTTGTTGCTCGGTCGATACCCGCTTTCCTCCTTGCTTGGCATTCGCATAATCGTCTGATCGTTCTGCTCCCGTTCGCGCTCCATCCACAGGCTCTGCACACGTTCGCGCCCAATCCACAAGCTCTGCTCTCGGTCTCTTTTAGTCTCTCGAGATTCGTACCCGACTCGGCTCACAGATCCTTTGCTCCCATTCGCGCTCGATCCACGAATTCTGCTCCCATTCTCATTTGGTCTCATAGGCTCCATGTCTATCCAGTACACAGGTTTCGCGCACACTTGGCATTCTTTCGATCACCCAGTCGGCCTTCTCTTAGTAGATTGATCAGTATCGTTTGGCCATCAGCTCGGTCATTCGCTTTGCACCACTCAACATTTTTTCGTTACTCGCTCGACACCGCTTGCCCTTCATTTTGCCGCCTGCTTGGGGTTCTCTCTATTGCCTGATCGGCATTGTTCGATCGCCTGGCCATGATTTATTGTGGATCAACTAACATTTTCTCAATTGCTTGCTCGACACCACTCGCCCATAGTCGTGTCACCCGCTCAGCATTCTCCCTATTGCCCAGTCGGCATTGTTCGATTGCTCGGTCGCGATTTACTATCGTTCGGTCGGTATTTTCTTGGTTGCGCCCTCGACACTGCTCGCTCGTCGTCGTTCCACCCGCTCAACATTCTCTCTATTTCCTGGTCGGCATTTTTTCGGTCACCCGATCGCGATTTACTGTTGGTCGATCGACATCCGCTCAGTTGCTCGCTCGTATCGCTTAGCCACTCGCTTAACATTCTCAAAATCACCCGGTCTGCATTTGCTCAGCCGCCTGCTCAGCCCCATTCAACAGTCTTCTCAGTATCACTTGGTCTCCCAAACAACATTCAATCGATCGCTTGCTGGACATATGCTCGGTACCATTTTTCGTCGTTCTCTCGGAATTACTTCAGTCACTTTCTCGGCACCGCCATAGCTACTCATTCGACGCTTTACGACAAGCCCAGCGATTGGACTCTGCATTCAGGAGGGATTTTGCTTTTCGTTTGGCTGGGTCTAGTCAGTCAGACTTGCGCCTCCTTCGACTAGACTTGAAGGGGAGGCTTGTGATGTGGATATATCTAGAGGGCTTAGAGGGAATTAGGGGAAAGAGGAGAGGCAATTTGGTCAAATCACTGTGTAGGGTTTTAAGAGGAAGAGGGCACCATTAAGGAGGGGGGCTTCTGTGTTTTCACTCCGCCACCGCAAAGGGGGATGGGGGTCCTTCATGTTTTGCTCCACCGTTATAGTGGGGAGGACGCCGCCTCGGTCTTCACCTTCTCCCTCGTCACCGGCGAGCCACCACCCCCTTCTTCTCCTCTTTCCCTCTCCGCTCGCCAGCAAACGCCTCCGGCCACCTCTTCTCCCTCTTCACACGGCGTAGCCCAAGTGTCGTGTGTCGTTGCTGCCTTAGTGGCCACAGTAGCCTCGTCGGCCAGCAACCCTTTCCCATCAAACGCATTGCCTTCCCCTTTACCGGACAGCGTCGGCGTCAACCAAGGAGGCACCACCTCCTCCCCTTGTGCCGACAGCTTGGACCTACACCCTCTTTGTCGGTTTCGCCGGACTCCCTTCTCTCGCCAACCCCCCTCGTCGGCAACCGCTACATGCCAGTAACCCATGGTCGCTGCCTTTGGACAGCCGCCCTCACTGATTAGGTTACCAGCCGCACAGCCACTGTCGTCGTCCTCTGAGCCACTTCTGGCCATTGCTATCACCTTCTGGTTCTGTGTTGTCTATTCTGTTTCGGCCTACGTGCTATTATTATATCCCGACCTACGTGTCAGCATCATATCTCGGCCTTCATGCCCTACTTGTACCTCGGCCTATGTGCCACTAGTACCTCCAAGCATGCGTGCCACTATTATCTCCCGGCCTGCGTGTCATCTTCCGGATCCAGGTCATGTTCAACTAGGCACTGTCAGATCCAGCTCTGCATCTTACTCAGAGTCATCTACTCTTCTAGGCCACGACAACTCGAGTAGCATCCCGACCAGCTCACCGATCCACCCGAGGGCATCCCCTGGGCCAGGGTACATTCTTCGTTCATATTCTATACACATTCCATTATTTTATGTCTTAGTCTGTTACTTATATATTCATTGGATCTGCCTCGAGTATCGGGATACCAGGGACTGGGGCAATCCGGTCGCTGGCTGCAGGTAGCGTTGACCAGAGGACTTTTGACGACTTGGTTAACATAGAAGTCATCTCAGCATACCCCCTCCCCTCCGGGATATCATGATTCAGTTAACATTCTATCTGTCTCACTCGACAAGCTATCTAACTCAGATTCCGAACAGGATCAAAGTTTTGGATTCAGCATTAATATCAACTAGTTTATTTGATTTGGAGTTGTTTAAAGGAAATCCTAACCTATTCGGATACATCCAATTTTAATTTTTAATAGGATGGAAGCCGTCACCATTTCTCTTCTCCTAAGAGAAATGAAAATATAATTTGTTTTATAAAATAAATTAGACAATTATATTTTTATTTATTTATTTCAATTGATATTACAAACTTAGTTTTTTGAACCGATTAATTCGGTAGATAATCAATTTATTATATAAAAAAAAATTATCAATCATTATGATAAATTGAGACATATTCATAGTGGTATATCCAAGATAGTTTATTTTCTTTGGTCCGCTATATATTGGAGGAAAAAAAATTTATAATTTAGCACACCGCAGTTGAGATTTGTAGGATTCCACACTTAGAAATCTATATTTAATAGAATGCAATGCATTTCTCATCTCCATTTTTACATTTTTGGTTATAATATTGAAACATTCTTGTAATTCAATTCAGGAGATTGATTTATAAAATTTAAAATCGAATAAATTGAAAAAATAAAATTTTAATTTAGTTAAAGAGGAACCTAACTGTAAAATTGCTAGTAATAGATTTTTCTCCGAGATTCTATATTAGTAAGAATTTGTTGCACCAGATTATCCTTTAAAAAAAAAGTAAATTGAAAGAGAGCTAACGGGGATCGGATGAGGAGCTCCCTCTGATAATGAAAGGGAGTTTCTTATTTTTCGACAGGGAGTGACTCCCTATTAAGAGAGCGGCTCCCTTATGTTTTTTTTAATTAAAATGTTTTTTTTTTATTTTAGTTTTTGTTTAAGATAATAAAAAAGTAAAAGAGTTGGTGAGAGGTTGTAATTCTTGTAAGAAGGTGCGAACCATAAAGAAGTTTTGAGAGGTTTTTTTTACCGTGAGTAAGATTTTTTTTTTTATTTTTAATGTGACGGTGAATGATATGACGGTGTGGGAGCTCTTACAGTTGGAGATGCTATGATTTAATTGAATTAAATTTTTTATATTTTTAAATTTGATTGTTCAAAGTGTCTTGAAGTTAATTTTGAATGAATATAAAATATTACTAGGTACTTAACTAAATGTCTTTCATAATTTATCTTCTTTCAAAAAGTCAGACCATCCTCTAAGGGCTCTAAAGTGCTCTATCTTGATAAATCATGGTAGACTAGATATGAGAGATGATAAGTAGGGTTGTAAATAAATTAAATATTCATGAATAAATTTGATGTTCGACTTTATAAAAATTTATTTATGTTCGTTCAATATACATAAGATCAATTAAATGAATAAATTTAAACTACTCATTTAACTCAACGAAAACATATATATGTTGAACTTGTTAACATTTACAGCTTGCTAAATAAATAAAGAAACTTTCAAAATAAACAAACAAATTTATATTACCAAGCTCAATAACTAATTAAACAAACTTAAAAATATAAAAATTTTAAACAATTAAACAAATTTGAATTGAGAACTCAATAATATCTAAACGAACCAAGCTCAAATAAAGTTCAAGCTCAAAAAAAAAAACTAAGTTAAACTTGAACAATTATTTTAATGACTTAGTTTATTTTTAGCTCAGTTCAACTTAATCCAATTATCTTATTAAATAAGTTTAAACATAATAAAATTTGACTTAACTTGGTTTATTTGCCGCCCTATTGATGAGAGGTTTACCTTTAATTATTATTTTTAAAAAAAAAAAAAACTTAAAACTATAGCTTCCGTGGTACTCAGGAAACACACGAGTGAAATCCACATGTGAAAAGAAAGACTATATAGAAAATAAACACTTTTTTATTTTTAAAAAAATGAAGAAATCTTTATTTGGATTGTTGTTTGAATTGCCTACACACACTAAGCTCGAGATAATGGTGCCAAAAGGCCACCAAAGTTTATCCTCAATTTGCTCCCTGTCTTCTTCCCATAAAACTACAATTTCGATGCTAATAATTATTATAATAAATATTTTTTTTAAACAAAAACAGAGTTATTAAACAAGATTTTATTAGCAAGCACCCTTACAACCGTTTAATGGCAACAACATAATATAAATATATTTTCTTGTTTATTATGAGTTAGATTTTGACAACTTAATTGCAACAAAAAATGGCCCATGAGAATCAACCTTATGACCTATTACAGTAACACTATATACAAATAACAACCATATCTACTCATGGGGGCAACCGTTGTTAATTAATGAATAATGATACGCTGAATATATTCTTCCATTATTTAAAGAAAACACTTGTTTTACATATTTTTAGGATCATTTTATCTATCCAAACTTGATCAAGTACAAAATGAACCAAGAAAATTAAAAGGTCCACCATTCTCCTTAGTGAATAGAAGCATTTACAATCAAAGCGTAGCTTATCATTGTTGTCACACACAAAACATGGAAACGAAACAAGAGAAGAAGAAAAAAATCCACCTTCCATGTATCATAATCCGATAAAGAAACTAGTGTCCCGGTCCTTTTCTACTTGGTCCCGAAGACGATCTTGCCATCCTCAAAGCTCTAAATCGATGATGTGTTGAATAACCATCTGGGGTCGGCCTCAAGCCTTCTACTTCTTCCGAGAATAACACAATCAAAAAGAATGCCGCTAGAAGAATGGAATTGAAGAGGACGCGACAACATGAACTCAAGGCCATTAGTTACTTTGCGCGATGAAGGGGATTAAGAAGAAGTGATCATGAGGGAGGAAGGTTTGTGTTAAAGGTAGTGAAGGAGTTGGTTGTGGTTTTATAGCAAGCAAAATAAGTAGGTAGGTGACTTGGCAAAGGGGTTGACTAAAGTTAGGGTATTGTGTCGGTAGGTTTTTCAGTTGACTTTGAGTTTTCAACAAGGGTGACTTTTGCTATTTCTCTTGCAGTTTTTTCAACTTGAATCGGTAAAAAATCTAACTCAATCGAGTGTTTATTATCGAAGCGACCTAACTTTAAAATACTTCGATTATAAAACAAGAAAAAACACCATTCCTTCTTTTCTTTTACACTTGCATTGGTAGCTTTTAGTCGGCGGTAGATGTGGAAACATGTAGAGGCTTTTTTCAGTGTTTTTCTAGCAAACAAAGCGCCGTATCAACAATCGACGGCACGTTCAAAGCTTTGAAAATTTCTTCTGAAACTGCTAAAAGTCTTCAGAATTTTAACTTTCGAGTTGTCAACTCAAGTTTGTTTTCCCATTACTAGGCAGTTCTTTCTCATGTCTACGTACCGAAACGATTTAAATCTTTGATAGGATCAACTCGTTTTCTGAATTCAAATACAAGTTCGAGTTTGTGTAGTTGAGTCGGTAGGCCGGGCGAAAAAGTTGAGGCTAGCATGGTCCAATCAACCATTCCATTATTAGCATCATTTCTTAAAATAAAATTAAAAAAATCAAAATCAAAATTCAAATTTTACTAGAATTGACGTTTGGAAATTTTTAAGAGACGTCTTTTTTTTTAATTTTTTATCAACTCCTTCGTATGATGATACAATCGTCCTCAAATATACGATCATAATGCATACTTAAACTTGATAATATTCAATATTATTTTTAAATTCTGAATCGATTGATAGTATTATAGTAGCTACGGCTGTAATGCATATTTAAACTATTCAAAAATATTTACATTGTAATAATTATGAATGTGAATTTGTCTTGTTCACGTAATATTTACATCGTAACAATTAAAATTTTATAACTAGTACATTACGGATTCAATCTGTTTACTTAACATTTACATAATGTGAGTTCAATCTGTTCACTTAATATTAAAATTATAATAGTTACGAATTATAGTGATTCAATAATATTTATGTTATATTAGTTATAATTTTATAACGGTTACCATGTGTATTTAGAATTTAATACGCATAACAAAAGATAATAATAATATAAGAATATTTTAAAAATCGATTTGCATAACTTATGAGGTAATATTTTCCTGTACCCGAATTCAATAAAGTCGGCCTACTTAATTGATTAAAAAATACATTAATTTTTTTTTTAAAAAAAACATTTGGATGTTTATGGAAAAGTTATCGGCGCATCTTAGATTTGGTAAGCTACTCGAAGGAACAGCCGCCCCCTATCTTTTGGAATTGACCAACTAAAAGAAGAGACTCATTTAATTTTTCCCACTTTGAATCTTTTATCTCCGTTCACGAGGAGAACATGTTTAAGCATGTCAACGTGAATAATGGTTCAAACAGATGCCACTTAAGCATGTGGTTATTGGACAAAATAAGAGGAAAAGGTGGGAAAGGAAAGCTTAAGGCCACATTACTAAAAATTAAAAGACTTATTTTTTTTTGACTACTTATCTTGAATTTTATCCTTTGGAATTTAGTAGGAACATAAACAAGCTCATTTAGTATATCATCAATGCTCGAATTCATTTGCAAAAAATATGCCCGACTTGGTTTATTCAAGGCCATAACATCCTTTTGTTCCTGTTGTAACCACAATTAATAAAATTCATGTTTTGTTTACTCACAATTTGACGATCTAACTCAAAATATTATTCTTCTCATATGGAGGACAGGAGGAGAAGGAAGAAAAAAAATGATTTGAGATCCATCTGGTAACATACACTATGCAAGCTCGTTATTCCTGTTTCTTATGCTAGACTTGATGATGAAAATATCAATTGACAGCGACGACCACCATCTTCCGCGACTTGATAACAGACCATTTCAATTGCCGATAGTAAGCGCCTTGGAGGAGCGCAAGTGAGAGTATGAAGATCCATAGGGCCGTCTCAAGGTTCTATGAGGTCTAGGAAAAAAAAACATTTAGGCCTTTAATATTTTTTTTAAAAAAAAATTCTCTTACCCTTTTTCATTCGGACTTGGGACCGACAATGGTGGACTTAATTTTTTTTTTTAAAAAAAATAACATATTAATTTAAAATAATTTTTATGTAAAATTTAGTTTTCTAACTTTTTGAGATGCAAAATTATTAATTAAGTTTTTATATTCGAGTTTTGATAATATTTTTTTTCAATTGATAAAATTGCTAGATTATTTAATATTTCTTGAGACATTGTTGAACGTAAATAAGACTTTATTAATTTTAATTTTGAAAAAATTCTTTCTGCTGAAGCTACACTAATAATATTCTATAAGTTATCCATGCATTAGGAAAAGAATTTAATTTTTTTATAAGGTTTAATACCTACGGTTTTTAATTCTGGATTTATTATTTCTCTTAAAACTTTTAATTCTAAAAATAAATCTAAACCATCAATATCAGATAACATGTCATGTGTTAAAAAGTTTTCAAGATTTAAACATTTTATTTTTAAAAACTCATCATCAAGTAATTTTAACTTTTCTACATCATATAAAAAATTAAAATTATCTTCATATATTTTAAATTGTTCAAATCTACTTTGAAGTGAAGAAATGGCATGGTTAATAATATAATTAAAGTAATTAATTTTAAAAAATTCTTCAGGTGAAAGCTTCACTTTATTAATTTTATTCTCATCAAATAGTTTATTTCTTCTAATTACACATTTTTCACGAAATTTTGGTTCTATATTCATTTCATTTGCAATCTCTTTAGCAGATATAAATCCATTTTCTCTATAATCATTAAAAAGAAATAAGACCTTTTAACTGATCTAATGCAATAACAATGTTCATATCTTTATATTGTAAAAACTTACTAACAGTGTTAACTGCAAATAATATATCATACCAAATAGCCATACCTAATAAAAATTCAAAATTTTCAAACTCATATGTTGCTAAAGAATTTGCTTCACTTTTTGTTTTAGGATCATCACTAATTTCTGCAAGTTTATATAAAGCTTCTTTTATCTGTGGAGCTTGATATTTTATTATTTTAACGCTTTCAAGATGACTTTCCCAACGTGTCTGTGATAATGGTTTAAGAGTTAAATTAGAAACATGGTCTTGTAAAATTTTCCATCTTTTTGTAGAAGAAGAAAATAATGAGTAAATACGTTGTACCACACCAAAAAATGTTATAGCACTAGGACAAGAATTAGTCATATCACATAGTACTAAATTAAGACTATGACAACCACATGGTGTATAAAAAATCCTAGAATTTATATCTAACAATCTCTTTTGCACACCTTGTTGTTTACCTTTCATATTAGCTCCATTATCATATCCTTGTCCTCTTATGTCATTCACATCCAGTTCAATTTTCTTTATTATATTAATAAGCGTATCAAAAAGACTTTTTCCTGATGTATCATTTACTTTTAAAAATTCTATAAAATATTCTTCTATTTTGATTGGACTTGTTGAAATATCTACATATTTTAATATAAGAGACATTTGTTCTTGATGACTTACATCAGGAGTACAATAAGTATAACTGAAAAGTATTTTGCTTCTTTTATTTTTTTTTAATTATAATATTATTTACTTCTTTTCCTAATATATTTATTAACTCATTTTGTATATTATGACTAAGATAATAATTATGAATTTTACCATTTTGAATACGTTTAAGGTGTTCTTGCATTATAGGATCAAATTCTGCTATTATTTCAATTAAACCTAAAAAATTTTCATTGTTATCTTGATAAATTTTCTCATTTGTGCCACAGAATGTCAAATTATTTTTTGCAAGATTTTTAACTATAGCAATAATTCTTATTAATACATTCTTCCAATGTTCTTTTTCCTTATTTATTTTTTCTTGTAAATTTTGATCAATGGTTTTATTTTTAAATAATCTCATTTCAATATCAAACCAAATATTCATATTTATAATATGTTCACTGCTTGTTTTATGACTTTTAAGCTTGTCACTAAGATTTTTCCAATCATGACACCCTTCGCTTGCTAATTCAATTGTAATTGATTTTTGACTAAATAATTTACAACAAAAACAAAATACTTTATCTAATTATTTTGAATATATTAACCATTTTCTATCATGTTTTTCTCCATTTGGTAATTTTCGAATGTAATGAATCATAGAAAAATGTCTAGAATTTTCATCATTTGGAAAAGAAATATTAATTTCTCTAATTGGACTCTTTTCAACTAATAAATCTATTAAATTTATATTTATATTTTCCATTGTGCTGGATCATATTTTGAATAATAGTTTCATCAATATTATTAAAAAAACTATTTTCATGAATTATTAAGTTGTCTTTTTCTTCTTCGAAATTATAATTATTTTCTTCATTAATATTAATATTTGATGAATTTGTTTTGTGATCATTAGAAAGTTCTTGATAGATTTCTTTTTGTCCTAAAGTATTATCTTCTGGTGAAAATTCAATTAGTTTTTCATTTAAATTTTCAATTATATTATTTCCTGAGTTTTGATTTTGATTATTAATAATAAATCTATCGAGTGCGCTTTTTGAGATTTAATAAATTCTTCTATTTTTCTTTTTTTTTCATACGTTTCATATATCCAGAATCATATTTTTTTCATAGACATATTTATATTAAAATAATATTAGAAAAGAAAATATAAGTCTCTATTATTTTATCAAAATAAAATTACTTAGAATTAAATGAACAATAAAACCTGATTTACGGCGTGTAGTTTTAATTTGATGATATTGAGTATTACCTGCAAAAATATAATAAAAAAATATAAAATATTAAATTTGATTTGAATCGGTTAATTTAAGCAGTTTATATTTTATAATAAACTATATATTTTATAATAAACTATACTTAACAAATATATAATAAATGAGATAAGTGCATAAATCAAGTTTGCGATGGTAGTAATTTCTTTGCGAGAGAGGAAAAATGAGAAAAAAATTTCATACAACTGCTAGTAATTTATTTTTCCAACCATATTTCATATTTGGGTCCATTTCATCAATAATTTATTATTTATACAGAACAATAAAGAACATTTCAAGAATGAAGAAAAAATTAAAAAAATATTACCTGATGATTAAAGAATGCGAAGGGTGTTTTGTTGTATTCATGTTCTGAGATTGAAAATTACAGTAGATGAAACTTAGAGGATGAAATCATGAAAATATGAGCAGGATGAGAGTATGAGATTTAGAGAACAAAAACATGAGCAAATCAAATTCTGTAGTAGTTTTATATAGAATACTAGGGGAACTATTTTATATAATTAATTGAAGTTTTGTTTTTCGTTGGAATAGGTGGCTGTATAGTGCATTACTGTGCATGGAAAATGGAAAACGAAGCGGCAGTCTGTACAATGTGCACAGTAGAAAATCGAAGCGGCGACGGTAAGTATATTAAATATACTTAAAATCGAAGCTGCACCGTGCACGCCTGCATGGAAATCGAAGCGCCGGCATTTTTTGAAATGAAACGTCCCGTTCTAATTAAAATTAAATTTTAATTATTAAATATATTTTTAAAAAATATAATATTAATGGGCCCCAATTCCTTATTGCCCTTGCCTTAAGCCGGGCCTTAGATCCATTTGAATCCCATCTATCCAAGGGCAGAGCTGGGATTAATGGCAAGCCTAATAGGTAATGTTACGATGAAGAAATACAAGGAGAAAAGTTAGGTTACAAGTTTCCTCTCCTCCATCTCAAGCTCGGTCGCCCAAGATAAAAATGTCACGACCTACTTGCCCATCTGGAATGATGGTTACATTTAAGGAATCAGTATCTGAACCTAACACAGGCAACGGATACGAAGGCACAAGCCTTGTGATCAATTACCTGAGATTCGGTGGCAGGTGTATCACCCTCGTACTCGACAGCACCATCAATAAGCATTTTTGGCATAGCTATCGCACCACCAGGGAAATATTGATTGTAGTGCAACCCCTCACGAATCTGTAATCGACATCAATAACTACATCATGTCACCAAAAACAATATGGTGCTTACTTTAGGATACTGAAGTCCGGTGTAGCAGACCCGACATGGTAGGTCTTATTTTACATTGCAGTTTGGAGTAAATTTTAATGAAATGGTTGAAATATTCACTCCCGAGAAGTAAATTAAAGGAATACTGATTCATTATCCTACTAATCCGGTTCCTTGTTGAGCCAAACGAAAAATATATAATTGAATGAAAAGCTAGAGTATTACTCATTGTGCAAATGAGTAATACTCTAGCTTTTCATTCAATTACTGAAACATCAGCAGGAGGATCACGATACCCAGTGAGAAGAGAACCATGAAGAAGTTTGCCAGATAAAAGATGAGCAGCAAGTCACATAGATATGCAACTAGATGAGTACCTTAGTAATCAGGCTCAGATCAGGAGGATATGCTCCTCCATTAGCAAAATGATACCTTATCATTTATGTCATATGCATCGACATAAATGATAAGCTAGAAAATGTCTTGGAAAAAACAATGGAAAAAGGAAGTAATTGGATTATGTAGTATAAAAAGGCATCTCTTCCAAGTTTGGAATATAACAAAACTACAAATCTATCAACAGTTTCTTTCTATCTCATAGCAAAGAAAATTTCTTGTTGCAGCTAAAAATTGTTTCAATCTTCGGTATACATAAATAAGCCTTCGACTCTCTATTACTTACGATGCATAATCATAGGAACTAAGGATGCCCTTGTGAGGCCATGGATAACTGGGGCTGGTATACCGTGCTCAGCTTCATCAGCAGAGGCCAAGGATGCAAAGCTTAAAGCACCAGCAGTACCAATTCCAAGTACTGCAAGGGCTTTCAGTGATTTCATGACAGCTGATCTGATAGCCTCTTCTTGCTTTTGAGATGAAACAAAAGCATGAATCTGTATACGAAATCATTTTTATGAGAAATAATGTGCTCTCAATAATGATGGTAATGTTTATCTAAAGACAACAACTAATATGAGATATTTAAAATCCATATAAAAAATGCAGAAATGATATCTTTGTCAAATATAAATTGGACATGTATTTATTTAGGTGACAACTATTAATGCAACTTTCCATCGAATGATGACACCTCATTAAAGTAGATGAAATATTCAGTAGTTCTATATCTTGAATCGAGATTTATGTTGTTAGGGAGAATGGGTAAGTACTTATTCTGAAACTGCAAGTGGAGAATGCAGCGGAGTCTACACCACTATAAAAGCCAACATTCTATTATAAATAGAGGATTAATTGTCTGTTTAATCTAGATTGACAAAAGTACCCACATAGAAATTGGTAGAGAGAGAAGAAGCTTTCTGAGACATTTGGTTCTCCGGAAAGCAATGTGAGGAGAAACATGTTTAAAAGAAATGGGCAACACTGTGAGGAGAAAAACTTTTAAAATGGAGTAAGAAAGAGGTATTTACTGATGACTGGAACAAAAGATGCTTTCTCAAGAGCTCACTGATGCCTCTTCCAGCACCCATTAAGCAATTCAAACAAAAATGCTGAAACATTATGGCCAAACCATAGTAAATGTATTTTAAAGGGTTACAGATGAGAAATATATGAGATGGCTGACACCTTCCAAGAAAGGAAATTTAACACAATTAAGAAAGCAAATTGAATTATTCAGTAGCAGACAATCTATAAAAACAAACTATTATAATTTGAGTTCGTATTCATAGATTTTTTAGACATACTGCTATAATCTAAGTTCTGCAAAATAAATCGACAGTTCTTATTGCCAGAATTATTATTTCCAAACAAATTCCACAGTAAAGAACACTGTTGGATTGGAAAAAAAAATCAGAAAGCTTAATATTTGTAATTAAACTGGATTTCCTGATAAAGCTTTGTCAATGAGCCAACGTGTATTGGAATCCTAAAACAACAGAAAAATATCCTTTTATAAAGGCTTACAATTATAGTCGATTTATGATGTTTTTTCACAGATTTAAGATGATAAGCACCCATGCATTTTAGGTAGGGCACTAGGGAATTGAATGGGGAAGAAAACAATCACTTGGAAGGGATAGACCTCCATATCGCCATACATTATTTTGTTTGATATACAAGAGATCCCAGAGAAAATTATCATAGGCATTCAAAAGGGTGCCTTGTCTATTATAAAATAAGTAAATAACTGCTTCTAACAGCTGTAGGTTACTTTAAATTACAACCGAATTTTCTTTTCCCGTGTTTTTATTTTTTTCTGACTTCGATGCCCCACGAAATGTTTCTGACTACAGCATCCTCGATGCTCCGATCCTAGCGCTGCTCTGCGCCTGCAGCGGCGATTGCTCGCCGATCGTGCCGCTCCGTTCCAAGTCCGACATGTAGGTCCTCACCTCATGCCGGATCATCTCCTGCATCACCCCCAGGAACTCCGGCCCAAAGGGGAACGACAACGCCCGCCTCCGCCGTTCCTCCTCCCAGATCTTCCCGTCGTCCATGCACTTCATAGCTGGAGTCGGTGGCTTCTCGTCAACGGGAATCGACATAGATGGCAGCAGATCGAGTTGTTTCTTATTGTTGTCGCCGTCATGCAAGCTCCGACGCTGGTCGGTGGCGTCTTTTAGGTCTGAGCCGGGAAGGGAAAGGGTGAGGGAGGTCGCCGGATCTTCCATGATCTTTAGTGGTAGGGATGGGGAGGTAGTGGTGGCGGTACCACCGGTGGTGCATGACTCGAACTGTTGAGGGTTGGGAGCGGCGGAGGAAGGAAGCAATATGCCGCCGGTTCTGGTCAGCGGCCGGTTGATGCGAGAAGTGGTGGAGATCGGAGAAGTCATTGGCGTGTTTTGGCTGGAATCACTGAGATCTGACCCCAATGGACTTCCGGGGTTCAAGCTCCGCCCTGCTGCCCCGGACGAAACATCCGACCCGTCGCTGCACGTCCGTTTCAGCGGCCTCTCCGCCACGTCGCGGGTGTTATCCTCGGTGACGAAAGACGAGTATATTCGCTTGAGGGTTGAGTTCCAGTGGTTCTTGACCGCGTTATCGGTTCGGCCGGAGAGGATGCGGGCGATGGTGGCCCACTTGTTTCCGAAGCGGCGGTGGGCTCGGATGATGGCCTCGTCCTCCTCCGCCGTGAAGGGACGGTGCTCCACCTGCGGCGACAGCTGGTTGCACCACCGGAGCCGGCACGACTTCCCCGACCTCCCAGGGATCGACTTGCTGATCAGCGACCAGTTCCTCGGGCCGTGGTGATGTACCAGCTTCCGCAGCGCCTCATCCTCCTCTGGACGCCACGGCCCCTTGATCCGATCCATTTCTTTGCACCTACACGCAGCCTCCGCCATCGAGCTCGACGCCGACAGAGCTCCACCGAGCAAAACAAACCCTAACAATCGATCGTGTAAAGGTACGACTTCGAAAGCACCTTCTTGTTTGTTCTAAGCAACTACAACGCCGCGCGGCGGAGGGCTTTGCTCAATGGCCTCTATATAAAGATGAAAAGCAATCGGGTGAGGTGGCCGGTCGCAGAACGTTGCGCTCACCCGCCTCTCCCACGCAGGCAGTTACGATAACACAGCTGCCAGCTAGCGCGGACGGACACGCGTCGGTTACTCTCAGCAACCGTCACCCTCTAGACTTGCTCTTATTAACCATAAGTAACGGCCTGTCCAACAGGCCAACATTAGTACGGAGCTCGGTTTTCCTCACTTCCGAAAATCAAGTCCCGTCCTGTGCCGTATGATCACCGTCTTCGCGCCTCATAACCGAGACTCGATCCCTGTCGTCCGTCGTTTCCTCCGTACGCATTCATGTACTGGCGTCCCGTACGTTACTGAGCACCAGGAGTGCCCCATCTTGGGACAGCTGTTGAGCCAGTGGCCCACAATGCTCGACATCCGGTTCATTTTGTTAAATTTTAAATTCGTATTTCTCGAAAGAGACAAACCAGGCTGTCGAGCATATTCCGAAAAATATATTTTATACCTTGTCATGTAATTCAGAAAACGACAAAACCAGTTCTATGGGTCATTACATCCGTCCCAACTCCCATCGAGACAGGCTGTTAAACCGACCCGGTTGGTCTCTCGACCGGGTCTCCGGTTGGACCGACGACCGCCTCCGCCCGTTTTTTAAAATTTCGGTGGAGGAAGCAACTGGGAACTGAGGCGAGCCCTTTTTTTGTCGGTTACACACGTTGACAGCTGTCCGCTGAGAAAACAGAGGTCAGAGGACAGCTCCTCAGCACGTGCTCGTGCGTCGCTGTTGTCCGGCACCGGACGTGTGAAGTCAGCCGGTCGCCGCGCTATAAATGTTTTAAAAAAATGTTTGATCTATTTCCGGTTTTGCCATTGGATATTTTGAGAAGGGTGGGTGTGTAAGCTTAGGGCATTTATAATCATGAATATTCCATAAGCTCCTTGAACACCATATACGTACCATACCAAAGTAAAAAATCACATATATCTTTCTATTATTAAAAAAAATTCTCAATAATTATTTCATAGATCCTATACTTATTCATATTTTTAGCTCTCCTTCATATTTTATTTTATATATAATTAAATTTTTATAAAATTTAAAATCATAACTTACTAACATAAAATTATATATATATTATAATACATAAAAAAATATTATAAAAAGATAAATTATAATAATATATAAAAATAAATTTAAACACGTTTAGATCACATCTCTTTAATTTTTCTCAATCATTTTCTTATGTAAATGTAAAATATGGTACCTAAATAATAATTAAATAATAAGATTATTTGAGAAATAACCTTAACGAACTTTTTAGAAATTTTTAGAAATTTTCTGAGATTTAATCGGAGCTCGTATGTTTAAGGGGATAAATTATTGGGTCAAGGGAAAATCTGTTTAAGCTACCCTATTTGAACGAGGAATTTTTTTTTTTAAGATTTCTTTTCTCTTTTCCTTCGTTCCTTACCCGTGCCCTAGGTTTCCCCTTGCGCCGATTTCCCTAAGCCACCGTCGCCTTCTTCCTCCCGGTTCCTCCCTCACCCACGTCGAACCCCCTTTCCTTCTTCCCCTCCCGATCCTCTTCTCTGATCTCCACCGCCACCCGACCTTTCCTCCTCCTTTATTCATCGTCGACCTTTCCTGAGCCCCTCACGACTTCTCCACTCATGCGCTGTCGCCCGACACTGAGCCACCCGACGATTCATTGGAGCAGTCTCAGCCATCATCGCCACCCTTCTATACAGAACCGTGTGAAGCCACGAGCCGACCGTCGTCCACGCAAACATCACGGGCACTGCTCTACCGCTGGCAGCCACCGCCTGTGCCCTAACCCGAATCCAGTGAGGCTATTGCTCTTTCTTTTCCTTCTTTGCCACGGGATGCCACAGCCCATATCTTCGACGGTTCCACTGGTCACCGTGAGTAGTCGCTATTCATTGGAGAACAAGAAACGGGAGGTAACCAAATTCTTAACCTAAGCATTGTTGCTCTATCTTAATTCTGTTTAGAATTTGGGGCTGTTAAATTAGGAGGAGAAGGAAAGGTGAGCAGCAGGTTTCTTCGGATGCGAGTCCTATAGCAGAGCTTTGAGATTTGGGTGAGTTATTGAAATTGATTCAAGTTTGTTTATCCTAAGATGATTATGGAATGCTTAGGGTTAAGGTTGGATTAACTCAAGTTAGGTGGTGAATTATTTTACTGAGACCTAAACATATATTGGGGGTTAAGTGAAGATCATATTTTGATTAGAGTTACCCTATATAGGTTTTGGGATTTTATTTAGCTATTTGCTATATGTGTAATTAGCTAAATACATTTATGTAATCGCAGGACATTGATTCGAGACGGGCGTCTCGACGTAGGATTTCTAATCACGATCGACTGATAAAGGCGGGTACCTCTGACTTATCTCCTTGATATAGTCATTTTTTATATGCATAGTAGTTTATAGCTAATAGTAATGATTGTGTTTACTTCTGCTTTGGTATGTCACTTCTTGGTTCTTGTAGTCTGCCTATATTCCTATCTGTTATGCATTTATACTTATATTCTCTTGTTTGTTGCCATGTTTACTCATGTTCATAGAAATAGTGGCATACATTACCCTACTATTTAGTAGTCTCGTTATTTAACATGCCTGACTTGTGTACCTAGTTTATTGTTACCTAGATCATTGTATGGATTTATTTCCTTTTTGGTACATTTTATATGGAGGTGTATACTATCAGTATCTACATGTTTAGTGTCATGCACCATCTTACATGATTGCATGCTGAGCGATTGTCGACTCCATTATTGTTGAGCACATCACCAGTTATATTATTTGCACACACAACCACTCATGGTTTAGTGGTACATCAGGCAGGGTGTGTGCAATTTTCTCTGTCAGGGCTCCTCTGATCCACTCATGGGTAGGGATGACTACAGCGTGTAGCGGGCAGGGATCTCTCCCCTTGACCATGATATAGGGAGACGAGAGCTTAGGCTCCCCCACTATGTTTGGGGTAGGAGGATAGGTGTACTCCAACAACATCCTGCCCACTCGGCCACTCAGGAGTAGTGATGGCAGATTACACAGTTGTCATAGCCCTACCCACTCGGTCTCACCATCACGTGTGAGATGGTTGACTGGCGTCAGGGGTGACCATGTCATTTTTGCATTATATGCATGGATTGCATTTATTGTTTGTGCTTGCTGCATTATATATGTTACATTTTGGTGATTACATATGATTGACATGCATATAAGTGACATTTTGTATCTGGTCTGACGACCCTTATTTCCGGATAGGAGATTCTGGTAAGTACAGTTTCTTCAGCCTTTTGAGTCTGCATTTCCTACTTTTGTTCAGGAAACTGTACCGCATGATAGTTACTGTTAGTTATATCTTATTATGCATGTCTATCCGGTATCCGTTAAGTTGTTGAACTCACACCGTTGATTTATTCCTATTTTAGGTTGAAGTTGTCAGGAGGTTCCAGTTGTTAGTCCCCTTGTCATAAGAGTTTACGTATTGGTCTTTGGTATTCTGTTTATTTGCTTAGAGCTGTGTTTCAGACTTGTATTAGTTTTGCACCCTGGATTTGTATGATTTTTCTTAAGGCATTGTAATGGTTGGTCTTTTGCTTACTTGGTGGGTTTCTATTTGGTATGTTTTGCTACACGCCTGCCGGAAGACAGAAGAGGTAAGTTTGGATGTTGTTTTCGATTTCTTTTCATATTGTGATAACAGCCCAAGGCTGATATATTATAACTACGTGGATTGTTTCAGTTTTGTATGATATATATTCCAACCGTGTTGGCTGATGATTGTAAGCCCTAAGGGCTATGTAGATAAGTTTCGGATTGTCACTCGTACAGGGGAGATGTTGCCGAAATTTCTTCTAGTAGGGACTTCCTCGGGGCGTGATAGTATATGAGGTTGTCTTGATGTTATCTCACTACTATCCTTAGAATTTCATAATTCTTATGAAAGATTCCAGTTTCCTGCAAAGTCATTTTTTGTATTTGATATTCTTTAATATCTTGTCATTCTTTATCGATGCTTTGTTTCATTGTGTCACCCTCTCTAGCTTTGGATTTGCTTTTCTCTTCGCTATCTTTTGCCCTATCAGATGAATGCGGACTTCAGAGTCATCCACATCAACACTCGTATTTGGATTTAATGTTGAAGTATTCTCCCCTAATTTGAATGTCCTTATCTTTTTACTAGAGTAATGAACAACTTTTTGTGAAGCATATTTCTCATACTCTCTGAGAACCCTCCACACATGCATATACTTTAAGTTATTGTTGTTGGCTTGCCACATGTTCAATGCATTCTCCAACACATTCTTGTCACTCCAACCAATTTGGCGTTGGGTATAAAAATTATTATAAGTTACAGAAAATTCATTTACCATCGACGCAAACTTATAATAATATGATTTTAGCCACTGATAGCTTCTCATCAAAGTTCCAGTGGGCAGATGCTTGTTATAGTAATTAGTTATATGTTTCTAAAAAGCTTGATCCTTCTAATCGTTACCAATGACTGTGTCGATGCTGATAGTTGTCCATGACTTTGCAAGGACTACGTCTTCATCAAAAGACCAAAATCTTCATTTTAAATCATCTTTCTCTGGTTCAACTTCATGTTTTCTTATGATAAGTGTGATGACCACTGAGTTGCTGGAACAGACAATGGCATTAGCAATTCTTTGTCACTGATAGATGCCCTTCTTGATTCATTCGAAAGCATGATTGATGATTGAAAAGGAGAAAATACGTAAGGCAGAGAAGGTATCCAAAATTAACTGTCCATGGTTGACCAATCTTGGGGTGGATACATACCAAATCGAGCTGGGGTGGCGTTATTTGGATTCATTTAAAAATTTTGAGAACTTTGGGAATTTAGAAAATTTGGAGAATATTGTGGAGCATATAAAATATTTTAAAATTTTGGAGGGTATTGTGTGTGAGAGAAAAAATAAAGATATTGAACATTTGGAAGAATGTGAGTATTTTGAGAAGATGTACTCTATTCCGCTTTCGAAGAATTCAACTGATTTATAAAAAAAGTGTTGGATCGTAAAGTTCGCTAGAGGGGGGTGAATAGCGATCGTCGAGAATCTGAAAATCGATTCGTGTATGCAGCGAAAATAAGAAAAGTATAGGCAATGCTAACACAATCAATTTTACTTGGTTCGGAGCCTTAGTCGACTCCTACTCCAAAACCCTCACTCATTGAGTGCTTTCGTTGGGCAATCACTAACAATTTGTAAAGATGATTACAAAATGAGTACAAGATTTTTTTTAAAAAAATACTGACAACAGAAACAGAAGATTAAATCGCAAGCTGTCAGAGAGGCCTCGCAGCATCACAGGAGCAGTGCGCAATAGAGCAGTCATAGCAAAAGTTGTTGTACTTCGAAGCTCTGGTGGAAGGCTCCTTTTATAGGAGTGCTCTAGGCGCCCGGATCCCTTCCGGGCGCCTGGACCGTGACGTCAGCCAACCAATCGACGCGCTCCAAGTTGTCTAGATAAATTTGCCTTCCAAGCGCCCGGATCCCTTCCGTGCACCCGGACCTTCTTTTCCAGCAGGCTGTTTTCCTGCAAGACAAAGTTAGTCCAAGGCAAATAAAACTTATACTACCTTGCAAAATAAATTATTAGCACAATTATAGTCAATTAGAGTAGTAATTAGATTCCGTCTCACCAAGACCAGAATCTAGTCACGATCTCAACTTAGATTCCTTAAATGGTTCTATGTTGGATCGACGCCTAAATTCCCTAACTGGGAACACGTGCTCACTAAGTCACTCCCCTCTAGTGACTTACCTTAACTTTCCCGTCAGACATCCGGTCAGCCCGTCGACCTGTCAGGACTTCGTGCCAACTATCCGATCAGCCCGTCGACTTAGCTGGGCTTTGTGCCAGCTATCTGATCAGCCCGTCGACCTATCTGGGCTTCGTGCCAGCTATCCAGTCAGTCCGTCGACCTAGCTGAATTTCTCCTACACACTCAGTCAAAGTGTTAGATCACAACAAACCTAACTTAACCTACTTTGTCATTTATCAAAACCTGCGTTAGACTGTTAGTGCTAACCGTACCAACAATTTCTCCCTTGTTGATGCAATGACAACCTGGGTTAAATTAGTGAAAAATATGCAAAAAGTAAGCAATGGTTTTCAAGTTAGTTGGTGTTTTATGCTTGGTATTTTTGGTGCTAACTTAAACCATCTAACCTTCCTCATTTGACATTCATTAAAAAAATGAAACAAGTCATGGAAAAATTTGGTTAAGTAAAGTAACCAAAAAACTTGACAGTAGAAAAAAAATAGTTAGAATTACTTGAGAAGTTTAACTTAGAAAATAAGTCAATTAATTTTTGAAAAAAAAAGTATTTTGCAAAAGTAAAAAGTTAATGGACTTGATGAGACTAAGTTAATAAAGTGATTTTGAAATTGTTTTCAACATATACTAAGTTTTCAAAATATAAGATTTTCAAAAGGTAAGAATATGATAAGTAAAAATAACTTAAAAGATTTGAAGTTATTTTCAAAAACTACTAATCCTTCATAAGGTTTGCAAAAGAAAAAAGTTTTTGCAAAACTAACTTGAAGATTAGAAAATAAAAAAAATGATTCGAAAATAACTCGGTTTTAAGATAACTCTTGAAAAACCTTTTTCAAGAAATAGAGATTTGAAAAAGACTTAAGGAATGATAAAACTGAATGAAGATTTTGGAAACTGTGCTAAGTTATTTTCAAAAATATCTTTTAAAGAAATATTTTAAAATTTTAAATAGTTGTCAATCTTATTTTTAAAAGCTATCTTTTAAAACATTTTTAAAATTTTTAAGGCCAAAAAAACTTTACAGTTTTGAAAATGTTAGTAGTTAAAAAATGAAGCAACTTTCAAAAAAGAAATAATTTTTTTTTAAAAAAAATTAAAGTTTTTAATCCTCCCTCTAAATTTATTACTCCCCTGAAGTCAACACTCCCCCTTAAGTTAACACTCACTCTTAAGTTAAGACTCTCTCTTAAGTTATCACTACGATTTGGGTATGTTAAATTTCAAGACCTTAATACATCTTTATACCTAAGTGTTTTAGGAGATTTGGGGTCAATAACATTCATATTCAGTATACTATTTTCATAAGTATTTCTACATACTTATTATAATTATTCATTTAAGTTTCAAGTTAAATGTAATGAATCGTTACTAACTCAATTTAATACTAATTAAAATAACATAAATTTTGTATTAATTAATTGAGTTAATAGTTAAATTTTGATTAATTTAATCTTAATTTGAGTTAACCAATAAGTTGCAATTATTTTCAGATTAATATGAAATATTTATTGAAAGTACTCAAATTTAGTTGATAATTAGTATTGGATTGATTAATTGACTAGAATGATTAAATTCATGTTTATCAAATGAATTATTAAATTAGGATTAAACAATTAAGGTTTGAGTTAATTTTAATTGATTTTTTGAAAAAATGATTGATAAAAGAATTTTATTTAATGATTTTTGAAATATTTTTAAATACTTTAAATTTTAATATATATTTTGAATTTATATTTGATTAAGTTTAAGTTTCAAGTTTAAGTTTAAGTTTTAAGTTTAAGTTTTAAGTTTTAAGTTTTAACTTTTAATTTTAAGTTTAAGTTTTAATTTTAAGTTTAAGTATTAATTTTAAGTTTAATTTTAAGTTTTAAGTTTTCATTTTTAAATTTTAAGTTTAAGTTTAAGTTAAAGTTTTAAGTTTAAGTTTTTAGTTTTTAGTTTTAAGTTTAAGTTTAAGTTTTAGTTTTAGCTTTAGTTTTAATTTTAAGTTTAAGTTTTAATTTTTAAGTTTAAGTTTTAGTTTTGATTTTAAGTTTAAGTTTAAGTTTATGTTTTAATTGAAGTTTTAGTTTTAATTTTAAGTATAAGTTTTAATTTTAAGCTTTAATTTAATTTTAATTTAAATTAATTTAGGTTATTTACTTTTTAAGTTAAGTTTAATTTAAGTTGAATTTTAAGTTAATTTGATTAAAATTTAGGTTTTAAGTTAAGTGTCTAAGTTTTAAAATGATTTCTAAATGAGTTTTTTTTATGATTTTTAAAAGAATTTCTAAGATGATTTTTCAAAAGAGTTTTTTAAAATATTTTTTTTTAAAAATATAATTTTTTAAAAATAACTTTAAAAATAATTTTTAAAATAATTTTAAAATATTTTAAAAGAATTTTAAAAGAATTTTTTTAAATAAATTTTAAAATAATTTTTTTAAAATGATTTTTAGAGTTTTTAAAATAATTTTTAAAAAAACAAATAAAAATAATTTTTAAAGATTTTTTTAATTTTTAAAAAAAAATTAAAGTTTTTTAAAAATAACTTTTAAAATAATTTTTTAATGATCTTTAAAGTTTCCAAAATAATTTTTAAAAAAGTTTTTAAAATTATTTTTAAAAGGATTTTTAAAATATTTTTTTTGAAAAAAAAATTAAAAGGATTTTGATTAAGAGTATTAATAGATTAATTAATCTGTTAAATAAGTTAAAAGATAAGTAAGTTAAATTTTTTAAATTAAGGTTAAGAATTAAATAAATTTAAATTAAATAAGTTGTTAATTTGAAGTTGTTAAATTAAGTTAAAATTTAAGTTAAGTAACATAGTTTAGAATTAATTTTAATTTTATGTTTAGCTTTAATTTAACTTTAACTTCATTTATTTTTAATTTTTATTTAACTTTAAAGTTTAATTTTAAGTTTAAAATAAATTTTAATTTTAAATTTTTATTTTTATTTTAATTTAATTTTAATTTTAATTTAATTCTTATTTTAATTTAGTTTTAATTTTAATTTTAATTTAATTCTTATTTTAATTTTTCTTTAATTTAATTTTAATTTTAAATTTATTTTTTATTTAATTTTTAATTTTAATTTAATTTTATTTTTAAATTCCATTTTAATTTAATTTTAAATTCCATTTTTATTTTATTTTAATTAGAGGTGATTTTATCTATTTCAATTTAATTTAATTAGAGGCAATTTATTTAAATTTAATTTTTTTTATTTATTTTATTTTAATTAGATTAGATTAATTTAATTTAATTTAACTTAATTTATTTTAATTTAATCTAATTTAATTTAATTTAATTTATTTATTTATTAGTCATCTCACCCAATCTATGTTTTCAATCAAGTAACCCTATAATTTTTGTGAGATGAGTTAAGTTTAATTTCAGGGTTTGGTTTAACTTTGTGTTAGATTCAGATTTAGCTTTGGGCTCAACAAACAGACATTCTTTAGATAAATTTCTGGGTTATGGTGAGTCACCTGGACATCATTAGAGTTGTTGGTTGCTACCAGGAATATCGTACTGGTTCCCCTATACAAAAATTTTGTACAAGTCCTGAACCTTTCCTAACAACCTATTGTGTTCTTTAGAAATTAAATTTTGAATCGCAAACAGAACTTAACATTATTGATTCCAAATTCAACTTATCTGTTCTTAGAGGTTTAGACTTGGATCGCAAACAATACTTAACATTATTAATCCAAATCCACCCATATTACAAATTCGATTAAATATTTATTTCAGAGATCGGCTTCTAGGTTAAACATGGCGAGGCACTAGGCCTTCTTGGGTATGGGATCATCCACCACTTCCTAGACAAAAACTTTCAACAAAATTCAATATTTAATCTCCTTATAGTAACCCTAGGTTTAACCATTAAGAACAATCGAATCACAAGATCGAAAAACAAAAGAAACACAAAATCGACATAAATTCGATAGCCTAGAATTGTTAGCCTCTTGTGTTTGGTATTTCAAGATCTAAACAAAAGAATAAAATAGTTATGATGCGGAAACTAATAACTAGTTATACCTTTTGTAGCTTATAGACCTCACGATCTTCTATCGTATTCCTCTTCTTATCTCGGACGTCGTGTGGATGACGATATATCGAGACGAGAATCCACCTAAGCCTCCTTCTTCTCCTTGCAAGTTTCGGCCACCAACAATCACCTTGAGATGAAGAACTTCGGCCACCAACCATGCTCCAAGGGATGCTAAGAAACAAAGTCTCCTTTCTCTACTTCTTCTCCAAGCTAAATCCGGCCACCAAAATCTCCCCAAGAGTTGATGCCGTCGGCCACCAAAGAAGAAGAAAAGGAGGAGAGAAAGGATGAGGGTCAGCCACCACCAAGGAAGAGAGGAGAAAAATAATAGATATGTGTTGTGAGGTGAGGCACCTCTACCCTCTCTTTTATATTCCTTGGTCTTGGCAAATAAGGAAAGTTTTAGACATAATTAAAACTTCCTTACTTTCCTTGCCAATGACTAATAAGGAAAATTTAATTAAAATTTCCTCTTAATCCATCTTGTGGTCGGCCCCTACAAGTCCTCCAAACAAGGAAAGCTTTAAATATAAAATTAAAACTTCTAATTTGTTTCCGGAAATTTTTTAAATAAAAATTTCTCTTTTAAAATTCCCTTCATGGTTGGTTATAAAAGGAAACTTTTATAAATTAAAATTTCTCTATTAAAACATATGGATGATTATAAAAAGGAAAGTTTTCTCCAAAATTAAAATATTCATTTTAACTACAAATAAGGAAAGATATCAAACCTTTCTCTTAATCCTTTGTAGAAACTATAAAAGAAAATTTTTAATTTTAAAACTCTCTTTTAAATCATGGCTTCCACATAAGGAAAGATTTTAAAATTAAATCCCTTTTATTTTTATTGTGGTCGGCCACCTACTTGGGCTCCAAGCTAGGGCCGACCACCACTTGAACCCATCTCTCCTTGGTTTGGTCGGCCCTAGCTTGGGCTCCAAGCTAGGCTTAGCCGGCCACCTTAAGGTGGGTAAGAAGTTGAGTTTAGGTGGGTATAAGACTTTATAAATAAGAGGCTACGATAGGGACCGAGAGGAGGAATTGGTTTTGGTCTCCTGATGAACTTGAGCTTCCCGTGTTCGCCTCGAACACCCAACTCGAGTTCATCAATAATAACTCATACCACTAAAGAGTTATTATTGAACTACCGCACCAATCTCATATTACTATATGGGCTCCTTCTTATCATGATTGTGTTATTCTCCATGTGTTTAAGATATCGAATGTCCACTAATTAAATGAGTTACTGACAACTCACTTAATTAATATCTAACTCCAAGAGTAGTATCACTCAACCTTATTGTCATGTCGGACTAAGTCCACCTGCAGGGTTTACATGACAATCCTTATGAGCTCCTCTTGGGGGCATCATCAACATAGATTGTAGGGCACGATTTCCTTCTATAATCAACAACACACACTATAAATAATATTATTTCCCAACTTATCGGGCCTATTGATTTATCGAATTAAATCTCACTCATTGATAAATTAAAGAAATAAATACTAAATATATGCGCTTGTTATTATATTAGGATTAAGAGCACACACTTCTATAATAATAAAGATCTTGTTCTTTTATACAGTCAGTATAAAAAGAAACTACCTTATATGGTCCTACTCAATACACTCAGAGTATACTAGTGTAATTTTATAGTCAAGATAAATTAATACCAAATTACACTAAGACTATTCCAATGATTTGGTCCTATACATCTTAGTCGTGAGCTACTATTTATAATTTATAAGGAACTAATAACATGATCTTCTGTGTGTGAGACCACACACCATGTTGTTTACAATATAAATTAATTGAACAACTACACTTAGCATATAAATGTAGACATTTGACCAATGTGATTCTTTATTTCAAAATAAATGTTTACAAAAAGCTAGGCTTTTAGTATACACTCTAATAATCTCTCACTTATACTAAAAGACTATGCTGCCATAAACACTGCCATACATCTGATTCTCATTCCTTCAACATGTCGATCAAAAACTTTTGCCGGAAGGGCCTTAGTGAAAGGATCTGCCAGGTTATCTGCTGATGCAATCTTGGCGACAACAACTTCTCCTTGCTTTATGATGTCTCGTATCAGGTGGTACTTGCGCTCTATGTGTTTACTCGATTTATGGGCTCGTGGTTCCTTCGAATTTGCTACTGCACTGCTATTATTATAATAAATTGTGATGATTTTGGGCAAACCAGGAATCACATCTAAGTTCATTAGAAAGTTCCTAAGCCATACAGTTTCTTTGGCTGCCTCTGAGGCTGTTACATACTCAGCTTCCATGGTTGAATCTGAAACGCATTTCTGCTTAACACTCCTCCATGCAATGGCTCCACCTCCTAAAGTAAACACATAGCCTAATGTAGACTTACTATTGTCCCTATCTGATTGGAAGTCAAAATTCGTGTAACCCACAGGGAGCAAATCATCTGCTTGGTAAACCAGCATATAATCTTTAGTCCTTCTCAGGTACTTCAATATATGCTTTACAGCAATCCAATGTCCTTGTCCAGGGTTACTTTGATATCTGCTAACCATGCCCACGGTAAAACAGATATCCGGTCTCGTGCACAACATAGCATACATTAGGCTTCCTACTGCTGAAGCATAAGGAACTGCCTTCATCTCTTCTATCTCTTTTGATGCCTTCGGAGATATCTCTTTAGATAAAGATACTCCATGCCCAAAGGGTAGAAAACCTTTCTTGGAGTCTTGCATGCTAAAATGAGTTAGGATTGTATCGATATATGAAGCTTGGGATAAACACAACATTCTTTTCTTGCGATCCCTTATTACTTTGATCCCGAGAATATGTGCGCATTCTCCTAAGTCCTTCATATCAAATTGCTTGGACAACCATACCCTTACTGTTAGTTAGAGCCCTAGAGTCAATCATTTGATGATTGTATGGACTCATGTATATCATATTCTTATATATATATTAAGGCATTTGGTTTTTGGTTATTATGCTTATTTGTATTAGTGCCAGATAAAATAAGTATAGTAGCGTCCTTGAGTAGAAGGTTCATACATATATCAATCGATTAGTTGAATCGATAGTGAGATGATATAGGGAACACTACTCTAATTTATTCCTAGTCGAGTATTAACATTCAGGGACAATGTTAATACAATAAGACTAGCATGTAGGTCAGCTCGATGACTTGATCTCACAAGTCATGGATATAGAGATATCAAGCTGACACATGGGTATGCATTAGAGAATGTATACTGAATGACCCGCCATGAGAAAGCATCATGGATCGTTATATGAGTGTCATATACTTTCTCATGTGGCTATTAGTATGACTATTAGTCCTTAGACCTGAAGTCACCATGGATCCCTACATAAGAAGTTATGTACTTTGGTTTTGTCAAACGTCACCCGTAACAGGGTGGACTATAAAGGCGATTACTGGGTATGTAACAAATTATGCAGAGGGATGTGAGTGATGTAGATGGGATCTATCCCTCCCATATGATGGGAGCGACATCAATATTCTTGATAGAGTTAGACCACGAAGTGCATGGCCATGCCCAAATGAGTCAACATTAGATGTTGAGCTCATTTGATCGAGTGAGTCTACTTGGAGTTCAAGATTTAGATTGATTAGAGGATGACACGGTCTATGCCTCATATTGATCAATCTAGATGTCTAGGATAGAAGGACAATGTCACATATTGTGAGGAGTCACAATTAGTAGTCACAAGGTGATGTTGGATCTTAACATTTCTTGTAACTTGGGTAGCAATGATGTATTGCTAGATGCCGCTCATTGCTTATGTTTCTAAAAGAGTTTAGAAACATTGCCAACGTTACAAGAACCTATTGGGTCACACACAAAGAACATGTGGATGGAGATTAGGTTCATATGATGAACCAATTGGATTAGGTTCATATGATGCACCAAAGATTGGATTCAAAATTAGACTTATTGAGTTAGACTCAATTAGATTCAAATGTTGAATGAGTCTAATTTAAATTTGATTCATTGGGTCAATTTATATTAATGAATTAGATTCATTAAATTAAAATTGACTTGAATCAAAGGTTGGATTTAACTCAACAAGGAAGAGAATTGGTCAAGTTTGACTTGACCAAATGGAAGAGTTGAAACATCAAGTTTGACTTGATGTCTTGCCACATCATCATGAAGGTTGACTCATCCTACTTGGCATGACCAACCTAGCCACATCATTAGCCACATCACCACCTCATAATGGTATGCCACCTCATTGGAGGTTACACATCCAATTGGTTTTAATGTGGCCGGCCACATTAATGAGGGGCTTTATGGTGTGGCCGGCCACACATTAGATGGTGTGGAGGTTTTTGTTTTGGGTATTGATGTGGTGTCATTATTCCTTCTTCTTCCTTGGGTTCCCCTCTCCTCTTGAGTTGCTGTGGTCGTGGCTATCATGGTGAGGAGAAGATGTTGAGTTGTTTCCAAGAGCACAAGGGAAAGTGAAGGTCACAAAGGAGGGTACTAAAGGAGTGTATGTGATTCTCTCTTCTATTTCTCTCTTTTCTCCTTTTTGTTCCCATCCGAGAGCTCTAGAAAAGTGCTAGCACACTTGGGGCTCTCTTCTCCATCTTTGAGTGGTAGAAGACCACTCCTTGTTCGTGTGGATATCACTAGAGGAGTGTCTACATTGACACTCTCGAGATCCAACGCTTCCTTGGACGAGCGGGACTAAACGAAGGGCACGCATCGAAGGTAAAATGGTTTTTCCTTTGTAGATCTACTGTAGATCGTAGTATAAAACTCGTATTTGTGTTTTCGAAATTTTTCTTTGCACGGATCTACGGCTTTGGGTGATTCGGGGTTTCCGCGACGCGAAAAGCGGTTATCGCGGCCACGTGCAAGGCGTACGAGTTTGTTTTTGGTTTTATGAAAACTAAAGTTTCTGTAATTTTTTGTAAAATTATGATTTTATAGTTTTTATGGGTAATTTTTCCGTAGAAGCGAAGCACAAGTGTCTCGGCACTTGTAGGCTTCGGCTACCGGAAAGATTTTTCCAAAACGGCTTCGTTTTGCCCCAAATCCATTTGGGACAGCGGGCTTGGGTGCCATTAGATCGCAAAGGAGAAACTCACGATGGTTAGATCGTGGGTAGGGGTACTTCCCCTAACTCTGCAAGGGGATTTGCTCCGCGATTGCACCCGAAATCGCTAAAAACGAACCCGCCGGGAAGAATTTTCCGAAACGGCAATGTCTCGGCCCAAATTGTTTTGGGATAGCGGGTTTAGGCGCTGTTGGATCACAAAGGAACCCTCGCGATGGTTAGATCGCGGGTAGGGGTGCTGCCCCTGGGCCCCGCAAGGGGGTCCGTTCCGCGATTGCGCCCGAAACCGAAATTTTACTCATAAAAATTGTAAAAATTGTTTTTAAAATTATAGAAAATTATGAAAATATATAATTTTGAATTATATATTAATTTTGTGATAGTCATGGCCCAAAACCCAATATGATTGGTTGTGTTGTAATTCATAATACGGCCTGCGTGCCGTTATGTGTTTGCGAGTGTTGTATTATATTCGCGACCTGCGCGTCGTGCCTTCTCTTATTTTCTTGTTGTAAATTAGATTTAGACTCGAATGTAACTCGAGTTTCAAATTGTAATGTGCAAATTGGAGCGGTGGAGGGTCCACACGAGACGGAGTTCCGAAGCGGGCACGAGCAACACAAGGTGGTCAAAGGGAGGAGCTTGGAGAAGCTGTTGACCCTAGGTTGACCATTCGATCTTCTCATTGGCTTGAGAAGATCGTAGTAGGGCCATGAATAAATCACAAATAGATTAATTAATTAATTGTTATGTATATGATGCATGTTTAATAGTTAATTAATTAATTAGTGCCTTAACGATTAGATTAGATCTAAGTCGTGCACATGATGCACCCTTGCGATTAGATTAGATCTAAGTCATGCACAAGATGCATCCTTCTCGATTAGATTAGATCTAGATCGAACCAACTCTAAATGCCTAACCATGCCGTGATACCTATCACTACCTCGATCACATGTATTGTTGAATCTGCCAAAGCAGAGCAATACATATTATCTTGGTAGGGTACGGAGGGACAATCTTGGTCCCGCCTATCAATGCATGGGTGAATACAAACTCAATTAGATTGAGTATTCCTAGTTACTCGGTTGGATCGAGTCAACTATATGCATTATTCCAACGGTTGGAAAAGATAGGTCAAAATCACATCTATATTAACTCTCGGGCGTATTAGCCAAAGCTAACTCGAGTTTTAATATAAATGCAAATATTGATTCTATAAACAAGAGTTGCATAGAGATGTAATTGGTAATCGTTACCTACCGATCATACTAAGCCTTGGGCGTATTAGCCAAAGTTAACTCAAGGGTTAGTATGATGTGGATCTTGTCCCACAAGAATTATAGAATTCAGTGGGAGCATCATTTAATTAAAGGCCTAATTAGATGATTTAAAAGAATATGATATTTATTTCTGCAAATTTTCTTGTAGATAACCATGACGTCGAATACAACTTCTTCTCTCTGCGTTACATCCTTAAGAAGGACAAGCTCAACGGAGCAAATTTCCGGATTGGTTCGGGAACTTGAGAATAGTTCTCACCCAAGAACGTAAGTGCACGTTCTGGAGCAGCCCATTCCTCCTGCCACTGCCACGCAAGCGATCGTGATGCTTACAAGAAGCATAAGATGACGATTCAATGTGTCTGTCTAATGCTCGCAACCATGAACTCGAGCTTGAAGCAACATGAGTTGATGGGTGCTACGATATGGTTGCACATCTTCGTCAACTATATCAAGGACAAGCAGGGCACTGGAAGAGGAACTTCACAGGATACCTGGAAGATCTTAACAAGAAGAGAAATAAGATTTCTACTTCAGGTATAAATGTTATAGAAGTCAACCTCTCTATTTCTTCGTCGTGGGTATTAGATACTGGATGTGCTTCGCACATTTGTACTAATGTACAAGCACTGAGAAATAGCAGAGCATTGACAAAGGGCGAGATAGACCTACGAGTAGGCAATGGAGCACGGGTTGTTGCTGTAGGGACTTATTTTCTATCTCTACCCTCCGGGCTTGTACTAGAGTTAGGCGATTGTTGTTATGTGCCTGCATTGACTAAGAACATTATATCAGTTTCTTGTTTGGACAAAAAAGGATTTTCGTTTATAATAAAGAACAAATGTTGTTCTGTCTATTTAAACGATATGTTCTATTGTAATGCACCTCTGATGAACGGACTCTATATTCTAGACCTTGAGAGCCCTATCTATAACGTTAGTACCAAGAGGTTTAAATCGAACAATATGAACCACACCTATCTCTGGCACTGTCGCTTAGGTCATATAAATGACAAGCGCTTATCCCAGCTCCATAAGGATGGTTTGCTGGACTCATTTGATTTTGAATCATATGAGATATGTGAATCATGCCTACGAGGCAAGATGACCAAGACTCCCTTTAGTGGGCACAGCGAGAGAGCGACTGATTTGTTAGGACTCATACATAGTGATGTATGTGGCCCTTTCAATGTCGCTGCTAGAGGCGGTTATAGGTACTTCATCACATTTACTGATGACTTCAGTAGATACGGTTATGTGTACTTGATGACACATAAGTCCGAATCCTTTGAAAAGTTCAAAGAATTCAAGAATGAAGTACAGAACCAGCTTGGCAAGAGTATTAAGATACTTCGATCCGATCGAGGTGGTGAATACTTAAGCCATGAGTTTCGTGACTACTTAGCTGAGTGTGGGATTTTATCTCAACTCACTCCTCCTGGAACACCACAGTGGAATGGTGTATCCGAAAGGAGGAATCATACCCTATTAGATATGGTACGATCTATGATGAGTCACACAGATCTTCCAACATACTTCTGGGACTATGCTCTAGACACGGCAGCTTTCATTCTCAACCGAGTTCCATCTAAGGCCGTGATAAAGACACCATATAGGATATGGACTGGGAGAGATGCCCAGGTGTCTTTCATGAGGATTTGGGGTTGTGAGGCTTACGTACGACGTCAAGTCTCAGACAAATTAGGACCCAAATCCGACAAGTGCTATTTCATCGGATATCCCAAGGAAACTAAGGGATATCACTTCTACATTCCCAGTCAGCACAAGGTAGTTGTGGCAAAGACTGGGGTCTTTCTAGAAAGGGACTTTGTTTCTAGAAAGACTAGTGGGAGCGCGTTCGATCTTGAAGAAGTTCAAGATGCGAACAATAGCACTGATGCCCAGATGGAAATTGAACTGGAACCACAAAGTATTGTGGATGATGTTCCACAAAGAGTTGAGGAACAACAACCAGTTCAAGTAGACATACCTCTTCGCAGGTCTGATAGGGTACGTCGTCAGCCTGAGAGATACTCATTTCTCTTATCTGACCATGATGACATTGTGCTCATAGAGGATGAGCCTACCACCTATCAAGAAGCTGTGATGAGACCAGATTCTGAGAAATGGCTATAAGCCATGAGATCCGAGATAGAATCCATGTACACCAACCAAGTATGGACTTTGGTTGATCCACCTGAAGGGGTAAAACCCATTGGGTGCAAGTGGGTCTTTAAGAGAAAGACTGACATGGATGGACTTATCTATAAGGGTCGCTTGGTAGCTAAAGGTTTCAAGCAAATTCATGGTATTGACTATGATGAAACCTTTTCTCCAATAGCGATGTTTATGTCTATTCGGATCATGCTTGCTATTGCAGCCTACCATGACTATGAGATATGGCAGATGGATGTCAAAACCGTGTTTCTGAATGGAAACCTACTCGAGGATGTGTACATGACACAACCTGAGGGTTTTGTAGATCCACAGCATACTAGCAGAGTATGCAAGCTGCATAGGTCCATTTATGGACTAAAGCAAGCTTCTCGGAGCTGGAATCTTCGATTCGATGATGCAATCAAATAGTTTGGTTTCATCAAGAACGAAGATGAGCCTTGTGTCTACAAGAAGGTTGTAGGGGATATAGTTGTCTTCCTCATATTGTATGTGGATGACATACTACTCATTGGGAAGGACATCCCTATGCTTCAGTCTGTCAAGACCTGGCTAGGGAGTTGCTTCTCAATGAAGGACTTAGGTGAGGCATCCCGCATTCTAAGGATACAGATCTATAGAGATAGATCTAAGAGATTGCTTGGCCTAATGCCGAGTACATATATTGACAAGGTACTCCTTGGTTTGCCATGCAGAACTCCAAGAAGGGATTTCTACTGATGTCACATGGCGTGAGTCTTTCGAAGACTCAAGGTCCCTCTTCTAGAGAGGAGAGAGACCGCATGGATCAGATCCCTTATGCCTCAGCCATAGGATCGATCATGTACGCCATGCTATGTACTCGACCTGATGTCTCGTATGCTTTGAGCATGACGAGCAGATACCAGTCAGATCTAGGTGAAAGTCACTGGATAGCGGTCAAGAATATTCTTAAGTACTTAAGAAGGACTAAAGAATATTTCTTGATATATGGAGGCAATGATGAGCTAGCTGTAAAGGGTTACAGTGATGCTAGCTTCCAGACCGACCAGGATGACTATAGATCACAGTCGGGGTTCGTATTTTGCATTAATGGTGGTGCTGTCAGCTGGAAGAGTTCGAGCGAGGATCTGATGGCGATTCTACAAGGCCAAGTACCTGCATCGAGGCAACAAAGGAGGCGTTTGGATCCGCAAGTTCATCGCGGAACTTGGGGTGGTTCCTAGCATCGCTGACCCAGTTGAGCTCTATTGTGACAACAATGGAGCTATAGCACAGGCGAAGGAACCTCGCTCACACCAGCGGACCAAGCATATACTACGGCGCTTCCATCTCATTCGAGAGATTATCGATAGAGGAGATGTGAAGATTTGCAGAGTACCTACAGAGGCTAACATCGCAGATCCCTTGACCAAGGCTTTGGCACAGAGGAAGCATGATGGTCACACTAGGTCATTAGGCCTTAGAGCCTATACTGATTGGCACTAGTGCTAGTGGGAGATTGTTAGTTAGAGCCCTAGAGCCAATCATTTGATGATTGTATGGACTCATGTATATCATATTCTTATATATATATTAAGGCATTTGGTTTTTGGTTATTATGCTTATTTGTATTAGTGCCAGATAAAATAAGTATAGTAGCGTCCTTGAGTAGAAGGTTCATACCTATATCAATCGATTAGTTGAATCGATAGTGAGATGATATAGGGAACACTACTCTAAATCATTCCTAGTCGAGTATTAACATTCAGGGACAATGTTAATACAATAAGACTAGCATGTAGGTCAGCTCGATGACTTGATCTCACAAGTCATGGATATAGAGATATCAAGCTGACACATGGGTATGCATTAGAGAATGTATACTGAATGACCCGCCATGAGAAAGCATCATGGATCGTTATATGAGTGTCATATACTTTCTCATGTGGCTATTAGTATGACTATTAGTCCTTAGACCTGAAGTCACCATGGATCCCTACATAAGGAGTTATGTACTTTGGTTTTGTCAAACGTCACCCGTAACAGGGTGGACTATAAAGGCGATTACTGGGTATGTAACAAATTATGCAGAGAGATGTGAGTGATGTAGATGGGATCTATCCCTCCCATATGATGGGAGCGACATCAATATTCTTGATAGAGTTAGACCACGAAGTGCATGGCCATGCCCAAATGAGTCAACATTAGATGTTGAGCTCATTTGATCGAGTGAGTCTACTTGGAGTTCAAGATTTAGATTGATTAGAGGATGACACGGTCTATGCCTCATATTGATCAATCTAGATGTCTAGGATAGAAGGACAATGTCACATATTGTGAGGAGTCACAATTAGTAGTCACAAGGTGATGTTGGATCTTAACATTTCTTGTAACTTGGGTAGCAATGATGTATTGCTAGATGCCGCTCATTGCTTATGTTTCTAAAAGAGTTTAGAAACATTGCCAACGTTACAAGAACCTATTGGGTCACACACAAAGAACATGTGGATGGAGATTAGGTTCATATGATGAACCAATTGGATTAGGTTCATATGATGCACCAAAGATTGGATTCAAAATTAGACTTATTGAGTTAGACTCAATTAGATTCAAATGTTGAATGAGTCTAATTTAAATTTGATTCATTGGGTCAATTTATATTAATGAATTAGATTCATTAAATTAAAATTGACTTGAATCAAAGGTTGGATTTAACTCAACAAGGAAGAGAATTGGTCAAGTTTGACTTGACCAAATGGAAGTTGAAACATCAAGTTTGACTTGATGTCTTGCCACATCATCATGAAGGTTGACTCATCCTACTTGGCATGACCAACCTAGCCACATCATTAGCCACATCACCACCTCATAATGGTATGCCACCTCATTGGAGGTTACACATCCAATTGGTTTTAATGTGGCCGGCCACATTAATGAGGGGCTTTATGGTGTGGCCGGCCACACATTAGATGGTGTGGAGGTTTTGTTTTGGGTATTGATGTGGTGTCATTATTCCTTCTTCTTCCTTGGGTTCCCCTCTCCTCTTGAGTTGCTGTGGTCGTGGCTATCATGGTGAGGAGAAGATGTTGAGTTGTTTCCAAGAGCACAAGGGAAAGTGAAGGTCACAAAGGAGGGTACTAAAGGAGTGTATGTGATTCTCTCTTCTATTTCTCTCTTTTCTCCTTTTTGTTCCCATCCGAGAGCTCTAGAAAAGTGCTAGCACACTTGGGGCTCTCTTCTCCATATTTGAGTGGTAGAAGACCACTCCTTGTTCGTGTGGATATCACTAGAGGAGTGTCTACATTGACACTCTCGAGATCCAACGCTTCCTTGGACGAGCGGGACTAAACGAAGGGCACGCATCGAAGGTAAAATGGTTTTTCCTTTGTAGATCTACTGTAGATCGTAGTATAAAATTCGTATTTGTGTTTTCAAAATTTTTCCTTGCACGGATCTATGGCTTTGGGTGATTCGGGGTTTCCGCGACGCGAAAAGCGGTTTTCGCGGCCCGAAAAACCCAACAGTGGTATCAGAGCCACGTGCAAGGCGAATACGAGTTTGTTTTTTGGTTTTATGAAAACTAAAGTTTCTGTAATTTTTTGTAAAATTATGATTTTATAGTTTTTATGGGTAATTTTTCCGTAGAAGCGAAGCACAAGTGTCTCGGCACTTGTAGGCTTCGGCTACCGGAAAGATTTTTCCAAAACGGCTTCGTTTTGCCCCAAATCCATTTGGGACAGCGGGCTTGGGTGCCATTAGATCGCAAAGGAGAAACTCACGATGGTTAGATCGTGGGTAGGGGTACTTCCCCTAACTCTGCAAGGGGATTTGCTCCGCGATTGCACCCGAAATCGCTAAAAACGAACCCGCCGGGAAGAATTTTCCGAAACGGCAATGTCTCGGCCCAAATTGTTTTGGGATAGCGGGTTTAGGCGCTGTTGGATCACAAAGGAACCCTCGCGATGGTTAGATCGCGGGTAGGGGTGCTGCCCCTGGGCCCCGCAAGGGGATTCGTTCGAAACCGCTAAACGGGACCGCCGGGAAATTTTACTCATAAAAATTGTAAAAATTGTTTTTAAAATTATAGAAAATTATGAAAATATATAATTTTGAATTATATATTAATTTTGTGATAGTCATGGCCCAAAACCCAATATGATTGGTTGTGTTGTAATTCATAATACGGCCTGCGTGCCGTTATGTGTTTGCGAGTGTTGTATTATATTCGCGACCTGCGCGTCGTGCCTTCTCTTATTTTCTTGTTGTAAATTAGATTTAGACTCGAATGTAACTCGAGTTTCAAATTGTAATGTACAAATTGGAGCGGTGGAGGGTCCACACGAGACGGAGTTCCGAGGCGGGCACGAGCAACACAAGGTGGTCAAAGGGAGGAGCTTGGAGAAGCTGTTGACCCTAGGTTGACCATTCGATCTTCTCATTGGCTTGAGAAGATCGTAGTAGGGCCATGAATAAATCACAAATAGATTAATTAATTAATTGTTATGTATATGATGCATGTTTAATAGTTAATTAATTAATTAGTGCCTTAACGATTAGATTAGATCTAAGTCGTGCACATGATGCACCCTTGCGATTAGATTAGATCTAAGTCATGCACAAGATGCATCCTTCTCGATTAGATTAGATCTAGATCGAACCAACTCTAAATGCCTAACCATGCCGTGATACCTATCACTACCTCGATCACATGTATTGTTGAATCTGCCAAAGCAGAGCAATACATATTATCTTGGTAGGGTACGGAGGGACAATCTTGGTCCCGCCTATCAATGCATGGGTGAATACAAACTCAATTAGATTGAGTATTCCTAGTTACTCGGTTGGATCGAGTCAACTATATGCATTATTCCAACGGTTGGAAAAGATAGGTCAAAATCACATCTATATTAACTCTCGGGCGTATTAGCCAAAGCTAACTCGAGTTTTAATATAAATGCAAATATTGATTCTATAAACAAGAGTTGCATAGAGATGTAATTGGTAATCGTTACCTACCGATCATACTAAGCCTTGGGCGTATTAGCCAAAGTTAACTCAAGGGTTAGTATGATGTGGATCTTGTCCCACAAGAATTATAGAATTCAGTGGGAGCATCATTTAATTAAAGGCCTAATTAGATGATTTAAAAGAATATGATATTTATTTCTGCAAATTTTCTGTTGTAGATAACCATGACGTCGAATACGAACTTCTTCTCTCTGCGTTCTGTCCTTAAGAAGGACAAGCTCAACGGAGCAAATTTCCTGGACTGGTTCAGGAACTTGAGAATAGTTCTCACCCAAGAACGTAAACTGTACGTTCTGGAGCAGCCCATTCCGGAGGCTCCTCCTGCCACTGCCACGCAAGCAGACCGTGATGCTTACAAGAAGCATAAGATGACGCATTCAATGTGTCCTGTCTAATGCTCGCAACCATGAACTCTGAGCTTCAGAAGCAACATGAGTTGATGGGTGCTTACGATATGGTTGCACATCTTCGTCAACTATATCAAGGACAAGCAGGGCACTGGAAGAGGAACTTCACAGGATACCTGGAAGATCTTAACAAGAAGAGAAATAAGATTTCTACTTCAGGTATAAATGTTATAGAAGTCAACCTCTCTATTTCTTCGTCGTGGGTATTAGATACCGGATGTGCTTCGCACATTTGTACTAATGTACAAGCACTGAGAAATAGCAGAGCATTGACAAAGGGCGAGATAGACCTACGAGTAGGCAATGGAGCACGGGTTGCTGCTGTTGCTGTAGGGACTTATTTTCTATCTCTACCCTCTGGGCTTGTACTAGAGTTAGACGATTGTTGTTATGTGCCTGCATTGACTAAGAACATTATATCAGTTTCTTGTTTGGACAAAAAAGGATTTTCGTTTATAATAAAGAACAAATGTTGTTCTGTCTATTTAAACGATATGTTCTATTGTAATGCACCTCTGATGAACGGACTCTATATTCTAGACCTTGAGAGCCCTATCTATAACGTTAGTACCAAGAGGTTTAAATCGAACAATATGAACCACACCTATCTCTGGCACTGTCGCTTAGGTCATATAAATGACAAGCGCTTATCCCAGCTCCATAAGGATGGTTTGCTGGACTCATTTGATTTTGAATCATATGAGATATGTGAATCATGCCTACGAGGCAAGATGACCAAGACTCCCTTTAGTGGGCACAGCGAGAGAGCGACTGATTTGTTAGGACTCATACATAGTGATGTATGTGGCCCTTTCAATGTCGCTGCTAGAGGCGGTTATAGGTACTTCATCACATTTACTGACGACTTCAGTAGATACGGTTATGTGTACTTGATGACACATAAGTCCGAATCCTTTGAAAAGTTCAAAGAATTCAAGAATGAAGTACAGAACCAGCTTGGCAAGAGTATTAAGATACTTCGATCCGATCGAGGTGGTGAATACTTAAGCCATGAGTTTCGTGACTACTTAGCTGAGTGTGGGATTTTATCTCAACTCACTCCTCCTGGAACACCACAGTGGAATGGTGTATCCGAAAGGAGGAATCATACCCTATTAGATATGGTACGATCTATGATGAGTCACACAGATCTTCCAACATACTTCTGGGACTATGCTCTAGACACGGCAGCTTTCATTCTCAACCGAGTTCCATCTAAGGCCGTGATAAAGACACCATATAGGATATGGACTGGGAGAGATGCCGGTGTCTTTCATGAGGATTTGGGGTTGTGAGGCTTACGTGCGACGTCAAGTCTCGGACAAATTAGGACCCAATCCGACAAGTGCTATTTCGGATATCCCAAGGAAACTAAGGGATATCACTTCTACATTCCCAGTCAGCACAAGGTAGTTGTGGCAAAGACTGGGGTCTTTCTAGAAAGGGACTTTGTTTCTAGAAAGACTAGTGGGAGCGCGTTCGATCTTGAAGAAGTTCAAGATGCGAACAATAGCACTGATGCCCAGATGGAAATTGAACTGGAACCACAAAGTATTGTGGATGATGTTCCACAAAGAGTTGAGGAACAACAACCAGTTCAAGTAGACATACCTCTTCGCAGGTCTGATAGGGTACGTCGTCAGCCTGAGAGATACTCATTTCTCTTATCTGACCATGATGACATTGTGCTCATAGAGGATGAGCCTACCACCTATCAAGAAGCTGTGATGAGACCAGATTCTGAGAAATGGCTATAAGCCATGAGATCCGAGATAGAATCCATGTACACCAACCAAGTATGGACTTTGGTTGATCCACCTGAAGGGGTAAAACCCATTGGGTGCAAGTGGGTCTTTAAGAGAAAGACTGACATGGATGGACTTATCTATAAGGGTCGCTTGGTAGCTAAAGGTTTCAAGCAAATTCATGGTATTGACTATGATGAAACCTTTTCTCCAGTAGCGATGTTTAAGTCTATTCGGATCATGCTTGCTATTGCAGCCTACCATGACTATGAGATATGGCAGATGGATGTCAAAACCGCGTTTCTGAATGGAAACCTACTCGAGGATGTGTACATGACACAACCTGAGGGTTTTGTAGATCCACAGCATACTAGCAGAGTATGCAAGCTGCATTTATGGACTAAAGCAAGCTTCTCGGAGCTGGAATCTTCGATTCGATGATGCAATCAAATAGTTTGGTTTCATCAAGAACGAAGATGAGCCTTGTGTCTACAAGAAGGTTGTAGGGGATATAGTTGTCTTCCTCATATTGTATGTGGATGACATACTACTCATTGGGAAGGACATCCCTATGCTTCAGTCTGTCAAGACCTGGCTAGGGAGTTGCTTCTCAATGAAGGACTTAGGTGAGGCATCCCGCATTCTAGGGATACAGATCTATAGAGATAGATCTAAGAGATTGCTTGGCCTAAGTCGAGTACATATATTGACAAGGTACTCCTTCGGTTTGCCATGCAGAACTCCAAGAAGGGATTTCTGCCGATGTCACATGGCGTGAGTCTTTCAAGACTCAAGGTCCCTCTTCTAGAGAGAGAGACCGCATGGATCAGATCCCTTATGCCTCAGCCATAGGATCGATCATGTACGCCATGTTATGTACTCCTGATGTCTCGTATGCTTTGAGCATGACGAGCAGATACCAGTCAGATCGGTGAAAGTCGGATAGCGGTCAAGAATATTCTTAAGTACTTAAGAAGGACTAAAGAATATTTCTTGATATATGGAGGCAATGATGAGCTAGTAAAGGGTTACGGTGATGCTAGCTTCAAGACCCACCAGGATGACTATAGATCACAGTCGGGTTCGTATTTTGCATTAATGGTGGTCTTGTCATTGGAAGAGTTCGGGATCGATGGTCGATTCTACAATGTACTTGCGCATCGAGGCGAAAGGAGGCGATTGGATCCATAGTTCATCGAACTTGGGGTGGTTCCTAGCATCGCGACCAGTTGAGCTCTATTGTGACAACAATGGAGCTATAACTGAAGGAACCTCGCTCACACCAGTGGACCAAGCATATACTACGGCTCTTCATTCAGAGATTATCGATAGAGGAGATGTGAAGATTTGCAGAGTACCTACAGAGGCTAACATCGCAGATCCCTTGACCAAGGCTTTGGCACAGAGGAAGCATGATGGTCACACTAGGTCATTAGGCCTTAGAGCCTATACTGATTGGCACTAGTGCTAGTGGGAGATTGTTAGTTAGAGCTCTAGAGCCAATCATTTGATGATTGTATGGACTCATGTATATCATATTCTTATATATATATTAAGGCATTTGGTTTTTGGTTATTATGCTTATTTGTATTAGTGCCAGATAAAATAAGTATAGTAGCGTCCTTGAGTAGAAGGTTCATACCTATATCAATCGATTAGTTGAATCGATAGTGAGATGATATAGGGAACACTACTCTAATTTATTCCTAGTCGAGTATTAACATTCAGGGACAATGTTAATACAATAAGACTAGTATGTAGGTCAGCTCGATGACTTGATCTCACAAGTCATGGATATAGAGATATCAAGCTGACACATGGGTATGCATTAGAGAATGTATACTGAATGACCCGCCATGAGAAAGCATCATGGATCGTTATATGAGTGTCATATACTTTCTCATGTGGCTATTAGTATGACTATTAGTCCTTAGACCTGAAGTCACCATGGATCCCTACATAAGGAGTTATGTACTTTGGTTTTGTCAAACGTCACCCGTAACAGGGTGGACTATAAAGGCGATTACTGGGTATGTAACAAATTATGCAGAGGGATGTGAGTGATGTAGATGGGATCTATCCCTCCCATATGATGGGAGCGACATCAATATTCTTGATAGAGTTAGACCACGAAGTGCATGGCCATGCCCAAATGAGTCAACATTAGATGTTGAGCTCATTTGATCGAGTGAGTCTACTTGGAGTTCAAGATTTAGATTGATTAGAGGATGACACGGTCTATGCCTCATATTGATCAATCTAGATGTCTAGGATAGAAGGACAATGTCACATATTGTGAGGAGTCACAATTAGTAGTCACAAGGTGATGTTGGATCTTAACATTTCTTGTAACTTGGGTAGCAATGATGTATTGCTAGATGCCGCTCATTGCTTATGTTTCTAAAAGAGTTTAGAAACATTGCCAACGTTACAAGAACCTATTGGGTCACACACAAAGAACATGTGGATGGAGATTAGGTTCATATGATGAACCAATTGGATTAGGTTCATATGATGCACCAAAGATTGGATTCAAAATTAGACTTATTGAGTTAGACTCAATTAGATTCAAATGTTGAATGAGTCTAATTTAAATTTGATTCATTGGGTCAATTTATATTAATGAATTAGATTCATTAAATTAAAATTGACTTGAATCAAAGGTTGGATTTAACTCAACAAGGAAGAGAATTGGTCAAGTTTGACTTGACCAAATGGAAGTTGAAACATCAAGTTTGACTTGATGTCTTGCCACATCATCATGAAGGTTGACTCATCCTACTTGGCATGACCAACCTAGCCACATCATTAGCCACATCACCACCTCATAATGGTATGCCACCTCATTGGAGGTTACACATCCAATTGGTTTTAATGTGGCCGGCCACATTAATGAGGGGCTTTATGGTGTGGCTGGCCACACATTAGATGGTGTGGAGGTTTTTGTTTTGGGTATTGATGTGGTGTCATTATTCCTTCTTCTTCCTTGGGTTCCCCTCTCCTCTTGAGTTGCTGTGGTCGTGGCTATCATGGTGAGGAGAAGATGTTGAGTTGTTTCCAAGAGCACAAGGGAAAGTGAAGGTCACAAAGGAGGGTACTAAAGGAGTGTATGTGATTCTCTCTTCTATTTCTCTCTTTTCTCCTTTTTGTTCCCATCCGAGAGCTCTAGAAAAGTGCTAGCACACTTGGGGCTCTCTTCTCCATATTTGAGTGGTAGAAGACCACTCCTTGTTCGTGTGGATATCACTAGAGGAGTGTCTACATTGACACTCTCGAGATCCAACGCTTCCTTGGACGAGCGGGACTAAACGAAGGGCACGCATCGAAGGTAAAATGGTTTTTCCTTTGTAGATCTACTGTAGATCGTAGTATAAAACTCGTATTTGTGTTTTCAAAATTTTTCCTTGCACGGATCTATGGCTTTGGGTGATTCGGGGTTTCCGCGACGCGAAAAGCGGTTTTCGCGGCCCGAAAAACCCAACACTTTAATATTATTTCCAACTAACAAAATGTTATCTACGTATAGTACAAGAAATTCCACCACGTTTCCATCACACTTCTTGTATACACCAGACTCATCCAAACACTGAATAAATCCATATGACTGTATTACTTCATTAAACCGGATGTTCCAAGATCTTGAAGCTTGCTTCAATCCATAAATCGACCGATTGAGCTTGTACACTTGATGCTCTTTGCCCTTTGCAATAAACCTCTCTGGTTGCTTCATATGGATGTTTTCTTCAAGACTTCCATTAAGGAAAGTGGTCTTGACATCTATTTGCCAAACCTTATAATCCATATGAGCAGCAATAGATAAGAGTATCCGGATAGACTTAAACATAGCTACTGGCGAAAATGTTTCCTCATAATCGATTCCCTCTTTCTGAGTGTACCCCTTCGCAACAAGCCTTGCTTTGAAGGTTTCCACCTTCCCATCTATCCCTCTTTTCCTTTTGTAAATCCACTTACATCCAACGGCTTTTACACCATTCGGTGGTTCTACAAGCTCCCAGACTTTATTAGAATACATAGATTCTATTTCTGAATTCATTGCTCTTTACCAAGATGCTACATCTTTATCCTGGAGTGCTTTGTCATATGTTCATGGATCAGGTTCATGTTTACCTGGGATCAAGTCCGAAGACTCCCAAAAATATGAATCTTTCAGGTTGCCTCACAACCCTCCCACTACGACGAGGCACTGTTTGTGGTTGTGTATCATTTGTGATACGTGTTGTAGTTTCTTGTGATATTTCATCTTGTACTGTTGGTACTAGACTAGACATGTCCTCTCTTATTTCTTCTAGAACAATTTCACTCATGGGCTTATAGTTTATTACATAATCTTCCTCTAAAAATCGAGCATTGGTGCTAACAATGATTTTCTGATTTTTAAGATTATAAAATAAATCACCTTCCGTTCCCTTAGGATATCCCACAAACAGACAAACTTCTGTACGTGATTCCAACTTGTCAGTGTCTCCCTTCAGCACATGTGCTGGACTACCCCAAAACCGAATATGTTTCAGACTAGGCTTACGCCCATTCCACAATTCTATGGGAGTAAAGGGTACTGATTTAGAAGGTACCATATTCAGAATATATACTACTGTTTCCAGAGTATATCCCCAAAATGAATTTGGTAATTCTGAATAACTCGTCATCGATCTAACCATTTCCATAAGAGTCATATTCCTTCATTCTGCCACACCATTCTGTTGGGGTGTACCAGGTGAAGACAATTGGGATTGAATCCCAAACACTGATAAGTAATTCCTAAACTCTCCAAAGAGGTATTCACCACCACGATCAGACCGTAGTGTCTTGATACTTTTACCATGACGTTTCTCCACATCAGCCTTGTACTCTTTGAACTTATCAAAGCATTCAGACTTGCAGTACATCAAGTAAATGTACCCATATCTCGAATAGTCATCTATAAAAGAGACAAAATATTTGAAACAACCTCTTGCCTGGATAGACATAGGACCACACAAATCAGAATGAACCAGTTCCAACACATCTTTAGCTCTATACCCCTTGGCCTTAAAAGGTCTCTTTGTCATTTTTCCTTCCAAGCAAGATTCACATGTTGGAAAGCTTTCCACCACTAATGAACCCAAGAGTCCATCAGCTATAAGCCTTTGAATCCTACTTAAGTTAATATGACCAAGCCTTAGATGCCAAAGATATGTTTGGTTTATTTCTGAAGGTTCCTTTCTCTTATTAGAATTAGAAGATATGTTATTAATTTTCATTTGTTGTTTTATGGGAGAAATTGAATTTAGAGTATACAAATTACCTACTAATGTACCAGAACAGATAATAACCCTATTTTTCTTGATAATTACTTTGTCATCAAAAGAAACAGAATATCCATCCACAAACAGTTTAGAAAGTGAAATTAAATTCTTTCTAAAAGTTTGTACATAAAGATAATTTCTCAAAATCAAAATTCTATTCCTATCGAATGATAAGTAGACGTCTTCCACTGCAACAGCCGTCATTTTCGTAGCATTGCCCATATAGGCGGTTATCTCTCCTTCATATAGTCGTCGGGTTTCCTGGAACCCCTGCAATGTATTGCAGACATGATCAGTAGCTCCTGTATCTACACACTAGGTACTAGTAGATAACATCGCTAAACATGTTTCAACTACTAGAGAATAAGATATACCTTTATTATTCTCTCTCCTACGAGGACAACCCACCTTCCAATGTCCAGACTACTTGCAGATGAAGCACTTGCCCTTTGGCTTCTTCACTCCAGCTTTTGGTTCAGTACCTAGAGATCTATTCACCTTCTTTACCGAGCCAGCCTGTTTCTTCTTCTTCTTGCCTTTCGACTTAGAAGTAGAAATATTTTTAGCAAAGTTAATCTGAGAACTATGACGAAATATACCTTCTGCTGCCTGAAGTTATGTCAGAAGTTCCGCCAACGTATAAGCCCTTTTGTTCATGTTATAGTTCAGGCGTAACTGCTCAAAACTTCTGGGTAGCGTTTGGAGAATAATATCGATCTTGGTTTCCCCATCGATTTCAGCTCCAAGGATTTGTATTTCGTTTAAATAAGGCATCATCTTTAGGATATGATCCCTTACGGGTGTCCCCTCTGACATGGTGATTGTCATTAATTTTCTCATTGCCTCTTGCCTAGCAGCCCGATTCTAGTGTTTGAAGAGTTCCTTGAGATTATTCATCATGTCATAAGCAGTTGGTAAGTCCTGATACTGATGTTGCAGCACATTTGACATTAAAGTTAAAATGTAACACCGTGCCATCTCATCTACCTTTACCCATTTCTTATGATACTCAATTTCCTCTTCACTAGAATCACTATTAGGTACATTAGGGCAGACCTCTAACAGTACAAACTTATAGCCTTCAGCAGTTAGGACAATGTCCAAGTTTCTTTTCCAATCTATGTAATTGTAGTCAGTGGGTTGAAAGTCATCCTAAGAATCACAAAATAAATTTTGGTCAAGACTCTAAATTTAGAATAATATTGATTCCTCAAACAATGCTATTTAAATTTACCAACACCTCAAAACACCGTGAATTTTGCATGTCATGTCAGTGTGGACGTATACAAATTCAACATTTGTAAGAGGAGATTTTACCCATTAATTTTATTATCTTGTCATCCTAACTTTATGACAAATAAAATTAATAGTTAGTTTTCCTTTGGTCATGCAAAAATAGCAGTGACTCCGTTGGGGAGGATACTATTGAATGTGTCTAAGTGTATACCATTACTTGATACTTAGTCCATTAAATAGGATTGTGCCCCTTCAGTTGGAGAAGATCACACGCTCCTAAATAATTTCCTATAATCATCCATAAAAGGAAGTTTGATCTAGTGACCCGCAAGTAAACTCATTCGTTGTGGAGGAAGGCACTCAGAGCCAACACGCAAGTTTGTTTGCATCACTTTCAAACCAGTAATGGAGACCGTGGAATTTATTTAAAATCTCTCTCCCACTTAGTTATTTAAGGTGAGGAATTTTATCATGTAAGCACACATCACATGCACACACACATCACAGTAAATAAAAGCAATAAATATGGAAATTAATTTTCCAACTATTATGGTCTTCCATCACTGTCCTCCGTGTGCTGCCAACCCTAGCTGCTGCCATCTTTAGCCACCGCAATCGGGTCTAATCATCACATCTATCTTTCTTCTTATTCTGTTGCGCCTCTGGTCCTCAAATAGTACCTGTATTCCACAAAGGAATGTGCATGTAATCTAGATCAAAACAAAAATGTAAAATCCTAAAACTAATACAGCTCCTATTGTATTTAATACATACAATCATGCACACACATAAAATGCCCTAGACATGTCCGAGGGTCCAATCACACACAATCACAATAAGCCATACTAGTTGGAGCCTACAATCACAGAGTTAGCATATCCTACTATTATCCAGCCTAAATTATGTATGGCATGTGTATAATTAAACTGAAAACCAAACACACAGAGGCAAATCCTAGCTCTGATACCAATTGTTGGTTGCTACCCGGAATATCATATTGGTTCCCCTGTACAAAAATTTTGTACAAGTCCTGAACCTTTCCTAACAACCTATTATGTTCTTTAGAAATTAAATTTGGAATCGCAAACAGAACTTAACATTATTAATTCCAAATTCAACTTATCTGTTCTTAGAGGTTTAGACTTGGATCGCAAACGATGCTTAACATTATTAATCCAAATCCACCCATGTTACAAATTCGATTAAATATTTATTTCAAAGATTATCTTTCAGGTTAAACATGGTGAGGCACTAGGCCTTCTTGGGTATGGGATCATCTACCACTTCCTAGACAAAGTCTTTCAACGAAATTTAATATTTAATCTCCTTATAGTAACCCTAGGTTTAACCATTAAGAACAATCGAATCACAAGATCGAAAAACAAAAGAAACACAAAATCGAAACATAAATTCGATAGCCTAGAATCGTTAGCTTCTTGTGTTTGGTATTTCAAGATCTAAACAAAAGAATAAACTAGTTATGATGCGGAAACTAATAACTAGTTATACCTTTTGTAGCTTATAGACCTCACGATCTTCTATCGTATTCCTCTTCTTATCTCGGACGTCGTGTGGGTGACGATCTACCGAGACGAGAATCCACCTAAGCCTCCTTCTTCTCCTTGCAAGTTTCAGCCACCAACAATCACCTTGAGATGAAGAACTTCGGCCACCAACCAAGCTCCAAGGGATGCTAAGAAACAAAGTCTCCTTTCTCTACTTCTTCTCCAAGCTAAATCCGGCAACCAAAATCTCCCCAAGAGTTGATGCCGCCGGCCACCCATGAAGAAGAAAAGGAGGAGAGAAAGGATGAGGGTCAGCCACCACCAAGGAAGAGAGGAGAGAAATAATAGATATGTGTTGTGAGGTGAGGCACCTCTACCCTCTCTTTTATATTCCTTGGGCTTGGCAAATAAGAAAAGTTTTAGACATAATTAAAACTTCCTTACTTTCCTTGCCAATGACTAATAAGGAAAATTTAATTAAAATTTCCTCTTAATCCATCTTGTGGTCGGCCCCTACAAGTCCTCCAAACAAGGAAAGCTTTAAATATAAAATTAAAACTTCTAATTTGTTTCCGGAAATTTTTTAAATAAAAATTTCTCTTTTAAAATTCCCTTCATGGTTGGTTATAAAAGGAAACTTTTATAAATTAAAATCTCTCTATTAAAACATATGGATGATTACAAAAAGGAAAGTTTTCTCCAAAATTAAAATCTTCCTTTTAACTACAAATAAGGAAAGATATCAAACCTTTCTCTTAATCCTTTGTAGAAACTATAAAAGAAAAAATTTAATTTTAAAACTCTCTTTTAAATCATGGCTTTCACATAAGGAAAGATTTTAAAATTAAAATCCCTTTTATTTTTATTGTGGTCGGCCACCTACTTGGGCTCCAAGCTAGGGCCGACCACCACTTGAACCCATCTCTCCTTGGTTTGGCCTGCCCTAGCTTGGGCTTCAAGCTAGGCTTAGCCGTCCACCTTAAGGTGGGTAAGAAGTTGAGTTTAGGTGGGTATAAGACTTTATAAATAAGAGGCTACGATAGGGACCGAGAGGAGGAATTGATTTTGGTCTCCTGATGAACTTGAGCTTCCCGTGTTCACCCCGAACACCCAACTTGAGTTCATCAATAATAACTCATACCACTAAAGAGTTATTATTGAACTACCGCGTCAATCCCATATTACTATATGAGCTCCTTCTTATCATGAGTGTGCTATTCTCTCTGTGTTTAAGATATCGAATGCCCACTAATTAAATGAGTTACTGATAACTCACTTAATTAATATCTAACTCCAAGAGTAGTACCACTCAACCTTATTGTCATGTCGGACTAAGTCCACCTACAGGGTTTACATGACAATCCTTATGAGCTCCTCTTGGGGACATCATCAACCTAGATTGTAGGACACAGTTTCCTTCTATAATCAACAACACACACTATGAATAATATTATTTCCCAACTTATTGGGCATATTGATTTATCAAACTAAATCTCACCCACTGATAAATTAAAGAAATAAATACTAAATATATGCGCTTGTTATTATATCATGATTAAGAGCACACACTTCCATAATAACAAAGGTCTTGTTCTTTTATGCAGTCAGTATAAAAAGGAACTACCTTAAATGGTCCTGCTCAATACACTCAGAGTGTACTAGTGTAATTTTACAGTCAAGATAAACTAATACCAAATTACACTACGACTATTCCAATGGTTTGTTCTTATCCATCTTAGTCGTGAGCTACTATTTATAATTTATAAGGAACTGATAACATAATCTTCTATGTGTGACACCACACACCATGTTGTTTACAATATAAATTAATTGAACAACTATACTTAGCATATAAATGTAGACATTTGACCAATGTGATTCTTTATTTCAAAGTAAATGTTTACAAAAAGCTAGGCTTTTAGTATACACCCTAACAAGAGTAACCATGCCTTCGAGGTTTTCTAAATAGTCATATCCACTGAACTTAGTACAAAATCTTGGTCTAACTAGTTAAGATTCGTAAGGGGTAGCTTCAGTTAGTTCCACTCAACCAAATGTACTAGGTCGAAGTCATATCTTCCTAGACATGCATAAACTGAGCTTCCCTAATCTACTATCATCCAAAACTTCATCAGTACCATAGGTCGAGTTAAATTTTGTCCCTTTTTACTCTAATCTTAATTACCCTGCCGGGTAGATTACTTTTGGAGGTGTCAACTAGCTTGGAATCTCCCCTGAATTATTGAATATTTGTTTTATTAGATTTATTTAAATATTTAAGTATTCTAATTATGTTAAATCTAGACTTTATGAATTTTAATTTATGTTTCTGATTTAGATTTGATTTGTTATTTGATTCATTTCATAATCAATAAATACTTTATTATATCTTGGTTTTTTTTTAAATTTAGCTTAGACTTGTAATCCAAGTCTAGATTTATTAATTTGGTAATTATCTTTTCTTGTTTATGAATTTTTTTTTTCAAAAGATTGATTTATTTTTCTAATTTCTTGAACCATGAATATGAAATTTTAAAGATTAAAGAATTATTTTCTAAATTATTGTTTAGATTTTTATTAGTGAATTTATTTAGTTGAGCATGCATATCTAATTGTTGAGGTAAATCCAAACAAGAGCAATGATGATTATCTAATTTACTAACATGCGTAGAAAAAATTGGATTGTCATGTATTGTAAACTTACTAACCTTTGCTCCCCCTGGATCCTTGGGTCTTCTTTCTGGTCATTGAGGTTTGTAGTGACCCATATTTTTGTAATTGAAGCATTGGATATGCTCCTTCCCTTTTTGAACTTTAGGTGTCGACTTCTCCTTTACCTCTGGTTGTGTGGTTCGAGTCTTATAGGTGGAGCACTTACTTTTGTAGTGCCCTCTTTCACTGCATTCAAAACATATTATATGATATTTGAATTTTGAATTCACAACTTTACCTTTAGAATCCTCATTCGGATTCTCCTCCTTGTCCATCATCGTCTCATATTCGAATTCTGAATTATGTTCTGATTCGGATCCTCCTACCTACTCTTGTGTCATTAAAGCCATAAAGTTGGTTTGGTCTGATTCTGAGGATGACTTTGGGGATTCAAACTCTGATCTGAGTCGAGTTCAACCTGTTCCTCTAGCTCCATCGGTTCCTCGTGTAGCTTGATCAACTGGGTCCAAAGCTCATGTGCATTCTTGTACTTTTTTAGTCTGCATAAAATATTGTTAGGTAAAATATTACAAATAAATTTATTTACAATTTTTTCAGTTCTGAGTCTTGAGAAAACTTTCTCAATATCAGCAAATTATCAAAATTTAGACTTCCTAATAACCATTCCATTCCTCGCCTCTAGTAGTTGAAATCTTCTTGATTGTATGGTGGTGGTTCGTGGATGTTCCGTCCTTCTTGAATAGACATTGGTATACTTGCAAAAAATATAGACAAAAAGCAAATTCCAAGACTTAGTAAGTAGTGTGGGAGATACATAAATGAAGATATTTCACCAATTTTTTTTAAATAAAATAAAATAAAAAATAATAATAATAATCCAGAATGTTTACCAGAATATCACCAAATTATGATAAATTTTACCAGAATGTTTTTTTTGTCAATTTAAACTAATAGTAAAAAAAAATTAAAGTGATATTTTAAAAAAAAAAAAGTTTGGAGGGAAAAAAACAAAAGGCGTAAGAATAATTTTTAAACAAAAACGATATAAAATTTTTCTTTTTAAAAAGACCCCCTTTGCCTGATTAGTGGTTGCACCAATTCAGAGCGGTACCCGCTCTGATACCACTTGTTGAATTGTAAAGTTCACTAGAGGGGGGGTGAATAGTGATCATTGAGAATCCGAAATCGATTCGTGTACGCAACGGAAATAAGAAAAGTAAGGACAATGCTAACAGAATCAATTTTACTTTGTTCGGAGTCTTAGTCTACTCCTACTCCAAGGCCCGTACTCATTGAGTGCTTTCGTTGGGCAATCACTAATAATTCGCAAAGATGATTACAAAATGAGTACAGGAATTTTTTTAAAAAAATACTGACAATAGAAACAGAAGATTAAATCGTAAGTTGTCGGAGAGGCCTCGCAGCATCACAAGAGCAGTGCGCAATAGAGCAGTCGTAGCAAAAGTTGTTGTACTCCGAAGCTCTGGTGGAAGGATCCTTTTATAGGAGTGCTCCGGGTGCCCGGATCCCTTCTGGGCACCTGGACCATGACATCGGCCAACCAATCGACGCACTCCAAGCTGTCGAGATAAAATTTGACTTCCGAGCGCCCGGACCTTCTTTTCCAGCAGGCTGCTTTCCTGCAAGACAAAGTTAGTCCTGTTGGTTGGTCCTAGAAATATCGTATCAGTTCCCCTGTACAAAAATTTTGTACAAGTCCTAAACCTTTCCTAACAACCTATTGTGTTCTTTAGAAATTAAATTCGGAATCGCAAACGGAACTTAATATTATTGATTCCAAATTTAACTTATCTGTTCTTAGAGGTTTAGACTTGGATTGCAAATGATACTTAACATTATATATCCAAATCCACCTATGTTATAAATTCAATTAAATATTTATTTCGAAAATCGGCTCCCAGATCAAACATGGCGAGGCACTAGGCCTTCTTGGGTATGGGAACATCCACCACTGCCTCGACAAAGCCTCTTAACGAAATTCAATATTTAATTTTCTTATATAACTCTAGGTTTAACTAAAAGGAACAATCGAATCACAAATTCGAAAAAAATAAATAAAAGAAACACAACATCGAATATCTAATCCGAAAATCTAGAATCACTAGCCTCTTGTGTTTGGAATTCATACAAAGAAAACTAGTATGATGCGAAAAATAATTACTAGTTATACCTTTCTTTGTAAGAAATAACCTCTTGATTTTCTACCGTATTCTTCTTCTTATCTCGGACGTTGTGTGGGCAACGATCTACCGAGATGAGAACCGCCAAGCCTCCTTTCTTCTAGCAAGATTCGGCCACCAACCAATGAGCTCCAAGGGATGCAAGAGCAAAGTCTCCTTTCTCTCCTTCTTCTCCATGCTAGAACCGGCCACCAAAAACCCCTCTAGTATTGATGTCGCCGGCCACCAAGGAAAAAGAGAAAAAGAGAAGATCAAGGACTAGGGTCGGCCACCACCAAGGAAGAGAGAGAGGAAAATAGACTAGAGTTGTATCTCATGAAGGCACCCCCTCCCTCTCTTTTATAATCCTTGGTCTTAGCAAATAAGGAAAATTTAAATAAAACTTCCTTATTTTCTTTGCCATGAAAAGGAAAATTTAATTAATTAAATCCAATTTCCTTTTCTTAAAACATCATGGCCGGCCACCTCATAGCTCCAAGCAAGGAAAGTTTTAATAACACAAGAATTAAAACTTCCTAATTTGCTTCCGAAATTTTTAATAAAAATTTCTCTAATAATTTTTCCCTTCATGGTTGGTTATAAAAGGAAATTTTATAAATTAAAATCTCTCTATTAAAACATGTGGATGATTTCCAAAAAGGAAAGTTTTCTTTAAAATTAAAATCTTCCTTTCAATCTACAAATAAGGAAAGATATCAAATCTTTTCTTAATCTTTTATAAAAACTTATAAAATGAAATATTTAATTTTAAAACTCTCTTTTAAATCATGAACATGGTTACAAAGAAGGAAAGTTTTATTAAAATCTTCCTTTTAACTACAAATAAGGAAAGATATCAAATCTTTCACTTAATCTTTTGTAGAAGGAAAATTTTAAATTTTAAACTCTCTTTTAAAACCATGATATCCACATAAGAAAAGATTGTAAACAAAATCCCTTTTATTTTTCTAGTGGCCGGCCACCTAAGCTTGGGATCCAAGCTTTGGCTGGCCACCTTAAATTGGCTCCACCCTTAGCTTTGGTCGGCCCTAGCTTGGGCTCCAAGCTAGCTTGGCTGGCCACCTCAAGGTGGGTAGAAAGGTGGGTATGCAGTGGGTATAATTCTCTATATACAAGAGGCTATGATAGGGACCGAGAGGAGGAATTGGTTTTGGTCTCCCGATGAAATTAAGCTTCCCGTGTTCACTCCGAACACCCAACTTAATTTCATCAATAATAATTCATACCACTAAAGAATTATTATTGAACTACCGCACCAATCCCAAATTACATTTTGGGCTCCTTCTTATTATGAGTGTGTTAGTCTCCCTGTGTTTAAGATGTCGAATGTCCACTAATTAAATGAGTTACTGACAACTCTCTTTAATTAATATCTTAGTCCAAGAGTAGTACCACTCAACCTTATTGTCATGTCGGACTAAGTCCACCTGCAGGGTTTAACATGACAATCCTTATGAGCTCCTCTTGGGGACATTATCAACCTAGATTACTAGGACACAGTTTCCTTCTATAATCAACAACACACACTATAAGTAATATCATTTCCCAACTTATCGGACCTTTTGATTTATCGAGCTAAATCTCACCCTTTGATAAGTTAAAGAAATGAATACTAAATATATGTGCTTGTTATTATATTAGGATTAAGAGCACACACTTCCATAATAACTAAGGTCATGTTCTTTTATTAAGTCAGTACAAAAAGAACTTACCTTAAATGGTCCTACTCAGTACACTCAGAATGTACTAGTGTAATTTTATAGTTAAGATAAACTAATACCAAATTACACTATGACTATTCTAATGGTTTGTTCCTATCTATCTTAGTCGTGAGCTACTGTTTATAATTTATAAAGACCCGATAACATGATCTTCTGTGTATGACACCACACACCATGTTATCTACAATATAAATTAATTGAACAACTACACTTAGCATATAAATGTAGACATTTTTGACCAATGTGATTCTTTATTTCAAAATAAATGTTTACAAAAGCTAGGCTTTTAGTATACACTCTAACAAGTCCGAGGCAAATAAAACTTATATTACCTTGCAAAACAAAGTGTTAACACAATTATAATAATTAGAGTAGTAATTAGATTTTGTCTCACCGAGACCAGAATCTAGTCACGATCTTAACTTAGATTCCCGAAATGATTCTATGTTGGATCGACACCTAAGTTCCTTAACTGGGAATGCATCCTCATCAAGTCACTCCCCTCCAGTGACTTACCTTAACTTACCTGCTAGACATCCAGTCAGCCCGTCGGCTTGTCTAGACTTCGTGCCAGCTATTTGGTCAACCCATCGACCTAGCTGGGCTTTGTGCCAGCTATCCAGTCGACCCGTCGACCTAGCTGGGTTTCGTGCCAGCTATCCGGTCGACCCATCGACCTAGCTGGATTTCTCCTACACACTCAGTCAAAATGTTAGATCACAACAAACCTAACTTAACCTATTTTGTCATTCATCAAAACCTGAGTTAGACTGTTAATGCTAACCGCACCAACAAAAAATATTGAAATTTTCATCCATCTCAAATAGAAATAGAGAATGAAAGAAAGAAAGAAGAAGTAGATATTGAAGAGAATAATATGATGAATGAAAAAAATGAGGGATTGAAGATGTATTTATAGATTTTTTTTAAAAATAATAAAATTAAAATTTTATTATGAAAAGCACAACGACTAATTTGTTAATCGTTGTTCAATGGCTCACTTTGTATTTTTTCTTACAAATATTAAAAAAATAAAATCATTTTAATAATAATAATAATAATATTGAGGAAGATTCTTTGTATGATAACACCGAAGGAGCTCCTTCATAGCATCCACGTTATAGTGTGGATGCTCTTAGTTAATATGTGGATGGTATAACACTTAAATAATAGTACAAATCAATATGAACCGATGTTACTATTGGATCCTTACACACGTGAGAGGAGGGTGAATCATGTGGTTTTAGAAAACTTATCCTTTTTTATTTTATAAAATGAGTACGCAGTGGAAAAGATATAAACAAAAACAAAAAATAAGAACTTAATTGGTTACTTGGTTTAGAGCCTTCAGCGACTCCTACTCCAAGACTCACGATCCCGCAAATCGTATTGATAAGCAATTCACTATAATTCTCTTCCGAAACCATCGGAAGAAGGAAACGAGTATAATAGAAAACAGAGGATAAGTGTAACAAGCTACACTTTCCTTTATGTAGTAATTAAGTACACAAAGAAACTTCGTTACCCAACACTTATAGATTGTCTGATCTAGCTTGGTATTGGACGACTTCTTAGCAGTAGTCGAGCGTAGTAGCATTGTAGCAGAGCAACAACATGAAGTTGGAGCGGTCAGAACGTCGAATGATTGCGCAAAAACTTGTAGAAAAGATGTGTGAGAAGTTGAGGCCGAACAACCCTTTTAAAGAAGGCTAGCTGAAGGCGCCTTCAACGCCTTTGGAGGTGCCTTCAACCCTAAGTTTTATCCCCTAAAAATCATCTCTTATCATCGACGAAGCCTTCTACCTTATCCGACTAAAGGCGCCTTCAAGGATATCCAAGGTGCCTTCCATCACCCAACTCAAGGCGCCTTCCATCACCCAAGAGGTGCCTCTGGTACTATTCACCTGAGACTGAATGTGCTCCTTTCATTCTGTAAAATGTGTTAGTCCGAGAAAACAAAGTATGTCCTATAAAACGAAGTTAGCACAATAAAAATAAGCAATATTAATTAGACCATTCTTCCCGAGACCAAGATCTAATCATGGTCTCAATTTAGGTTTCCAAAATGGGCCTAAATTGGACCTGTGCCTAAAGTCCCTAAATGAGACTCATCCTCACTAAACACTCTCCTTCAGTGACTTACCTTACTTATCTTATAGAATCGCTTGACTCTCCCTTAGTCCACCAAGTCTTCCCGCCATTTGTTAGGTCCGTAGCCCCAACTGGACTTCGGCCAGCTGTTAGGTTCCGCATACCCAGTCAGACTTCTTGCCATACATCAAGTCACTCCTAGACTTATCTGAACTTTTACATCAGCTATCAGGTCCTCCAGACTTAGCTGAATTTTAGTCTGGTATTAGACCAGTTAAGTCATGCACACTTGGTAGAAAGATTAGATCATAACATATTTAACTTTAATCCACTTGTCATTTATCAAAACTTAGGTTTGATCATTGGCGTCAACTACACCAACAGTAACATCTAGACATTAATAACTTTCAACTTTTTTAACATAGATTTTATATAAAAAAAATAAATAATTAAATTTTGGATAGAAAGAATAAAGATGAATAAATGAATAGTGAGGTCAATAAATAATTAATATTAATGTAAGAATAAATGTGTGTTAATAAAAATGAGGTGTTAATATAATGGGTATGTGGCATACTATTTGAAGAGGTGGTATATATTAACATTCAAACCAATATGAATGACCTTAGAAGTCATTTTGCAATAGACGACACATACTAGGAAACTTGGTGACATGGATGGGAAGGATAGGGAGAGTGTCAGCCATGAAATGGATCCACATGGTCTTGGAAAAGTCATAAGAAATAGGGGTGAATCCAGAAATTTATCAAGAGGCAAAGAGTCAGATATCACAAATATATATAATCACATAACAAAAATTAAAATATAATATCAAGATTTAAATAATATTTTTAATTTCAAATTTAACTTACAATTAATCCCTGCGACTTGACATATTCTGAAAATAATTAATAATAATTTCATTCGACAAGCTACGAAATATATCCTTTTCAATATAAGTAATTAAACTATTATTTAAATATTCATCTCTCATTCGATTGCAAAGATGATTCTTAATAATCTTCATAGCAAAAAAATACTCTCTATAAAAAAAAAATAATTCCTTTTGATTCGGACATTAGACTACAGATTAATGGAAGGGTCTTTGGGGGATATTTTATTAATTATAATTTATGTGTAGGGTGCAAATTCAGGGGTTAAATTTGCACTGAACCAAGTGTTAGGGTCGAAATATGCTAGAGGGGGGGGTGAATAGCTCGTCGTGATTATCGTTGTTTGCTTCTTGGTGATGATATGCAGTGAAAAATACAAAAAACACAATTACAATGCTAACACAAGGATTTACTTGGTATCCACCTCAAGAAGAGGTGACTAATCCAAGGATCCACACATGACACGCACTCTCCACTATGAAAACACTCCTCTATGGTAACTACCGAAGGCGAAGAAGCCTGTACAGGACTCACACACAAAGATACACAAGAAGAACAAACTATAAGCTGATAAAACAGTAAACCTTACAAGATTTACACGGTAGAAACCCTAGCTTGTCTTTCTTCTTGCTTGTTGTTGCCTCTTGAACCTTGGAAGTGCACCAACACTTATTTCCAAGAGCCTCCAAGAACTGGTTGTGAGCTGTGGAGAAATCGCTGGGTGTTCTGTGAAGAATCGCGTGAAGAACTACTGAAGAAAACGCTCGCAACGGCTTTATCTAGCGCCAACGGTCGGATCCTAATCGATTGGATTACTCCCAATCGATTGGGGAGGCTTTGGATTGATCGGTCGATCGATCCAGAGCGCCTCTGTATTCTCTAGAACTTGCTTGAATTGATTACCTGATCGATTCACTATGTCCCGCGATTTTCCAGCACTCCAATCGATCAACCGATCGATTGGAGGCTCCCAATCGATCGGTTGATCTGTGTGATGTCGATTCCTCCCTAATCGATCAATGGATCGATTGGGAGAAGTCTTTATCGCGGGGCTCACCCAATCGATCAACCGATTGATTGGGCATGAGCCAATCGATCGGTTGATCGATCCAGCTCATGATTTCTTGCCCAAACAAGTCCAAAGTCTCCTAAAACCAACATCTGGTCAACCATGACCTGTTAGTACATCATGCCTAGCATCCAGTCACCCTCGACTTACTAGGACTTCCTCACCAAGTGTCCAGTTAATCCCTTTGATCCACTTGGACTTTTCTCCTCATGCCAAGTATCCGGTTAACCCTTTGACCTACTTGGACTTCTCCATACTAGGTGTCTGGTCAACCTTGACCCACCTGGATTTCCACGTGCCTGGCTTCACTCACCAGGTCTTTCACCTAGCTTCTCTCACTAGGATTTTCATACTGCCTATCTCCACTCACTAGGTCTTTCACCTGCCTTCACTCACCATGATTTTCCTTCTACCTGACTTCACTCACCAGGACTTCTTCTCTGCCTAGCTTCACTCACTAGGACTTCTCATCTGCTTGGCTTCACTCACTAGGACTTTCACCTAGCTTTACTCACTAGGGGTTTTCATCTGCCTGGCTTCACTCACCAGGACTTTCACCTAGCTTCACTCACTAGGGTTTTTCACCTGGCTTCACTCACCAGGATTTTCCTTCTGCTTAGCTTCACTCACTAGGTCTTTCACCTGGCTTCACTCACTAGGATTTCTCAGTCAAGGATCCAGTCGGTCTTGACCTACTTGACTCTTCTTCATGTACTATCAAACATCGAAACCCAAACATCATGACTCAAGCTTGAGCCTTCTCAAGCTTAGTCAACCAGGTCAACCTTGACCTAGGGAAATATTACACCAACAATCTTCCCCTTTTTGATGTTTGACAATACCTTTTAAGTTAGGCTAATCCCATAGCCTCAACTTCCTTCATGCCAAGTCATGAATGAGGGTTTCCTTCATTCTCCCCCTTTCCTAGAGGGCAAACTCCATCTTTAGGTAATGAAGGCCTAACTTAAACCCTACATTCTCCCCCTATTGGCACACATCAAAAAGAACTCTCCCCTGAAGAGTTACTCACCTTTGTTCACAACTTCACTCATTGTTTACAACACCATAATGAAGGTCTCATACCCTTCATTATCTTCAGCACTTACCCTTGAGCGTTAACCAGTCCAATAATGAAGGTCACATACCCTTCATTGTATTAAATGCTTACCGTAGAGCATTATTCCATGTTATGATGCTCATCCTAGAGCATCCATAACCCCTCAATGAAGATATCCACTCTCCATTACTTTTCAACGCTCAACCTTGAGCAATTGTCTGTCTAAATGAAGGTTTTACCACCTTCAATGGTGTCGGAAAATAAACTCCATGTCCTTAAAGAGTAACTCCCCCTAAAAACATGCTTCAAACTTCTTTCATTGCGCCAACAATGACTTGGAATCCCTAAATCTTTAGGAAACCCAAAATTTTGAAGTTTTGAGGTTTAAAAATTCAAAAATGAAACCAAACCTCAACCTAAACTTCTACTTAGTTTTCCTTAACCAATCCAATCTTGTTTTCATAATGAAAACTCTCCCTAAATGTAAACAAATGTGTTTTGAGGGGTTAGGAATGGTTACCTAGACTCAACATGATATAAAATGCTGAAAACAGGCTTTCCCAGCCAAATTCAGCACTTCAATCGATCAATGGATCGATTGAAGCAGTGTGGATCGATCGGTGGATCGATCCACTGGGTTTTGTTCGCGAGAACAACCTTCTCAATCGTTCGCCCGATCAATTGAGGCACTCCAATCGATCGGGTGATCGATTGAATGCCTGAAATTCTGAAATGCAATTTCGGTGAATTTTAGAAACTCCCCAAAAATTTTATAAAATTCTAAAAATCGTGAAATTTGGTGTAGACATTACTTAAGGTATACACTATGAAGGAAAAATAGTTTTCTATGAAAATACTTCCTATTTTCAAAGATTGACACAAACTTGAAAACTTGTAAAAATTTTAGTGTTTTCTTCAAGTTTGTGTCCAACTTTTCAATAATGATTACTATCAAAAAATAGTCTTCACCAAGGTTTTTCAAAGTATATTTTAAAATGTTTTTCAAAACTAATATCCAACCATATTCTTTGGGCTCAATGCACATGACTTGTACATTAGTTTTCCCAATGATTGGAAAACACATAACTATGTGTTTTGATGAACCTAAAACTCAAGTAGATGCACTAAATCAACACCTTGAGTTTCGTTCATCGTCATAACATCTCACTTGTATCTAATGTGCGCTAAAACACATACAAGTCATCTTATAAGTCTTTGTGAGATGTAAAGTTTGGTTTTGCCCTAAAGTAGGGATCATACATATCTATCTAGGCATTTTGAGAATTTTGAACATCCACCAAGGATGTTGCTTGTTAATAAATGTCATTAGTCCTTAATTGCTAGGAATTAAAAGTAATGCATGATGTGCTATGGCATACATCAAAATAGATGATTTTCAAAAGAAAATTTGCTATAACTACATGATGTATGTATGACATGATATTTTTATATTTTTCATAATAAAGCATGAATGCAAAGATGATGCCATGGCATGTGATGAGCAAACAAAGCATGGTAGTTTAGCTTAAATAAAGTACCTAGATTATCTATCTAAGTGTCCTTAAATCCTTAGCTAAACCTAAAATTAACCTAAATTGCCCCTTGTCTACTTAAGAAAATGTCAAACCCCAAATTGGCATTTCTTTAACTCATGATTAAATTTGTGCCAATTTAAAAATTATTTTCCTCAATGTTTGGCACACTTTACGCTTTCAAAGAGTAATAATTTAAAATTAAGGACTAACTTGCCCTTAACTTTCTAAGCAAATGCCAAAACTCCAACTTGGCATTTCTTATCCTTTTCTCAAATGTGGCAATTTAAATTAAGTCCAATTCCTCAAATTTTGACACATTTTGCTCTGCCAAAAAGTAAGCAAATTAAAATAAGGCTTAAATTTTCCCTTAATTCCTTAAGAAAATGCCAAAATTCTAACTTAGCATTTCTTGTGCTCTTCTTGTTTGTGCCAATCAAAATTAAATTCAATCCCTCAAAGCTTAGCACATTTTACTCTTACAAAGAGTAAACAAGTAATCTATTTCATTTTCAAAGGTTAATAAAAACCTTGAAAATGCTCTTTGAGTGTCAACTTCATCAAGGTTGGATTAACTATCCTTCCAATTTGATTTGACACTCTCTAACCCTCTAGGGTGTAGAGAAAATGCTCCTAGGAACTCAAAACCTATTGGTGCTCCTTGGATGCTCTAGGTACTCACTAGGGATAACTTCCCTAGATATCTTCCTAATGACCTTGTTAGGCTTCTTAGAAGCCTTAGTCATCTTTTCTAGGTCAACTCTAGGGATTGCTTCCCTTGTGACCTTCTTAGTGACTTTGTTGGACTTCTTAGAATTCTTAGTCACTTTTGTCGTTGCAAAGATACTCCTAAGGATAACTTTCCTTGTATCCTTAACTTGAACGCTAGACCTAGTGTTGGTTCCATAGATATATGGAACCCTATGATAAGAAGGCACATCCTTCTTATTTTTAGGTTTGTATCCCAAACCCCTATGACCATTGGATGACCCTTGTTGTTTTCCTAGACCTAGTTTATGCTCTTTTTTCCCTTTTAGGATATTTTTCATTCTTTTTAGGGTCTTTTCCATTTTATCAAGTCTTGACCTCAAGACTTGATTTTCTTTCCATAAATCCTTAGATTTTGATTTTTCATTAACACCTTGATTTTTCTTTTTCTTAGGCAAATACCTAGAATCCTTAGAGTTAGTGCCTAAATTATTCTCTACCCTTTTAACCTTAGATGTGGTAGTTTTAGCATGAACAACTACATGTTTTTCCTTAATGCTATCGTGCTTTCTATTTTTATGGTAAATAGCATTAAAATGAAATAAATTAGAGCTAGCATGCTTTTTACCATTATTTAAAGGGGTAGGCTTAATAAACGATACCTTGGGTTTTACCTTGGAAGCTCCCCCTTGACTTGTGCTTTCTTTTTTGACTTTGACCGCCTTCTTCCCCTTTGGACATTGGCTCCGATAATGTCATTTTTGATTGCACGTAAAGCACACAATGTGCTCCTTGCTCTTCTTTGTTGTGGGGGCGGTCTCTTTGGGCTTCTCCTTGCCCTTTGGTGCCACTTGGACCTTCTTCTTGGCCAATTTAGGGCACTTACTTTGGTAGTGCCCATGTTCCCTACACTCAAAACATATAATATGATTTTTATTTTTAATTGAAATGATTATACCTTCATATATAGGGATAACACTTAATCCTCCATTTGATGTCTCTTGATTTTTGGAGGATACATCATCTTCTTCTCCACTTGACCCGGATGTAGAAGCTTCTCCTTCTTCTTGATCCAATATCAATGAGGGTCTCTCCTCCTCAATTCTAGAGGTGGAGGCTTCTTCATCTTCATCTTGTACATGGAACAAGGAATATGCTCCTTCCTTGATCTTTTCATTGCATTCCCTTAAAGATGAGACTTCTTGGACTTCCTCTTCGGAAGTTGAACATCTCTCAACTTCTAAGTCCTCTTCCTCTTGGTCTTGATCCACTGAGTCGCCCTCTTTGGATTCTTCTTGATTTGGTACAGTGGAGGGGATCTCATGAATCTTTGCCAACTTGCTCCAAAGCTCCTTGGCATCTTTGAATTCTCCAATTTAAGCCAAAATATTGCTTGGCAATAAATTGACCAATAGCTTGGTCACTTTGTCATTTACCTCGCTCCTTTGAATTTGCTCTTGGCTCCATTTGCTCTTCTTGAGGATCTTGCCTTTGAAATTTCTTGGAGCTTGGAAGCCTTCCATTAGAGCAAACCATTACTCTATCTCTATCATAAGAAAATTTTCGATCCTTGATTTCTAAGAATCGAAGCTCATCATTATAAATGGTGGAGGCACCCTTGTGTCGAAATCGAGTCCATCTCGGAATTCCATCTTGAAGTTGAGCTTTTGATAAATTCTTTGACTTGATGAAATTTGCTCCAACTTCTTCACCCTCTAGCCTTGTTGCCCCTTTCTGCGATGATTTCGGTGAAGAGCGACCTTGCTCTGAAACCACTTGTTAGGGTCGAAATATGCTAGAGGGGGTGAATAGCTCATCGTGCTCATCGTTGATTGCTTCTTGGTGATGATATGCAGCGTAAAATACAAAAAAAACACAATTACAACGCTAACACAAGGATTTACTTGGTATCCACCTCAAGAAGAGGTGACTAATCCAAGGATCCACACACGACACACACTCTCCACTATGAAAACACTCTTCTACGGTAACTACCGAAGGCAGAGAAGCCTGTATAGGACTCACACACAAAGATACATAAGAAGAACAAACTACAAGCTGATAAAACAGTAAACCTTACAAGATTTACACGATAGAAACCCTAGCTTGCCTTTCTTCTTGCTTGTTATTGCCTCTTGAACCTTGGAAGTGCACCAACACTTGTTTCCAAGAGCCTACAAGAACTGGCTGTGAGCTGTGGAGAAATCGTTGGGTGTTCGGTGAAGAATCGCGTGAAGAACTACTGAAGAAAACGCTCACAACGAATTTATCCAGCGCCAACGGTCGGATCCTATTCGATTGGGGAGGCTTTGGATCGATCGGTCGATCGATCCAGAGTGCCTCTATGCTCTCTGGAACTTACTTGAATCGATTACCTGATCGATTCACTATGTCCCGCGATTTTCTAGAACTCCAATCGATCAACCGATCGATTGGCAATCGATTGGTTGATCGATTAGGAGGCATTCTGTGTGATGCCGATTCTTCCCCAATCGATCAATGGATCAATTAGGAGAAGTCTTTATCGTAGGGCTCACCTAATCGATCAACCGATCGATTGGGCATGAGCCAATCAATCGGTTGATTGATCTAGCTCATGATTTATTGCCCAAACAAGTCCAAAGTCCCCTAAAACCAACATCCGGTCAACCATGACCTATTAGTACATCATGCCTAGCATCCGGTCACCCTCGACCTGCTAGGACTTCCTCACCAAGTGTCTGGTCAATCCCTTTAACCCACTTGGACTTTTCTCCTCGTGCCAAGTATTCGGTCAACCCTTTGACCTACTTGGACTTCTCCATATTAGGTGTTCGGTCAACCTTAACCCACCTGGATTTCCATGTGCCTGGCTTCACTCACCAGGTCTTTCACCTAGCTTCTCTCACTAGGATTTTCATACTGCCTAGCTCCACTCACTGGGTCTTTCACCTGGCTTCACTCACCAAGATTTTCCTTCTACTTGGCTTCACTCACCAGGACTTCTTCTCTGCCTAGCTTCACTCACTAGGACTTCTCATCTGCCTGGCTTCACTCACCAGGCTTTCACCTAGCTTCACTCACTAGGATTTTTCATCTGTCTGGCTTCACTCACCAGGACTTTCACCTAGCTTCACTCACTAGGATTTTTCATCTGTCTAGCTTCACTCACCAGGACTTTCACCTAGCTTCACTCGCTAGGGGTTTTCACCTGGCTTCACTCACCAGGATTTTCCTGCTGCCTAGCTTCACTCACTAGGTATTTCACATGGCTTCACTCACCAGGATTTCTCAGTCAAGTATCCAGTCAGTCTTGACCTACTTGCCTCGTCTTCATGTATTGTCAAACATCGAAACCCAAACATCAAGACACAAGCTTGAGCCTTCTCAAGCTTAGTCAACCAGGTCAACCTTGACCTAGGAAATTATTGCACCAACACCAAGTTGACTCATGTGTGAACACAACCTACGCACGTCAAATGTCAAACTGATCGGGGTAAAATTTGTCCAAGTGGAACAATAGTGATCGATGACTTACATTTTGATCTCAACAACTAAAGGCAATAAATGGTCATTAATGGGCCATTTATTGTTGCTTCTTCTTTGAGCTCCTATATAAGGAAGCTATGACAGAAGAAGGAGAATAATACTAAAACAATAGTGAAAGAAACTCCTCTACCTTCGTTCCTCCGTTCTTTCTCTCTGTCATGCACTCGCAATGTAGCTCTACTCGTGATAGCATTTGGGTACTTTCTTAGATCGCCATGAATAATTAGGGTTTGATTGTGTATGTGGTTTCTACCATTGTATCTTGGGAAATAAATGTCCATCATAACACCAAAGTATAGTCAAAGGAGGACGAATCTGTTTTAAGGAAACTATGTTCATCGTAGACTTCAAAATCTCCTTCACTCAACATCTTGACCAAGACATCTTAGCCAAGGCATCTCGACCAGACAACTTAGTCATTCAAAGCAACTCTTCCTTTTTTTACTTGACAATTTGAGATTACCAGCTCAGATCATTTTAACAAGTATAAAATTAATTTTTTTTTAAAGTAGATTTCAATTCAATAACTATCCCTATAATCTTTTACAAGCAATTTTCATTGTGGAAGATAGTCTAAGAGCTCATCAATTTCTACCACCATCATCGTTCCAGTACTTCCATGTCGCCTTGGAAGCATCTTTAGTTCTAGTTTCTCGCTTAGCTACTCCCTATCCTCCTCTTGACTGACTGATTCACTTTACTAGAGTATAGAATATTTCCTCTCCAATGTTTGGGTCATTGAGGGATAAAGGTGGAAGGAATGTCAGTGATCTAGTTGGTTACAGTTTCTCTAAGACGAGTGTGATGCCACGGAAGCGATGTCGCGAGGACGAGATGGTGCAATCGTGGAGTACCCTGCCAAGAGTAAGCCTACTATGAGGTAGGAGGAAGAAGCCCTTGAGGTTAAGGTTCGACAAATAATGGAGACCTTGAGGCCAAGCTTACTTAAATTGTAAAATTTTTGTAGTACATTGTAAAATCAAAATTTACTTATGTTAGTTTATTTTTATTACCCTAACTTATCGTGTGGTTGATGCACATCAAAAAAGAAAAGATTGTAAGTACCCCGGATAAGTTTTGATATGATCAACCGGGTTAAGTTAGGTTCTATTGTATTTGATCTTTGTGTCTAAGTGTACAGGAACTTAGGAACACAAGAAGTCAAGCGAAAGATGTAGCTAGAAGGAAGAATGAAACAAGAAGCGAGTCGACGGGCTCGGTGCATCCAAGGGACGAGGTGCTGCAGAAGAGTACACTGACGGATGAGAAGGACTCGTGCGGCGCTTCTGAGGGACGAGAAGCAAGAGTGGAAGACTACTCGAGAAGAGAAGGCCAGAGTTGGGTTCAGGTGAGCTCAACTCTGGAAGTCCGATCAATCACCCAAGCGTCGAAGCAGCAGCCATGCAAGTCAATGCGAAGTTGACTTATCCAAGCGTCTAAACTTGGTCAAAGCGCCCGGAGTCCGAGCGCCCTAACAAGTTTAGTGCAAATGAGGCGCCTCCATATAGCCGTTGCAGTGTGGATATATTAAGGTCCACGTCAGCAGCAATCCAGGCGTCCGGGAGTGGATAAGCGGTTTATCACTTAACCGTTGTGGAGCAGATTGAGGCGACTAGCTAGGGGCGTCTAGTTCTGGTCTGAGCGCCTGGAATAGCAAATGATCACTTCGACCATTGAAACTATAAAAGGAGGCTTGGGGCTCGAGATTCAACACAACACTTGAATTCGAACTTTTAAATTCTGTTTATTGCTTGTATAGTCTTTCCCTTTACTTAATTGTTGTAAGAGGCTACTCCGCTACAAGGAGATTTTCAGTGGAACTTTCAAAGTCTTGGATTAGCAATCTTCTGATTGCAAACCAAGTAAATCGATATTGTCTCTTACTATTCTTTTTATGTTTTTTTTTATTAACTTTTACTCAACTAACCTGTATTGTTTTGCTAAAACGAGAAGGAAAAGAAAATCTTAAATTTCTTAATAGGGCAATTCACCCCCTCTTGTCGGCCAATCGAGATTTACAAGTGGTATCAGAGCAAGGATGCTTCAGAAAGACTAACTGTCATCTAAAGCACAAGAAATGGCCGGAGCTACCATTCATCCATCGAAGTTCGAGGGAGACTTCGTGATATGGAAGAATAAGATGGAGGTATTTTTTAAAATAGATTTTGAAATATTGTTAACTATTAAATATGATTTTGTAAAACCCAAAGATCAACATGGAGAAGTGAAGGAAGAACAACTCTGGAACAAGAGAGAACAGAGCGACTCCATGGCAAACAAAAAGGCATAATTCCATCTGCTCAATGTTCCGCCACCTCACGAGGTCAACCACATCGAAAGCTACACCTTAGCCAAAGAATTTTGGAAGAAATTCTTAGAGCTCCATGAAGGCACCTTAGAAGCAAAGCTAGCAAGAAGGGGCATCCTCAGAAATCAACTAACAAACCTTTAAATGAACAAGGGAGAGAAGGTGACCCAACTCCATGCGAAGATCAAGGAACTAATCACCCAACTTAACAACCTTGAAGAAGTAGTAACAAATTGAGATGTAATCCAGTACACGCTCAGCGCCTTCCTGAGAACAATGGAGTGGCCAACCTTAGTAGATGCATATTATATCTATAAGAACTTGGAGGCAAGTACCTTAGAAGAACTTTTTTTAACTTTCAAATTATATGCATCTAGATGTGCAAGAGCGACAAAAGAAATGGAGGTAAACCATAACCTAGCACTGAGAGCCAACAAGAAGGAGGAACCCGAGTCAAACTCATCTCTTAACGAAGATCAAGAAGAATACATGGTAAGAAAGTTTAAAATGTTTTTTAAATCTAACAAGTTTAACGAGATGTAGGCTAAGAAAAATCTAAGGAGCAAATGAAAGGTTCGATGCTACAATTGTCAGAAAGGGCACATCAACTATAACTACCCAAAGCTCAAGAAGGAGAAAGATAAACAGCCAAGGCGACCCAAGCACAAGAATCTCAAGGCTACGTAGGATGAAAGCTCTTCATCAAAATCCGAGATAGAAGCTACTATGGACTGGCACTAATAGTGAGTCACAAAGAATCAAGTAGCTTGGAAGCAAGCATCGATGAAGGGGGAGCTATGTTAGAAGACAATAGCAATGAAGGGGGGGAATCGAGCTTCAGATATGATATGGTAAGGGAGGTATGTCTTCTACCTCTTGATCAATTGTATACGTGTATAAAATCTATATCTAAATTTCTATGTAAGCTTAAAACAAAAAATGAACAATTGAAAAAAAGAAAACCTAGAACTAAGAGCAGTTTTAGCTAAAGCATGTCCACTAGAAGAGTTCGACAAACTAAAAATTTAAAATACTATGTTAAAATAAAAATTAGAATAATTGTAAAAAGATGATGTATGTTCATATGTTCAAAATTTTAAAAATTATCAAGGACTAAATTGTTATTTAAAATATCATAAGGGTCAAATTATAAAAGTATCATAAAAATACATTCTCAAAAAATATCTTATTAATCCAATTGAAAGGAATTTATTTTGGGTTCCTGAATCATATTTAGTTCAAATATTTATGTATATTTTAATTAAAATTTACCTTAATTTTTTACATGCTTAAAATTGCCTTACAGTAAAATTTATCAAATAGATTTTATAAATCTTCTATTCAAAATTAATTAGATTTTAATTTTTTTTAAAAAAATAAATATGTTATCTATCAGTGGAAAAACTTTTAAAATTTTTTGACCATACAATAATTTTTTTAACAAAAAATCATATTTAAAAAGTAAAAAATGTTTCGTGAGTTGTTTTTGTAAAAATTAATTTTTCTATAATAAAATATTATGTTTTCTATTACAAGAAAAGTTTTTGATATTTTTTTAACTGTTTTCGATATATTTTGAATTATTTACCAAAAATAATTTTATGATAATTAAAAATTATTTAGATATTATTTTTGAAAATTTTAATTTTTTTGTGGATAAAAATTAAATTTTACATATTTAGAAAAATTATCACGTTTTTCATATATCAGATTCAATTTTTAAAACATTTAACTTTGACAATTATTATTTCTAATTAAATAATTTATACAGGTCAAAATAACTATTTATTTGTCATAATTTTTTTTAACTGATATATTTGTTTTTGTTTGGCAACGCGGAAAATTTTTAGTATTTTTCAAAACTTAAATATAAATTTTAAATTATTTTTTTATTTTTTTTCAAAATCTAGATGTTCAAATTTTAGACATTCATATATTTGAAAATTTATTCTTCAAAAATTTTCCTCAAACTAGTCACTATTTCATAATTTCTTAAGAAAAAGTTATAGATTTTTTTACATTATGCCCTAAATTTTTTTCCATGTGATGAAAAGGGAGAGAATTATATTTAGGAGAGGTCTATTAAAATTACAAACTTGCTTACTTAAATTGTAAAAATTTTATAGTACATTACAAAATCAAAATTTACTTATGTTAGTTTATTTTTTATTACCCTAACTTAACTTGTGGTTGATGCACATCAAAAAGCAGAGAGATTGTAAGTACCCGGGTAAGTTTTGATGTGATCAATCGGTTAAGTTAGGTCCTATTATATTTGATATTTGTTTCTAAGTCTGCAGGAATTTAGGAACACAAGAAGTCGAGGAAAAGACGCAACTAGCGAGAAGAATGACACGGGAAGCGAGTCAACGGACTCGGTGCATCTGAGGAATGAGGTGATGCGGAAGAGTGCACTGGCGGAATAGAAAGACGCGCGCGACACTTCTGAGGGACGAGAAATTCGAGTGGAAGACTACTCGAGGAAAGAATGTCGAAGTTGGGTTCGAATGAGCTCAACTTTGGAAGTTCGATCAATCACCCAAGCGTCGGAGTAGCAGCCAGACAAGTCAATGCGGAGTTGACTTGTCCAGGCGCCCAGAGTCCAGGGCCCGGACCTGTTTGGAGCATATAAGGCAGCCCTACTTATGTAAATTGCAAAATTTTTGTAGTACATTGTAAAATCAAAATTTACTTATGTTAATTTATTTTTATTACCCTAACTTAACTTGGGGTTGATGCACATAAAAAAAAAGTAAGATTGTAATTACCCCTGGTAAGTTTGATGTGATTAATCGAGTTAAGTCAGGTCATGTTGTATTTGATCCTTGTGTCTAAGTGTGCAGGAATTTAGGAACACAAGAAGTCGAGTGAAAGACGCAGCTAGTGAGAAGGATGACACGAGAAGCGAGTTGACAGGTTCAGTGCATCCGCGGGATAAGGTGTTGTGGAAGAAGACATAAACGGACGAGAAGGACGCGCATGACACTTTCGATAGACGAGAAGCCGGAGCGGAAGACTGCTCGAGGAGAGAAAGTCGAAGTTGGATTCACGTGAGCTCAACTCTTGAAGTTCGATCAATCACCCAAGCGTCAGAGCAGCAGTCGGACAAGTCAATGCGGAGTCGACTTGTCCAGGCGTCTAGACCATGTCCAGGAGCCCGGAGTCCAGGTGTTCGGACCAGGTCTGAGTGCCCGAACCGATTTGGTCCAGATGAGGTGCCCCCACGTAGCTGTTGTAGTGTGGATATATTAAGGTCCACATCAGCAGTGATCCGAGCTCCTGGATCGGTCTGGGTGCCTAGGAGTGGATAAACGGTTTATCACTTAGCCGTTGCGAAGTGGATTGAGGCGACCAGCTGGAGGTGCCCGAACCTAGTTTGAGCGCCCAGTAAACGACCACTTCGACTAGTGAAGTTATAAAAGGAGGCTTAGGGCTCAAGATTCAACACAACACTTGAATTCGAACTTCCAAATTCTGTTTATTTCTTTTATAGTCTTTTTCTATACTTAATTGCTATAAGCGGCTACTCCACCAGAAGGAGATTTTCAGTGGAGCTTTCAAAGTCTTGGGCTAGTAATCTTTTGATTGCAAACTAAGTAAATCGGTCTTGTCTCTTACTATTCTTTTTATGTTTTTTTGATTAAGTTTTGCTCAACTAAGATGTGTTGCCTTTGCTAAAACGAGAAAGCAAAAAAAAAGTCTTAAATTTCTTAACAAGGCAATTTACTCTCATCTTGCCGGCCAACCATGACCTACAATTAGGACTTTCACCATCCAGCTTCACTCACCAGGACTTCCACCATTTAGCTTCACTCAGCAGTACTTCCACCATCTAGCTTCACTCACTAGGACTTTCACTGTCTGACTTTACTCACCATGACCTCCACCACCTAGCTTCACTCATTAGGGCTAGTTTCACTCACTAGGACTTCCACTGTCTAGCTTCACTCACTAGGACTTCTGCTACCTAGTTTCACTCAATAGGGCTTCCACTGCCTGACTTCACTCACTAGAACTTCCACCACCTAGCTTCACTCACTAGGGCTTCCATTGTTTGGCTTTACTCACCAGGACTTCCCCTTGCCTAACCTCTAGTTAAGACTAATCACTTAGTAGACTTCTCATCTGCCTAACTTATAGCTAGAACTTACCCTTACTAGTCATCTAGTCCTGACTAAACTTCTTTCTTCCAAACATCAAGTCCTGTTTAGATTCACCCTTGGTCAAACTGACTAGACTTGTGTATATTATCAAACATCGAAACCCTGGAGACTGATTGCACAAGCAATTTTTTCCTTTTTGATGTTTGACAATTTTCTTAAGTTAGGTATGGGTCTTAAGGGTTTTATACCAAAGTTGGGAGTGTTAGTCCCGATAGACCGGCTAGATGAGGGGGGGGGGGGGGGGGGGGAATGTAAATAGCCTAAAATCGGAGTTAGAGAAATATCTCTTACTTTTTTACTTAGCAAGGATGGACAATTTAATTAAGCAAAATAGACCGCATAAAAAAAACAACTCGTAAACAGAAAAGAGGCACAGGAATAACTTCGTTACAACCTAGGTGGTTGTTAATTCAAGGCAGATGAAAGCTCACTAAAATTCTCCTTCGTTGAAGGTGAAGAAGTCTCTTACACACTTTAAAAGCTCAAAAAAGACTATAAAATGAATACAAGAGTTATTGTTCAAGTTATTGTTCAATTCCTAACTCCAAGGGTCTTTTTATAGCTCCGGGAAAAACCTATCCATTGCTCAGAGGCACCTCCAAGGAGGTCCAGGGCACCTCCAACAAGATAAGTTTTATCCGCTAAAGATAAAACTTTGTCTTCAACTAATGGCTATTGAAGGCGCCTCCAAGACGCTTGAGGGCGCCTTCCACAAGGCAAATCCGAACTTAGCTCCATCTCTCTCGAGCCTTCTTCGCATGGGTGATGTCCCGACTTCCTAAATTGAGCTCACCCGAATCCAATTCCGACTTTCTCTTCTAGCAGACTTCCTCCTCGGCTTCTTATCCCTCGAACATCGCGCAAGACCTTCTCGTCCATCGGTGCACTCTTCCATAGCACTTTGTCCCTCAGATGCACCAAATTCGTCGACTCGCTCACCGTGCTATCCTTCTCCCTAGTTACGTCTTCTGCTCGACTTCTTATGCTCATAAGTTCCTACACACTTAGATACAAGACATCAAATATAAATAGAACCTAACTTAACTCGGTTGACCCCATTAAAACTATCACGGGATATTTACAATCTTCCCCTTTTTAATGTGCATTAACCTAAGTTAAAATTAGGGTTAAACCAAAATAAAATAATTGGTACTTAGTAAATGAATTTGCAATTATGTAAACAAATCCCCCCTTTACTTATTCTCTATTTCTCCACTTTTGATCACATAAAAAAATAAGAAAAAATACAAAAAATAATTTAAAATTTTTGAAAAAAATTCTTGGGGTGTGTGAATAGAGTTATCAGTAAACTAATATTTTAAAAACTTCACAATTTTATTAATTAATTATCTATCTTGATAAAAATAATTTAAAAATTATTTAAGGTTTTGAAAAAATCTTGAAAAAAATTTTCAAAGTCAAACAAAAGTAGTTAGATCAGTGGAAAAATTTTCACGAAAATAAAAATTAATTTTGACCAGAATAATATTTTTGACTAGAAATATTTATTGTAACAATTAAATGTTTAAAAATTGAATATAATTATAAAAAATCATGATAATTTTTTGAATATGTAAAATTTAATGTTTATTCAAAGAAAAAATTAAAGTTTTCAACAATAATGTTTGGTAATTTTTAATAATAAAAACTTCATTTTCGGAAAAAAAAAAATTGTTATACTTTAGAAATAATTCAAAAATGTTGAAAATTTTTATTATGACAGACAACATTATGATTTATGGTAGAAAAATAAAAGTTTTCAAAACTAAGTTTGTAAAATATTTTTAATTTTCAAAATATAATTTTTATTGAAAAAATTCATAGAAAATAACTTAATCGTCAAATTTTTTTTAATATTTTATTGTTTGTAGATAATATTTCTATTTTACATAGATACAAAATGGAGCAAAAATATGACTAGAAAGTTAATGAAATAATTGATTTTATCAAAAAATATAAATTAAGCAAATTAATTTTCTAGCATGCATAGAAATCAATTTATTGAGTTAAGCTTGATTTTGGTATCCAAATAAATTATTTTCTACTAAATTAATCAAAAAAATTTATGGTATATGATTTCTAGGGATTTTTCTAATTTGACCCTTGTGAAATCTAAAATATCAATTAAACCCTTCATAATTCTTAAATTTTGAATTTTGAAGAATATTCGAATTTTCACATGCATAGTTATTCTTTAATTTTTTTATTTGTACTTTCAATTTTTCATTTTCAATTTTCAAATTATCATGCATGACTAAAGGACATGAATTTACTAAATTTAATTTTAGCTTAACATTTCCATTTTCTAATTTTAGCATGTTTTTGGAAAGTATTTTAATAAATTTAAAAGATTTTTTCAGAAAGTAAGGTTCGTACCTCACTTACCTTGTGGTCTGATGTTTTATCTTCATTGTTGCTTTCTCCTGAAGATTCTCCCCCTTCGTCAATGCTTATTTTTAAGGAACTTTTGTCGTTCCTCTGGTGGTCTACCATTAGAGTTAATCCAGCATACTCTTCTAACTCTGATTCTGATGATAATGATTTGTGTCATGTCGCCTTCAGGTTCTTGTACTTCGATCTTGTTAGTCTTTTGCCCTTATCTATCTCTTTCTTCTTTAATTTAGGGCAGTTGTCCTTGATATACCCTTCTTTTTGGTAGTTGTAAAATCAAACTTTCCTTTTACTTCGAAGGTACTTCTTCGTCTGCAACTTATTAAATTTACTAAAATTTCTTACCATAAAGGTTGCCTCGTCTTCGTTGATTGATGCTTCGAAGTCTAGATCGTCCGTTCTCGCCTTCATGACAATTGTCTGACTTAGCTTCTTCTTTAATTCTGCACATATAGATTCATGAAGTTCTAAAGTCGAAAACAAACTATATAATGAACTTACCTCTAGATCCTTAGATATATAGTAGGAGTCAACTATGGACGTCCATTCTTGTGTTACCATTAAGGTTGTCTCGTCTTCGTTGATTGATGCTTCGAAGTCTGGATCGTTCGTTCTTGCCTTCATGGCAATTGTCTGACTTGGCTCCTTCTTTGATTCTACGCATCTAGATTCATGAAGTTCTAAAGTCCAAAACAAACTGCCTAATGAACTTACCTCTAGATCCTTAGAAATGTAGTAGGAGTCAACTATGAACATCCATTCTTGTGTTCTAAGGAAAGCATTTAAAGCGTACCTTAGTGAATCTTGGTTTGTTACCTTTTCTCCGAGATTCGTGAGTCCGATGATCGACTCCTTCAGTTTGGCATGCAGTTGTGCTATTGACTCTCCTTCATTTAGCCGGAGGTTCGCTAGTTGGTTCCGTTGCATATCCCATCTCATGAGTTTTTCTTCGGGCATTCCTTCGTGTAGCTCCATGAACTTCTTTCAAAGTTCCTTTGTTGATTTGTAGGTGTCGATCCTGCTGACTTCTTTAGGTGGCAGCATGCTTAGCAGGTGGAATTTGGCTCGTCTGTTGGTCACAAAGTCCGTTTGCTCCTTCTTTGTCCAAAGGTACTCTTCATTTTCTTCGCCTTTTTTATCTTTTAGAGCTACAAAATCATATTTAATTATTAATAAAACATCAAAGTTAATTTTAGAAAATACTTCTATTCGCTTTTTCCATAGGGAGAACTCCCCCCTCGAACTTCAATGGTTAGATACTTGGTCCAGCTATCATCTTCTTTGCTTCGATCGACAGTTAGTCCTTCTGAAGTGTCCTTGCTCTGATATCATTTGTTAGTCATAAGCGGCCGGCTAGGGGGGTGAATAGCCTGAAATTGGAGTTAGAGAAATTTTTTTTTACTTAGCCAGGATGCACAATTTAACTAAGCAAAATAAACTGCATAAAATAAAAATGAACAACTCATAAAAAGAAAAGAGGAGCAGGAATTACTTGGTTACAACATAGGTGGTTGTTAATCCAAGGTAGATGAAAGCTCACTAAAATTCTCCTTTGTTGAAGGCAAAGAAGCCTCTTACACACTTTGAAAGTTCAGAAAAACTAGAAAATGAATACAAGAGTTGTTGTTCAATTCCTATCTCTAGGGGACTTTTTATAGCCCCTAGAAAAACTTATATGTTGCTCGGAGACGCCTCCAAGGAGGTCCAAGGCACCTCCAACAAGATAAGTTTTATCCACTGAAGATAAAACTTTATCTTCAGCTAATGACTATTAAAATCACCTCTAATGTAACGCCCCGCCCCTTCCTGCTTAAGCTGACGGGGGTTACTTATCTTTTCTTCTTAAAACAGCGGAAGTCTTATCTATAATATAATTTTTTTTTCTTTAAAACTTTTTCTTTACTTTTCAAATTATCATCACTAACTACCTATCATATGAGTCACATAACATGCTTAACATAAATTTAAACCACAATACCAAAGAGCATGATGAAATGTCATGGAGTCATAAAAGAGCGACATAAATATAATTCTTATTAACTAGAAGCATGTCTTTCTCTTTAGTCGAGTCACTACTACACACGTCCTTCTTGCCCCCTCCTGCTACTCCCTTAGTACATCCATTCTTTGCCCTTATCTGTGGTACAAGCAAAGTAAGCTGTGAGCACACAAGGCTCAGTAAGATCCTTTCCTACTCACAAAAATCGTATAGCATAACTAAATCTCCAAGGCATAAAGCATAAAGACAACTCATCATATCATAACATAATCGTAAGGTATCATGGCATATCATAACATGCATCCTAGCATAACATAATCATAATCATAGCATATCGTAACATGATCATAAAGTTCATCCTAGCATAACATAACATAATCATAAGCATTATAGCATATCATGATATAATCATAAAGTACATCCTAGCATATCATAATCATGATCATGGCATATCATAACATGCATCCTAGCATAACATAACATAACATAATCATAACCATCATGGTATATCGTAACATAATCATAAAGTGTTATGCGAGATGACTTTCAAAAACATGATTCATGCAATAACATATGCAACATGTCCTTTGAAAACTTATTACATACATACTTAAACATAATCATAACATGATTAGGGCCCCGGCTTGTACCACATACATAAATACGCGCGTCCTGTATAGGTCCAAGGTAGCAAGTCTTGAACCCTACAAGGCATACATACTAGGCCCGTTTCTTAGTCCATCGACCTAGGGGCACTTAGGAGCTCATCCCTAACGAGGCCCGTTTCTTAGTCCATCGACCCCGGGGCGCTTATGGAGCTCACCCTTGGTACAAGGCATATAAAGTAAAGTAGCATGTCATACATATCATGGTTCTTAATATTTCATGCACATCGTATCTCTTATCATATTATACCATACAGAATTTGGGCACACAGCTCATCATAAATAAATGCATAGTTTGGGCACACAGCTCATCATAAATAGCATGCATAATTTGGGCACACAGCTCATCATAAATAGCATGTATAATCTGGGCACACAGCTCATCATCATAACACACAGCATAGCATAAGGGTTACCATCATACATAGGTCATAAGTGTACATAATTAAACATAGAAGCATAGCAAGCTCTTACCACATCATAAAACATTGCATGTGAGATACATGAGAATCATATTTAGATTTCTAACCCTAATGTCATATAGTGGCCGAAACATATAGTTGGGATTTAGGTAAAAAAACTACATACAAGCATATGAACCCTAAACCAATATCATATCATATACCATAAGGAAACATCATGAGTATGTTTAGGTAGGGTTCTAGGTTTCTTAAGCTTATAAACTTATCATGGCCGAATCTTATCAAGCATTACATTGGGTTAAAATCATCATTCAAACATGTGAACCCTAAACCAATTTCGTAGCAAATATTACAAGGAACATCATGAGCATAATTAGGTTAGGTTCCAAGTTTCCTAGGCCCTTAAACTTGTTGTGGCCGAAACCCTTAAGGCTTGGAACTAGGTTTCAAGTGTCCTAAAAACATGGAAACCCTAAACCAATTTCATAGCAATTATTACAAGGAACATCATGAGCAAAATTAGGTTCGGTTCTAAATTTCCTAGGCCCTTAAACATGTTGTGGCCGAGACTTGTAAGGCTTGAATCTAGGGTTCAAGTGTCATAAAAGCATGAGAACCCTAAACAAATTTCATAGCAATTATTTCAAGGAACAACATGAGCATAATTAGGTTAAGTTCTAAGTTTCCTAGGTCCTTAAACATGTTGTGGCCAAGACTTGTAAGGCTTGAATCTAGGGTTCAAGTGTCATAAAAGCATGAGAACCCTAGACAAATTTCATAGCAATTATTTCAAGGAACAACATGAGCATAATTAGGTTAGGTGCTAAGCTTCCTAGGCCCTTAAACATGTTGTGGCCGAGACTTGTAAGACTTAAAGCTAGGGTTCAAGTGTCATAAAAGCATGAGAACCCTAAACAAATTTCATAGTAATTATTTCAAGGAACAACATGAGCATAATTAGGTTAGGTGCTAAGTTTCCTAGGCCCTTAAACATGTTGTGGTCGAGACTTGTAAGACTTAAAGCTAGGGTTCAAGTGTCATAAAAGCATGAGAACCCTAAACAAATTTCATAGCAATTATTTCAAGGAACAACATAAGCATGTCATATTAATTTCATAACTTGTCTTAAGGAGGATCATAGCATAATTAGTTTAGGTTTAACAATTTTTCTAGGCCCCTAGTCCTATCATGGCCGAATACATATGAGCATGGAATGAATTTTAATCATCATATAGGCATGAGCATATCATGTTAACAACTTCCTCATCATGAGGCACATATCATAAACAAAAATAAGAAACATGCTTGGTTTGAGTCTTAACTTACCTATTTCCTTTGTTCATGTTTGGCCGAGAGTCTAGGGGTATGACTCTAAGTTCGACCAAACATTCTAGTATATGAACATTAGATAAATCCCTACCATAAGATACATGTTACAAGAAACATGTTGAGCATGTCAAAATTTAGGTCTTTACATTTCCTAGGTCCTTCTTTTTAGTCTTGTCTTGGCCGAAAATTTCATAAAGGTATCCTAGGTTTTTAGGCAACCAAATCTCATAAAAAAAATACACAAGCTATTGTACCACAGGTGAGGGAAACTTACATCCTTTCGCTTGTGGTTTTTCTTAAGGAAAAAGGTATCCTAAGTGCCAAGAAAGGAGAAAGCTTCTTCTTCTTGTACCTCCTTTTGCTTCTTTTGCTTGGAAGGGATTGAACTTGAAGGCTTCTTCTCGAACTTTAGTTTTCTTGGAGAGGAACTTAGCTTAGCTTTTGGAATAAGGAGAGGGAAGGGCTCTTGGTTTCGGTGAAGAATGAGAAAGGAGAAGGAAGGAGGAAGAAAAAGATTTAATCTCTTGTTTTTTTTTCTTCTCCCAATCCAATTTATTCCTATGTAAATGAAGCATGTCTTCATTCATTCCCTCAACTCCTCTTTTCCCTCACTCCTTTAATTCCCACGAAAAATAGAGAGAGGGAGGGAAGTAGGCAATTCATCTTTTGCTTGCTTCTTTTCTTAACCAAGAGGTAAGGAAGGTGAGCAACTTGGTTTTCTCTTGCTCTTTTGCTTAGTTTTTCTTTTATTTTCTTCTCATCTTTAACTAAATTTTCATTCCTTCCTATCCATATATTATTCATTATTCTAGTGGTTATCATACATCAATTTATCTCCATTATTTGTGGGAGGTTCAAGGTTCAATCCTTGACCTCACCTCTTTTTATTCTATTTTTGGTTTCTATTTTTCCTTTTCTCTTATCCTTTTTATTTCTATGCTCTAAAGAAAATAATACCCATATACTTATCTTATAATTTCATGGGTGTTACAGTACCTCATACCTCATAGAAAGTTCGTCCTCGAACTTAGAATAACGATGTCAGGTGGTACCGGACTTCCGGCTGAGTGCATCGGCCACCTTGTTCGCTTTCCCGGGATGATAAAAATTTCGCAATCGTAATCCTTGACTAGCTCGAGTCATCTACGTTGTCTCATATTTAGGTCTTTCTGCGTGAAGAAATATTTCAGACTCTGGTGGTCTGTATAAATCATGCACTGGGCTCCATATAAGTAATGCCTCCATGTTTTTAGAGCGAAGACCACCGCTGCTAGTTCTAAGTCATGAATGGGGTAATTTCTTTCATGCTCTTTTAGTTGTCTAGAGGCATAGGCGATGACTTTGCCGTCTTGCATCAGTACAGCTCCAAGTCCTAGTAAGGAAGCATCGTTATACATATCAAAGCCTTTGTTACTTTCTGGAAGAGTAAGGATCGGAGCACTGGTCAGTCTCCGTTTCAGTTCCATAAAACTCTTCTCGCAGTCGTCCGTCCATTCATACTTTTTGTTTTTCTTGGTGAGATTCATCATAGGGGCCGCAACTTTGGAGAAATCCTCTACGAACTTCCTGTAGTAGCCCGCTAATCCCAGAAAACTTTTGATTTCGCTGGCATTCTTTGGCCTGTTCCAGTTACTTACGGCTTCAATCTTGCTTGGATCTACCATGACTCCATCCTTGGAGATGACATGACCCAAGAATATTACTCGGTCTAGCCAGAACTCGCATTTGGAGAACTTTGCATATAGTTATTTTTCTCGGAGGATCTGCAGTACAATATTCAGATGTTTGGCATATTCTTCCTGGGTTCTTGAGTAGATGAGAATATCGTCAATGAAGACGATCACACATTTATCTAGATATGCCGCAAATACCCGATTCATCAAATCCATGAACACAGCAGGGGCATTTGTCACTCCGAAGGGCATAACTACGAACTCATAGTGTCCGTATCTTGTTCGAAAGACTATCTTTGGTATATCATCTTGTTTCACTTTCACTTGATGATAGTCGGACCTTAGGTCAATCTTCGAGAAGACAGTTGCTCCCTTCAATTGGTCGAACAGATCGTCGATCCGTGGAAGAGGGTATCTGTTCTTGATCGTCGCATTGTTCAGCGCCCGATAGTCTATACACATTCGCATAGACCCATCCTTCTTTTTCACAAACAGTACCGGAGCTCCCCATGGAGAGTGACTAGGGCGAATAAGTCCCTTGTCGAGTAACTCCCATAGCTGTTCTTGAAGTTCCTTCAACTCAGTCGGCGACATCCGGTAAGGTGCTTTAGAGATTGGTTTAGTACCAGGAACTAATTCAATCGTAAATTCTATTTCTCTTTCAGGGGCTAATCCCGGTAGTTCATCAGGAAATACTTCTGGATAGTTGCATACCACCCTGACCTCTTCTAGCTTCTGGCCCCCGGTTTGACTTGTATCAACCACGTGCGCTAGAAATCCAGTACATCATTTGTCTAACATCCTCTGGGCCTTTACAGCTGATAAGAATCTTTCAGTTTCTTTCCCAGATTCCCCAATAAATTCAAACATCGGTTCAGCTTCAGGTCGGAAGACTACCTTTCTCTTACGGCACTAGATTGAGGCGCTGTACTTGCTCAGGAAGTCCATGCCCAGTATAATATCATAATCCCGCATGTCGAGTACTATCAGATTGTAGTAGAGTTCCCTGTCTGCGATTCGGATAGGTACGGCCCGCAGCATATGATCCGATGGCATAACTGCTCCGAATGGTAGGGTTATCAAGAATGTGTCATTTAGTGTTTGAGGTGGCATGTCTAATTTCTTCGTAAATGGTGCTGAGACGAACGAGTGTGTCGCCCCAATATCAAATAATACTAAAGCAAACTGACTGAAAATAGGCAGCTGACCTGTAATGACAGTAGAGGCACTGGCCACATCTTCTTTGGTAAGCGAGAAACCCCTGGCGTTCGTCGTAGTTGGCGGGGCTTCCAATCTCCCTTGGCTAATCGGTGTTCCTTCAATAGCAGCTTGCATCTGATGTAGTTGTGAGGGAGCACTCTTGTTCTGGTTATTCTGCTGAGGTGGTGCCTGAAACCGGTTAGTGCAGTCTCTGGCCAGATGTCCTTCCCCTCCGTAATTATAGCACCTTCTTGTACCCTTGTGACATACTCCGGAATGCAGCTTTCCGCAAATAGTGCATTGGGGGTATTTCGGTTGCTTATTCACTGAGCCACCTTTAGCATTGTCCCATTGTTTCCTTTTTCCGGTAGAGATCCCTTTCCAGCTTGTTTTGTTACCTGAGGGTCTCTGTCCTTCTGTTCGGGCCTGACTCTTATTCTCGTTCATCGCTCTCTGATAATGTTCTGTGATTAGGGCACTGCTGACCAATTCTTCTGTAGTCTGCAGTCTATTAATTCCGCCGGCCACGTTCAGTGCTATCTCGGGTCGAAGCATTTTCAGCATCAGTCTGACCCTTTCTCTTTCTGTGCGAACCAACTCTGGACATAGGCGTGCCAGACGGTTGAAGCGCTTTACTGCTTCGTTCACTGATAGGTCACCTTGTCGAAACTCGGTGAACTCGTCGTAATGCCGGTTCGTCACTTGCATATGGAAGAACTCTTCGAAGAACTCTGTCTCGAAGTCCGTCCAGTTCATCAGATTAATCTGTCTCTTTGCCTTCACTCTTTCCCACCACATTCTTGCGTCTCCGGAAAAGCAGAATGATACGCATTTGATCTTTTCCGATACGGGCCAGTCTAGTAATTCCACTATGCTTTCCACTGTCTTGAACCAGGCTTGGGCGTCCCATGGCTCGCAAGTATCTGAGAAGTTCTCCGGCTTCAACCTTAGCCACTGTATCAAGTAGGTCTCCTGTCGGACCACTGGGACAGGGGCCATCGGTGGTACTAGTGCAACTACTGGGATGACGGGCGCTGCATTCTAATTTACTGGCGGGGTGGTAGGATTTCCTTGCTGACCCATCAAAGTCGTGATCAGCTGTTGTTGTTCCGTGATCTGACGCTGGAGGTTGGTAACTACCTGAGTCAGAACTGGTGGAGTTGTTGTCTCGTCTGTTCGGGTAGTACGTCTCCTAGCCATGCTTATCTTCATTTAATGACAATAAATTATCGTTATTTCTATCCAGGCTAACATAAGATCGTTATTATTCTTATCCTACCATCATGCATACCTAAACTAGAACTGTGACTTATCATCATAAAAATAAAAAAAATAAAAAAATTAAACATGCATAATATGAAAGCATCATAGAAGAATTAATTTAAGCATATAGATTCTTACTTGGAGCGGCAGGATGGAGGCTTGACATGTGTGTAGTGAAAAGGCTAAACCTGGCTCTGATACCAAACTGTAACGTCCCGCCCCTTCCTACTTAAGCTGACGGGGGTTACTTATCTTTTCTTCTTAAAACAGCGGGAGTCTTATCTATAGTATAATTTTTTTTCTTTAAAACTTTTTCTTTACTTTTCAAATTATCATCACTAACTACCTATCATATGAGTCACATAACATGCTTAACATAAATTTAAACCATAATGCCAAAGAGCATGATGAAATGTCATGGAGTCATAAAAGAGTGACATAAATATAATTCTTATTAACTAGAAGCAGGTCTTTCTCTTTAGCCGAGTCACTACTATACACATCCTTCTTGCCCCCTCCTGCTGCTCCCTTAGTACATCCATTCTTTGCCCTTATCTATGGTACAAGGAAAGTAAGCTGTGAGCACACAAGGCTCAGTAAGATCCTTTCCTACTCACAAAAACCGTATAGCATAACTAAATCTCCAAGGCATAAAGCATAAAGACAACTCATCATATCATGTATAAAAGCATCATATCATAACATAATCGTAAGGTATCATGGCATATCATAACATGTATCCTAGCATAACATAATCATAATCATAGCATATCGTAACATGATCATAAAGTTTATCCTAGCATAACATAACATAATCATAAGCATTATAGCATATCATGATATAATCATAAAGTACATCCTAGCATATCATAATCATGATCATGGCATATCATAACATGCATCCTAGCATAACATAACATAATCATAAGCATCATGGTATATCGTAACATAATCATAAAGTGTTATGCGAGATGACTTTCAAAAACATGATTCATGCAATAATATATGCAACATGTCCTTTGAAAACTTATTACATACATACTTAAACATAATCATAACATGATTAGGGCCCCGGCTTGTACCACATACACAAATGCGCGCGCCCTGTGTAGGTCCAAGGTAGCAAGTCTTGAACCCTACAAGGCATACATACTAGGCCCGTTTCTTAGTCCATCGACCTAGGGGCACTTAGGAGCCCATCCCTAGCGAGGCCCGTTTCTTAGTCCATCGACCCCGGGGCGCTTATGGAGCCCACCCTTGGTACAAGCCATATAAAGTAAAGTAGCATGTCATACATATCATGGTTCTTAATATTTCATGCACATCGTATCTCTTATCATATCATACCATACAGAATTTGGGCACACAGCTCATCATAATGGTATGTAAAGTTTGGGCACACAGCTCTGTTGGTTGCTACTCGGAAAGCCTATAGGTTCCACTGTACAAAATTTTGTACAAAGGTCTGAACCTTTTCCTAGCTACCATGTGTTCTTTTAAATTAAATTTTGGATCTCCTGCGGAACTTAACACGTTTGATCCAAAACTTAATCTATTTGTTCTTTTAGGTTTTGACTTGAATCTCCTGCGGAACTTAACACGTTCGACCCAAGTCTCCTTAAGTTATTAATTCCATTAAATATTAATTTCCATAAAAGGTTCCCAGTACTGACGTGGCGAGGCACATGGCCTTCTTGGATATGGGAGCAACCACCACCGACTAGACAAAACCTTTAATAGAAAGCTAATATTTAATTTCCTAAAATAACTTTAGGTTAACCAAAGAGAACAATCAAATCACAAGGAAAAGAAAGAAACAAAAGAACACAACTTCGAAAAAACATATTCGAAATACTAGAACGTAAGCCTCTTGTATTTGGTATTATTTCCATAAATAACTAGCATGATGCGGAAATAGAAATTACTAGTTATACCTTGTAGAAAAACCTCTTGATCTTCTACCGTATTCCTCTTCTAACCTCGGACGTTGTGTGGGCAACGATCTTCCAAGATGAGAAACCACCAACCACCTTCTTCTTCTCCAAGCAAGGTTCGCCACAAAAGAAAAGCTTCACCAAGGAGAAAAACCAAAATACTAACCAAGCTCCAAGAGATGCTAGCTTTCTCTCCTTCTTCTTCTTCTTCTCCAAGTAGTATCCGGCCACCACAAGAGCTCCAAGGAGGGGAGAGAGGTTCGGCCACCACAAGAGGAAGAGAGGGAGAGGATGGACCGGCCACCACAAGGAACAAGAGAGGGAGAGGAATAATAGATGTTGTGTCTTGTGAAGGCACCCTCACCCCTTCTTTTATATTCCTTGGCCTAGGCAAATTAGGAAATTTAATTACAATAAAATTTCCTTAATTTCCTTGACATGATTTATTTGAGAAAAATAAAATAAAATTTCCCAAATAAACTCTAATGGCCGGCCACATCAAGAGGAAGCAAATTGGACAAGTTTTAATCAACAATTAAAACTTTCCTTATTTGTTTCCAGAAATTTTAAAAAATAAAATTTCTCTTTAAAAATCTCTTCATGGTTAATAAAAGGAAATATCTATAATTTTAATTTTATTAACATGTGAATAATTTTAAAGAGAAAATAAAAAACTCTCCAATCTACAAATAAGGAAAGAGATCTAATCTCTTTCTTTAATCTTTTGTAAATCTTTTACAAGAGAGATATTTTAATTTTAATTCTCTTTAAAATATATCTTCCACATAATAATAAAATCTAAAATTAAATTTCTTTTTTATTTAATTATGGCCGGCCCTACTAGCTTGGGTTCAAGCTAGGGCCGGCCACCTTAAACCCAAGCTTAGGCCGGCCCTAGCTTGGTTCCCAAGCTAGCTTGGCCGGCCCCCTTTAGGTGGGTATAGAAGGTGGGTATATGTGGGTATAGTACTCTATAAATAAGAGGCTACGATAGGGACCGAGAGGAGGAATTGGTTTTGGTCTCCCGATAAAATTAAGCATCCCGTGTTCGCCCCGAACACACAACTTAACTTTATCAATGATAATTCATTCCACTAGAGAACTATCATTGAACTACCGCACCAATCCCAAATTACATTTTTGGGCTCCTTCTTATTATGAGTGTGTTAGTCTCCTTGTGTTTAAGATATCGAATGTCCACTAATTAAGTGAGTTACTGACAACTCATTTAATTAATATCTAAGTCCAAGAGTAGTACCACTCAACCTTATTATCATGTCGGACTAAGTCCACCTGCAGGGTTTAACATGACAATCTTTATGAGCTCCTCTTGAGGACATTATCAACCTAGTATCACTAGGACACAGTTTCCTTCTATAATCAACAACACACACTATGAATGATACCATTTCCCAATTTATCGGGTTTATTGATTCATCGAACTAAATCTCACCCATTGATAAATTAAAGAAATAAATATCAAATATATGTGCTTGTTATTATATTAGGATTAAGAGCACACACTTCCATAATAACTGAGGTCTTTGTTCCTTTATAAAGTCAGTATAAAAGAAACGACCTCAAATGGTCCTACTCAATACACTCTGAGTGTACTAGTGTAATTATATAGTCAAGATAAACTAATACCTAATTACACTACGACCTTCTAATGGTTTGTTCCTTTCCATTCTGGGCGTACTGTTTATAATTTATAAGGTAATAACATCATCTTCTGTATGTGACACCACATACTATGTTATCTACAATATAAATTAAATGAACAACTACAAAACAAATGTAGATAATTAGACCAAATGTGATTCTTTATTCATAATGAATGTTTACAAAGCTTAGGCTTTCAGTATACACTCCAACAATCTCCCACTTATACTAATGACTAAGCTGCCATATCTTCTACCATACATCTGATTCCCATTCCCTCCACATGCCGATCGAAAGCTTTCGCCGGAAGGGCCTTAGTGAAAGGATCTGCCAGGTTATCCGCTGATGCAATCTTGGCGACGACAACTTCTCCTCGCTTGACAATGTCTCATTTCAGGTGGTACTTGCGCTCTATATGTTTACTTGCCTTATGAGCTCGTGGTTCCTTCGAGTTTGCAACTGCACCGCTATTATCACAATAAATTGTGATGATCTTGGGCAAACCAGGAATCACATCTAAGTCCATTAGAAAGTTCCTGAGCCACACAGCTTCTTTGGCTGCCTCAGAGGCTGCCACATACTCAGCTTCCATGGTTGAGTCCGAGACGCATTTCTGCTTCACACTCCTCCATGCAATAGCTCCACCTCCTACAGTAAACACATAGCCTGATGTTGACTTACTATTGTCCCTATTTGATTGGAAGTCTGAATCCGTGTAACCCACAGGGAGCAAATCATCTACTTGGTAAACTATCATATAATCTCTAGTCTTTCTCAGGTAATTTAATATATGTTTTACCGCAATCCAATCCCCTTGTCCAGGGTTACTCTGATATCTGCTAACCATGCCCACAGCAAAACAGATATCAGGTCTCGTACATAGCATTGCATACATTAGGCTTCCTACAGCCGAAGCATAAGGAACTGCTTTCATGTCCTCTATCTCTTTTGATGTCTTTGGAGACATCTCTTTAGATAGAGCTACTCCATGTCTAAAAGGTAAGAAACCTTTCTTGGAGTCTTGCATGCTAAAACGAGCAAGGATTGTATCTATATATGAAGCTTGGGATAGACACAACATTCTTTTCTTGCGATCCCTTATAACTTTGATCCCAAGAATGTGTGCACATTCTCCTAAGTCCTTCATATCAAATTGTTTGGACAACCATACCCTTACGTCTGATAATACCTTGACATTGTTGCCAATTAACAAAATATCATCTACGTATAGTACAAGAAATACCACCACGTTTCCGTTACACTTCTTATATACACAAGACTCATCCGGACTTTGAATAAATCCATATGATTGGATTACTTCATTAAACCGGATGTTCCAAGACCTTGAAGCTTGCTTTAGTCCATAAATGGACCGATTGAGCTTGCATACTAGATGCTCTTTGCCTTTTTCAATAAATCCTTCTAGTTGCTTCATATGGATGTTCTCTTCAAGACTTCCATTAAGGAAAGCTGTCTTGACATCCATTTGCCAAATCTCATAATCCATATGAGCAGCAATGGATAAGAGTATCCGGATAGACTTAAGCATGGCTACCGGTGAAAAGGTTTCCTCATAATCGATTCCCTCTTTCTGAGTGTACCCTTTCGCAACAAGCCTAGCTTTGAAGGTTTCTACCTTCCCGTCTGTCCCTCTTTTCCTTTTGTAGATCCACTTGCATCCAACGGCTTTTACACCATCGGTGGTTCTACAAGCTCCCACCTTATTAGAGTACATGGACTCTATTTGAATTCATTGCCTTTTGCCAAGATCTGCATCTATATCTTGGAGTGCTTATCATATGACTGGGGATCATGTTTACTTAGGATCAAGTCCGAAGACTCTCCCAAAACATGAATCTTTCAGTGCATTACAACCCTCCCACTACGACGAGGCATGCGTGGTTGTGTATCATGTGTGACACGTGTTGCGGTCTCTTGTGGTACTTTATCTTGTATTGTTGGTTCTGAAGTAGACATGTCCTCTCTAAGTTCTTCTAAAACAACTTTACTCTGGGCTTGTGATCCATTATATAGTCTTCTTCTAAAAGCGGGCATTGGTGCTAACAATGACCTTCAGTCTTTAGGACTATAAAATAAACCACCTTTCGTTCCTTTGGGATATCCTACAAACACGCGAACTTCATGCGAGATTCTAACTTATCGACATCTGGTTGTTGTAGTGTGGACTACCCCATATCCGAATATGTCTTAGACGGGTTTCGCCCATTCCACAATTCTATGGGAGTAGAAGAAACGATTTAGAAGGTACTAAGTTCGGAACGTATATTTTGTTTCCAGCATATCCCCAAAATTGGATAATCAATAACTCATCATTGATCTAACCATCTCCATAAGAGTCCTATTCCTTCGCTTCGCTACACCATTATTGGGGTGTTCCGGTGGAGACAATTGGGATTGAATCCGGCCTCGATAAGTAATTCCTAAACTCTCCTAAGAGGTATTCGCCACCACGATCGGTAGTGTCTTGATACTTTACCTAGTCGTTTCTCCACATCGACCTTGTATTCTTTGAACTTATCAAAGCACTCGGACTTGCGCATTAGGTAAATGTATCCATATCTTGAATAATCGTCATGAAAGAGATAAAATATTCAAAACCTCCTCTTGCACGGACAGACATACCACACAAATCAGAGTGAAGCAACTGTAACGCGTCTTGGGCTCTGTACGCCTTGGCCTTGAACGGCTTCTTGGTCATTTTACCTTCTAAGCAAGATTCACAAGTTGGAAAATTTTCCAACTCTAATGAACAAAGTCCATCGGCTATAAGCCTCTGAATCCTACTTAAGTTAATATGACCAAGCCTTAGATGCCAAAGATATGCTTGGTTCATTTCTGAAGGTTCTTTTCTCTTATTAGAATTAGAAGATGAATTATAAATTTCCATGTTTTGCTTTGTGGAAGAATTTGGATTTAAAATATACAAATTGCCAACTAATGTACCAGAACAGATAATCACTTTATTTCTTTTAATAACTACATCGTTACTGAAAGAAACTAAATATCCATCTAAAAACAGTTTAGAAACTGAAATTAAATTCTTTCTAAAACTGGGTACATAAAGACAATTTCTTAAAACCAAATTTCTATTTCTACTAAAAGATAAGTAGACGTCTCCCACTGCAACAGCTGCCACCTTAGTAGCATTGCCCATGTAGACGGTAATCTCCCCTTCAGATAGTCGTCGGGTTTCCTGGAACCCCTGCAAGGAATTGCAGACATGATCAGTGGCTCCCGTATCTACACACCAGGTGCTGGTAGATAACACCGCTAAACATGTTTCAACAACTAGAGTATGAGATATACCTTTGTTTTGGTTCTTACGAGGACAGCCCGTTCATGTCTGCTTGCAGATGAAGCACTTGCCCTTGACTTCTTCATTCTTTAAATCCCGTACTGAGATTTATTCACTTTCTTTCCTGAACCGGTTTGTTTCTTCTTCTTCTTACCTTCGGTTTAGAAGTAGAACCATTTTCGACATAGTGAATTTGAGCATTGTGATGAAATAACCCTTATTCTGCTTGAGTCAGTAGTTTCCCTAATGAATAAATCCTTTTATTCATATTATAGTTCAGTGCTCAAAACTTCTAGGTAGGGTTTGGAGGATCATATCGATCTGGGTTTCCCCATCAATTTCTCCTCCAAGGATCTGTATTTCGTTCAGATAAGCCATCATGTTTAGGATATGATCCCTTACAGGAGTACCCTCTTGCATGGTGGCTGTCATTATCTTTCTCATAGCTTCTTGTCTAGAAGCCCTATCCTGATGACCAAAGAGTTCCTTGAGATTGTTCATAATATCATAAGCTGTTGGTAAATCTTTATGCTGATGTTGCAATACATTTGACATTGAAGCCAAAATGTAACACCGCGCCATCTCATCTGCTTTTACCCATTTCCTATGATATTCAATCTCCTCTTGGGTAGATTCACCAGTGGGTGCATCAGGGCAATGCTCAGTCAGTACAAATTTATAGCTTTCAGCAGTAAGAACAATATCCAGGTTTCTTTTCCAATCTATGTAATTTGGTCCAGTAAGTCTATTTTGTTGAAGTATGATGGACAGTGGGTTGAAAGTCATCCTAAGAATCACAAATAACTTTTGGTCAGAACTCTAAATTTAGAATAATATTGATTCCTCAAACAATACTATTTTAAATTAACCAACACCTTAAAACACCGTGAATTTTGTATGCCACGTTAGTGTGGACGTATACAAATTCAACATTTATAAAGGAGGGTTTAACCCATTAATTTTATTATCTTGTCAACCTAACTTTTGACAAATAAAATTAATAGTTGGTATTATTTGGTCACACAAATACTCCGTTGGGGAGGATACTATTAGATGTGTCTAAGTGTACACCATTACTTGACACTAAGTCCATTAATAAGATTATGCCCCTTCCGTTGGGGAAGATCACACGCTCTTAATTAACTTCCTATAGTCATCCATAAATGGAAGTCTGTTCTAGTGGTCCGCAAACAAGCTCATCCGTTATGGAGGAAGGCACTCAGAGCCAACGCGCAAGTTTGTTTGCATCACTTACAAACCAGTAATGGAGACCATGGGATTTACTTAAAAATCCCTCTCCCACTTAGTTATTTATAAATGAGGAATTTTAACTATGCTAGCCTACTAAACTTGTAAACTAACATGCACACACAGCACAATATAAAAGCAATAAATAGAAAATCTAATTTTCAACTATTATGGCTTTTATCTTTAATTATCCTCCGTGTGTTGTCATCCGAAGCTGCTGCCATATTTGGCCACCGCCACCGGGTCTAACTGTCGCATCCATCTTACTCCGAGTTTCGCTGCGCCTCTGGTCCTTAGAAGGTTCCACGCTTTGCAAGATCCGATCCGCGACATAAATAGAATTTTACATTTTGATCCTATATTCCATAAAAGGAATGTACATTTATCTAGATCAAAATAAAATCCTAATAAAACTAAATACAACTCCTGCTGTATTTTAATACAATCATGCACACACATATAAATTGCCCTTGACATGTCCAAGGGTCCAATCACACACATAATTAACTAAAAGCCATAATAGTTGGATCCTGCATCCATAGAGTTAGCACATCCTACTATTAACCTGCCTAAATTATGTATGACATGTGCATAATTAAACTAAATACCAAATACACAGAGGCAAAACCCTAGCTCTGATACCAATTGTTGGTTGCTACTCGGAAAGCCTATAGGTTCCACTGTACAAAATTTTGTACAAAGGTCTGAACCTTTTCCTAGCTACCATGTGTTCTTTTAAATTAAATTTTGGATCGCCTGCGGAACTTAACACGTTTGATCCAAAACTTAATCTATTTGTTCTTTTAGGTTTTGACTTGGATCTCCTGCGGAACTTAACACGTTCGACCCAAGTCTCCTTAAGTTATTAATTCCATTAAATATTAATTTCCATAAAAGGTTCCCAGTACTGACGTGGCGAGGCACATGGCCTTCTTGGATATGGGAGCAACCACCACCGACTAGACAAAACCTTTAATAGAAAGCTAATATTTAATTTCCTAAAATAACTTTAGGTTAACCAAAGAGAACAATCAAATCACAAGGAAAAGAAAGAAACAAAAGAACACAACTTGAAAAACATATTCGAAATACTAGAGCGTAAGCCTCTTGTATTTGGTATTATTTCCATAAATAACTAGCATGATGCGGAAATAGAAATTACTAGTTATACCTTGTAGAAAAACCTCTTGATCTTCTACCGTATTCCTCTTCTAACCTCGGACGTTGTGTGGGCAACGATCTTCCAAGATGAGAAACCACCAACCACCTTCTTCTTCTCCAAGCAAGGTTCGGCCACAAAAGAAAAGCTTCACCAAGGAGAAAAACCAAAATACTAACCAAGCTCCAAGAGATGCTAGCTTTCTCTCCTTCTTCTTCTTCTTCTCCAAGTAGTATCCGCCACCACAAGAGCTCCAAGGGGGAGAGAGGTTCGGCCACCACAAGAGGAAGAGAGGAGAGGATGGCCGGCCACACCAAGGAACAAGAGAGGGAGAGGAATAATAGATGTTGTGTCTTGTGAAGGCACCCTCACCCCTTCTTTTATATTCCTTGGCCTAGGCAAATTAGGAAATTTAATTACAATAAAATTTCCTTAATTTCCTTGACATGATTTATTTGAGAAAAATAAAATAAAATTTCCCAAATAAACTCTAATGGTCGGCCACATCAAGAGGAAGCAAATTGGACAAGTTTTAATCAACAATTAAAACTTTCCTTATTTGTTTCCAGAAATTTTAAAAATAAAATTTCTCTTTAAAAATCTCTTCATGGTTAATAAAAGGAAATATCTATAATTTTAATTTTATTAACATGTGAATAATTTTAAAGAGAAAATAAAAACTCTCAATCTACAAATAAGGAAAGAGATCTAATCTCTTTCTTTAATCTTTGTAAATCTTTTACAAGAGAGATATTTTAATTTTAATTCTCTTTAAAATATATCTTCCACATAATAATAAAATCTAAAATTAAATTTCTTTTTATTTAATTATGGCGGCCCTACTAGCTTGGGTTCAAGCTAGGGCCGACCACCAAGCTTAGGCCGGCCCTAGCTTGGTTCCTAAGCTAGCTTGGCCGGCCCCTTTAGGTGGGTATAGAAGGTGGGTATATGTGGGTATAGTACTCTATAAATAAGAGGCTACGATAGGGACCGAGAGGAGGAATTGGTTTTGGTCTCCGATAAAATTAAGCATCCCGTGTTCGCCCGAACACACAACTTAACTTTATCAATGATAATTCATTACACTAGAGAACTATCATTGAACTACCGCACCAATCCCAAATTACATTTTGGGCTCCTTCTTATTATGAGTGTGTTAGTCTCCTGTGTTTAAGATATCGAATGTCCACTAATTAAGTGAGTTCTTGACAACTCATTTAATTAATATCTAAGTCCAAGAGTAGTACCACTCAACCTTATTATCATGTCGGACTAAGTCCACTGCGAGGTTTAACATGACAATCTTTATGAGCTCCTCTTGAGGACATTATCAACCTAGTATCACTAGGACACGGTTTCCTTCTATAATCAACAACACACACTATGAATGATACCATTTCCCAATTTATCGGGTTTATTGATTCATCGAACTAAATCTCACCCATTGATAAATTAAAGAAATAAATATCAAACATATGTGCTTGTTATTATATTAGGATTAAGAGCACACACTTCCATAATAACTGAGGTCTTTGTTCCTTTATAAAGTCAGTATAAAAGGAACGACCTCAAATGGTCCTACTCAATACACTCTGAGTGTACTAGTGTAATTATATAGTCAAGATAAACTAATACCTAATTACACTACGACCTTCTAATGGTTTGTTCCTTTCCATTCTGGTCGTGAGCTACTGTTTATAATTTATAAGGTACTGATAACATCATCTTCTGTATGTGACACCACATACTATGTTATCTACAATATAAATTAAATGAACAACTACAAAACAAATGTAGATAATTAGACCAAATGTGATTCTTTATTCATAATGAATGTTTACAAAGCTTAGGCTTTCAGTATACACTCCAACAAGCTCATTATAAATACATGCATAGTTTGGGCACACAGCTCATCATAAATAGCATGCATAATTTGGGCACACAGCTCATCATAAATAGCATGCATAATCTGGGCACACAGCTCATCATCATAACACACAGCATAGCATAAGGGTTACCATCATACATAGGTCATAAGTGTACATAATTAAACATAGAAGCATAGCAAGCTCTTACCACATCATAAAACATTGCATGTGAGATACATGGGAATCATATTTAGATTTCTAACCCTAATGTCATATAGTGGCCGAAACATATAGTTGGGATTTAGGTAAAAAAAACTACATACAAGCATGTAAACCCTAAACCAATATCATATCATATACCATAAGGAAACATCATGAGCATGTTTAGGTAGGGTTCTAGGTTTCTTAAGCTTATAAACTTATCATGGCCAAATCTTATCAAGCATTACATTGGGTTAAAATCATCATTCAAACATGTGAACCCTAAACCAATTTCGTAGCAAATATTACAAGGAACATCATGAGCATAATTAGGTTAGGTTCCAAGTTTCCTAGGCCCTTAAACTTGTTGTGGCCGAAACCCTTAAGGCTTAGAACTAGGTTTCAAGTGTCCTAAAAACATGGAAACCCTAAACCAATTTCATAGCAATTATTACAAGGAACATCATGAGCATAATTAGGTTAGGTTTAGGGGGCGTTTGGTTTAGGGTAATAGGGGTGGGGAATGGGAATGGGAATCATTGATTCCCATTGTTAATGTTTGGATTATAGGAATAGGAATACAAATAAGGGAATGAATCCTTGAAATTGGGTAATAACTCATTCCCATGTACCCCCCTTCAATGAGTCATTACCCTATTTTCATCAATCAAAATATTCCCTTATTCCAAAAATACCCTTGACTTAAAACTAAAATTTTCTCCATTAATATCAAATATCAAAATATATTTATTTATTTATTCTTTCATATCACTTATCTCTCCTTATTCTCTCTCATTATATTTTCTCTCTCATCATTTTATCACACACTTTCTCTCTCCTTAATCTCTCCTATCACACTCTCTTTCCTCATTTTTTCTCATTACGCTTTCTCTCTCATCATACTTTCTCTCTCCTCAATCTCTTCCATCGCATTCTCTTCCTTTTTTTCCTCATCATGCTTTCTCTCTCCTCAATCTCTCCCATCACACTCTCTTTTTTCTCATCACACTTTCTCTCTCATCATACTTTCTCTCTCCTCAATTTCTCTTATCACACTTCCTCCTTTTTTCCTCAACACACTGTCTCTCTCATCATACTTTCTCTCTCCTCTTATCTCTCTTATCACACTTACTTCTTTTTTCCTCAACACACTTTCTCTCTCATCATACTTTCTCTCTCCTCAATCTCTCTTATCACACTTACTCCTTTTTTCCTCAACACACTTTCTCTCTCATCATACTTTCTCTTTCCTCAATCTCTCCCATCATATTCACTGTTCTCTTTTTCTCTCACTATACTTTCTCTCTCCTTAATCTCTCTCATGACACACTCTCTCCTCATTTTTTCTCACTATATTTTCTCTCTCTTTATTCTCTTCTATCATACTTTCTCTCACATCATATTTTCTCTCATCATGCTCTCTCCAATCACACTCTCTTTTTTCATTTTCTCTCATCACACTTTCTCTCTCTTCATTCTTTCTTATCACACTTTCTCTCTCATAATACTTTATCTCTCATCATTCTCTTTCATCATATTTTTCTCTCACATTCATCTTTCTCTCACATCTAATTTTTTCTCTTATTTTCCTTTAAGGGTAAAAAAGGAAACTTTGATTTATTCCGATAGAAGATATACAACCAACCAAACATTGCTTTTAAGAGTGATATCCATGCTCATACCTATTCCCATTCCACAATACAATGATTCCCATTCCGATTCCTATTCCTAGGAAAGAACCAAACGCCCCCTAAATTTTCTAGGCCCTTAAACATGTTGTGGCCAAGACTTGTAAGGCTTGAATCTAGGGTTCAAGTGTCATAAAAGCATGAGAACCCTAAACAAATTTCATAGCAATTATTTCAAGGAACAACATGAGCATAATTAGGTTAGGTTCTAAGTTTCCTAGGCCCTTAAACATGTTGTGGCCGAGACTTGTAAGGCTTGAATCTAGGGTTCAAGTGTCATAAAAGCATGAGAACCCTAAACAAATTTCATAGCAATTATTTCAAGGAACAACATGAGCATAATTAGGTTAGGTGCTAAGCTTCCTAGGCCCTTAAACATGTTGTGGCCAAGACTTGTAAGACTTAAAGCTAGGGTTCAAGTGTCATAAAAGCATGAGAACCCTAAACAAATTTCATAGCAATTATTTCAAGGAACAACATGAGCATAATTAGGTTAGGTGCTAAGTTTCCTAGGCCCTTAAACATGTTGTGGCCGAGACTTGTAAGACTTAAAGCTAGGGTTCAAGTGTCATAAAAGCATGAGAACCCTAAACAAATTTCATAGCAATTATTTCAAGGAACAACATAAGCATGTCATATTAATTTCATAACTTGTCTTAAGGAGGATCATGGCATAATTAGTTTAGGTTTAACAATTTTTCTAGGCCCCTAGTCCTATCATGGCCGAATACATATGAGCATGGAATGAATTTTAATCATCATATAGGCATGAGCATATCATGTTAACAACTTCCTCATCATGAGGCACATATCATAAACAAAAATAAGAAACATGCTTGGTTTGAGTCTTAACTTACCTATTTCCTTTGTTCATGTTTGGCCGAGAGTCTAGGGGTATGACTCTAAGTTCTAACCAAACATTCTAGCATATGAACATTAGATAAATCCCTACCATAAGATACATGTTACAAGAAACATGTTGAGCATGTCAAAATTTAGGTCTTTACATTTCCTAGGTCCTTCTTTTTAGTCTTGTCTTGGCCGAAAATTTCATAAAGGTATCCTAGGTTTTTAGGCAACCAAATCTCATAAAAAAAAATACACAAGCTATTGTACCACAGGTGAGGGAAACTTACATCCTTTCGCTTGTGGTTTTTCTTAAGGAAAAAGGTATCCTAAGTGCCAAGAAAGGAGAAAGCTTCTTCTTCTTGTACCTCCTTTTGCTTCTTTTGCTTGGAAGGGATAGAACTTGAAGGCTTCTTCTCGAACTTTAGTTTTCTTGGAGAGGAACTTAGCTTAGCTTTTGGAATAAGGAGAGGGAAGGGCTCTTGGTTTCGGTGAAGAATGAGAAAGGAGAAGGAAGGAGGAAGAAAAAGATTTAATCTCTTGTTTTTTTTTCTTCTCCCAATCCAATTTATTCCTATGTAAATGAAGCATGTCTTCATTCATTCCCTCAACTCCTCTTTTCCCTCACTCCTTTAATTCCCACGAAAAATAGAGAGAGGGAGGAAAGTAGGCAATTCATCTTTTGCTTGCTTCTTTTCTTAACCAAGAGGTAAGGAAGGTGAGCAACTTGGTTTTCTCTTGCTCTTTTGCTTAGTTTTTCTTTTATTTTCTTCTCATCTTTAACTAAATTTTCATTCCTTCCTATCCATATATTATTCATTATTCTAGTGGTTATCATACATCAATTTATCTCCATTATTTGTGGGAGGTTCAAGGTTCAATCCTTGACCTCACCTCTTCTTTTTCTATTTTCCCTTTTCTCTTATCCTTTTTATTTCTATGTTCTAAAGAAAATAATACCCATATATTTATCTTATAATTTCGTGGGTGTTACATCTAAGCCGCGAGCCTTCCATGCAGTCTTGAGGGCACCTCCAACAAGATTGGAGGCGCCTTCCATTCAGAGGCGCGAGGGCGCCTCCAACTTTGTTGGAGGCACCTTCCACAAGGTAGATCTGAAGTCAGCTCCATCTCTCTCGAGCCTTCTTCTTGTGGATAATGCTCCGGTTTCCAGAATTGAGTTCACCCGAACCCAATTCTGACTTTCTCCTCGAATAGGTTTTCTCCCCAATTTCTCATCCCTCAAACATCGCGCACAACTTTCTCATCCAATGGTGTACTCTTCCGCAGTACTTCGTCCCTCGAATGCATCGAGTCCATCGACTCGCTCCCAGTGTCATCTTTCTCGCTAGCTACCTGTTCTGCTAAACTTCTTGTGCTCTTAAGTTCCTGCACACTTAGACACAAGGTCTCAAAACAGACAAGACGTAACTTAACTCGATTGACCATATCAAAACTACCATGGGGTACTTACGGGGAGATTATATTTCTAACTTAAGGTCACATTTCTAACTTCTGAAAATATTTTAATTTTTTTAAAAAAAAAATATTCTGAAAACTACTTTAGTTGTTATTTTAATTTTGATGAACTCCTAAGACACATAGAAAGTTTTCCTTGTGCAAAGGGGAGTCCGCTATACAATACTCGCTCGACTCTTGTCCGAAGGGGAGTCTGCTACCGTAACTTTGAGGATCTCAACACTGACTATGTTTGAGTCGGGGGAGTGTAGGCCCTGAAAAAGACAAGGCGATACAGTACTCGCTCGACCCTTGTGCGACAGGGGTCCGTTACTGCAACTTGAAGGATCTCGACCCCAACTATGTCCAAGTTGGAAGAGTCTTGACCATGAAAATGATGCGATGATATGATATGTGTTCGACCCTTGTATGAAGGGAAGGTTATTATCACAGTTGAGAGGATTTTGACCCCGATTATGTCCGAATCAAATGAGTTTGGGCCCTTAAAAAGACATTTACTGATGAAAATTGTTGGTCTTAAATCAAAAGAAATAGTCGGTGGTCACGATAAAGTATCTTCAAGTAAAGCTACAAGGACGAGCTAAATTTATATTTAAAGTATAGAACTAAATGTGCTCAAACCTGTTGTCCAATTTTGAGATGACCACCCCACAACTATCTGGAAGATAATAGGTCAATCTCTCGACTCCCGAATACCTGTGGAGTCAAGGAGAATATAATGAAGGGGTACAATGAACCGACCCAAGCTGTGGATTGATATTCAAGCCATGCTTTAGCACATAACCATGAATATGTATCTTCCTTAGGAGATCCCAAGTGCTTCTATCATGACTCATGCACGGAGTGTTAAGATTTGTTTCCAGAGTTTGTTGAGTTGGGCATCGATAGCAACACTGATCAGCATCTTCCAAGACACTAGATCCAAGTCGAGGGCACTATGCATGCTGGAGAACAACAGAGAGTGAATACAAACTCATCATGCAGAAAAACCATAAAATTCAGGTGATGATTAACTTGTTGCAACCAATTCACAACTTAATTGGGGCTTAGTTTTCATTAAAAAAAAACAAATAGTAGTGCCAAGGCCAGGTACTACTGAGAAAAAATAACAATGCAAGAATTTTGACAATGATTTTCATGCATCTTCCAAGATATATAGATCAACACTGGTTAGAACTTTATGCTGCTCCAGGTTAATGCAAGCGAAAGACAAATTAAGTAATTCAATTATTCTGCTAAGAGCATATCCAATAGCCGGGCAAGAAGATAATCATACTAGATATGTTTATATCGATTTGAGGAAAAATATTTCATCCACTAAATATATCAACTGTCGAGTGATGATGTTACAAAAGCTAAATAAGGTAATGCAAAAAATAAATGACTTATCTTGCCAAGGATATTCCTTGAGACTTCCATGTTGTTCAACAAGAAACAAGTTTTGACCAACAATGTGGTCTAAATCCTTCCTCAAATCCTCCAAGCTATCGGAGTTTTCTTCTCAGAATAAGGAATTTGAAATTTAGAGGAAGGCAACTTGAACGCCCCAAGACTTCAGCGATTCACAAAGCATGAGGGAGTAATGAAGAAAAATTTTAAGGGTGCGTTTGGTTAGGGGTTATCTTTGATAACCTTGGTTATCCATCCAAGGTTATCAACAAAAACCTTGTTTGGTTTAGGTAATCGATGATTCCCGAGTAATGTTTCATGCCTGACACGTCAGCAAAAGGGGCATGCAACTAGGAATCGGAAAATTCTGGAAAACTGAGGTTTTTCTTGATTCCGGGGTCATCGATTTTTTTTACCCAAAATACCCTCAGATAAAAGAAAAATGTGAAAAAAAAAATAAAATGTAAAGGAAAAAATGGGAAATATAAAAAAATAGAATAAAAAAATAACGTAAATTTTTTTTAAGAAAATAAAAAATCATTACAAATAATAAAAAAATAAAAAATGGTAAAAAAAAACTTTAAAAAAATTTAAAAAATAGAAAAAACCATTAAAAATTAAAAAAAATACAAAAAACATTAAAAAAAATAGGAAAAAATAAAAAAATAGAAAAAAACATTAAAAAATACAAAAAAAAACATAAAAAATACAAAAAAAAACGTAAAAAATTTAAAAAAAAATGTTTAAAAACATTACAAAAATTAAAAATAGAAAAATGTAAAAAACCCTAAAAAATAAAAAAGTAAAAAAAAATATAAAAAACTTAAAAAAATAAAATAAAAATAAAAATAAAAAAACATTAAAAAATAAATAAATAAATAAAAATATATATATAAATAAAAAAATATGAAAATATAGTAAACTATAATAGAGTTTAAATAATAATAATAATAATAATAATAATAATATTATTATTATTATTATTATGTATAGTTGGTTTTGTAACTAAGGGTAATCTAGTAAAATACTAAACTAGATTATTCATTAAAACCTTCAAACAAACATATTTTTGTTGCATTACCTAGATTGAACCTTCAAACAAACAACATTTAGTTATATTTAATTCCCTATAATCTTAATTATGTGATTACCTCGTAATCACATAACCAATATTATACATGACAATTTGAATCAAACACATCCTAAGAGATGATATGATCTACAGCAAGTGAGCGACGCATCCAACGTAAGTCAAATTTTCATTTGGTTCGGACTCACAAAATCTTGGAAAACAGATCATGTGCAAGAGTCCATCAAATGACGATCTAAAAACCATGACTCGTTGGACTTTTTGTGGGTAACCATCAGGATGACAAACTTTATCAGTTTTCTAGTGTTGGATCAAGAACCACAACTCGTCGCTCAACAGAAGGGGAGAAAATAGTTCTGGCAGACGCCGGCGCGACAACAAGGATTTGGGGGTGGGCGCAAAGAGCGATGTCTTGAATCACGTTAACAGGTTATGAGTACCTTTTGAATAGCACGATGTTCTTCCCTCTAAAGAATTTCATGCTGGAGAAACGAGGCACCTGTTTGGGCAGTAGAAACGGGGACAAGGATCTGGGTTTCCTGCAAAGGATGCATAGTTGGGGCAGAGATGAAGTGCTAGTTGTTGTTTGTTGTTATTATTTCGGAATAGTTTTGATGTGATTAATCGAGTTAAGTTAGTGTTAGAATTTTGGGACCATAATTATAATTATAAATGTCTAATGTCATCAATTAAAGAAGTCATAGTTTAATGTGATCTAATTTATGATTAAGTAATATGACTTAAGAGTTTAATTGTTATGAATAAATTAATGTAGATACCATGTGCAATTTCTAATTTGTTGAGGGGTCAAATTAGAAATAAGCAACTTAGGCTTCTATAAATAAGGGTTATGGTCCCAGTTTGCAGATGACGCTTTTGTTTTGTTTCCTCATCGACAAAACTCTTTGGATACTAAGGAAGATCTGCAAATTGAAGATCTTGCCCAAAATCAATTGCATACTATGGATTCTGGTACGCTTCCGTAATTTTCTGTCTCTCTAATTTATAATTTCTTAAGAATTTGAATAGAATGCATAAGATTTGTGTTGATATTTCTCAACTCAATTATTTTAACAATTGGTATCAGAGCCATCTATTTCCAATTCTTAAGCAATTATTCTGTTTTGATAAACATACGCAACTATTCTGTCTTTTCCTCGTTCAATCGTCTGCATCGATGACATTCCAAATTTTTTGGATTTTGGCCTGCCTAAATAAGGAACTTGTCGAAGGTTGATTTCCTGTGGCATACTGTGACCCTTACAGTAGCGGCCATGAGGGGACGAGTGTTTGTCGAAAACTGTAGGGTTGGAACGAGTAGTTGTCGGAAATTGCTTCTGTGATTTTCTAACAAATTAGGTGCTGGTGACGACGCGGTGGTGGTCGTTCCCTTATGGGCTGTCGTCGTAATCATTCCCTTATAAGATGTCGTTTGATTATGGTTCGGCCGGAAGGGACGACAGCGGTGGGGAATCATGGTTTAAAAAAAAAAATGCGTATGTATTTTTTGTTTTTTGGGAGACGATGAACGGTTACATGGTTTCAATAACTTACGTGGATAAACAGTGATTTCAGAAAGTGGTCACGTTCAATTTTCACAAAAATTTTTCTTTTTTTTTTTTGTGAATGTCACGTTCTGTTGTCACGTTTTGTGAATGTCACGTTCTATTCATTTTTAAATCAATACTATAAAAGCATTTAGTTAAGTAAATAAATTATTTAAATATTATTTATTTACTTAATTAAATAAACGTAACAGTTAATGCATATTTTCTTAAATTGTCTTTATTTTATCCCCTTTAATGAAATTCCATTAAATTTAATTATTTGGATAAAATAATTTAATTAAATTATTTTATAAAATTAAATTTTAATTGGTTTGTATGGATTCTATTAATATCTATTATTTTAAATTAAATTAAATTCGAATTATATGTCACCAAAGTGACCTCTATTGTTTGAATTTAATTTAACTTGAAATATTAAGATATTATTGAGGTATTAAATAAAGTGTAAATATATATATTTATGTGAGTATTAATCGGCCCAAAGGAAGATTTATACTTAACAAATTATACATTTACTTGTGATAATAAACACGTAACAATTATCGGGTTTTATTTGTTATGTTTCATGCATATAATAAATCGATCCAAAGATAGGTTTATTATTTGTCATGCATTATTGTTAGTGTTTGATTATTACAGAAAGAGTACCATTTGCAAATAATATTACTGTCCAAAGACTTGATATTGTTGCTGCACTAGGTATCTTTAGATGAGATTAATCATTTATTTTAATTGATTCAAAATGAGCATGTTATTTATGTTATAATTCTTGTGTTCTCTTTTCACCAAGTGTTGCTACTATTTCTGCTAACTTAAATTCAGTGCCGATCCTTAATGGTACAAATTTTAAGGATTGGAATGAGAACATTTTAATTGTTCTTGGCTGCATGGATCTGGATCTTGCGCTTAGGACAGAGCAACTGTAATGCCCGAAAATTCTCAAAACTATATTAGAAATATTGTATGATTTTTCTGGAATTTTTAGATATTTTTCCGGAATTTTTAGAGTAGCGGAAGTAGCAAAAACAAATAGAAAACGAAAACGGCCTAAGCGGGAATTGAACCCGAGACCTATGGTTTACGGATAATGTTAGTGACCAGTTGAACCCAGCAGGGCCGTGCTGAAAGGAAAGGGAGGCAATAATATTTAAGTTTAAGTTGGGTCGAAATACCCACTTAATATAAATAGGGAATTAATAGGTGAATAGGTGAAGAGTTATTTGGGTTAACGTGACTTTTCTCCTCCCTCACCCTAATTCCGCCGATCCCCTCTCCTCCTCCTTCTCTCGGCGCCAACCGCAAGAGGGCTTAGGGTTCCTCTCCTAGGACTCCAAGGGCACTTTCCGGCGACGACTTCGACACGAGGACGCTCCCCTCCGCGAGAAGAACACGTAGACGCGAGAGGATCGTCGAGAAGATCGTCCCCACCGGAAAACTAGAGACTAGAATCGTAAGAAATTACAAATAGGAGGTAAGAAACCCCTCACCTGCAGTATAAGTAGCTTTCGCTTGATTGCATGCCTTTAGTTTAGCTATATGCAGATTTTTCGGCACTTAGGGTGTGTTTAAACCCTCCTCGCAGATTAGGGATCTAGTTGAGCACCTCTAGATGGGCCAGACATGTTGTTCTCCTTCAGTTGGAGGCTCTAGACGTTGTCGGGTGCCTAGAGGTGGTCTCCCTATTAGAGGGGAGAGTTGGAGCACACCAAGTGTTCGACAAAATGATTAGTGTAGCTAAATACTACCTCAGATATTTTTAACAGCTCAGTTAAATGCATTAGTAGCATTTAAATCAGTATATTAGTCTAGTTTCAGCTTACATGGGACTACGGTCCAATGGGTGGGCTCCCACAGTCGCCTCTAGGTTTAGATAACCTAGCTCTAGGTTCAGATAACCTAGAAACAGCAAAATAAATTAATTAGCTATGATTCAGTATTTTATTTTCAGTTAGGGCACTGTACAGGATTAGATATCCATTGGGCTGAGCTCCCATAGTCGGTCCCTAGGTTTAGATAACCTAGTAAACCCTACTAAATGCGGAACTTGCAAACCCGAGTCTAGTTAGGGATGCGCGCACAGCAGGTACAGTTGCCGGGCCCAACAGCACATGATTATTATTTTGATCTATTATGCTATTAGTTTTCAAAACTCATAAAATCAGTTATGTTAGTTGAGTTTGATTTCAGCTTCAAGTTAGTTTCAGTTAGCTTAGTTCTCTATTATTGTTCTGTGTGATTAGCCTGCTATGCCATGCTTCAGCTTACATGTTCAGTTATTTCAGTTTATGCTTGCAACCAGAGTATGTCATGCCAGTACATGTTTTCAAATAGCATTCTTTAAAAGCATGTTTGCATCGTTGCATGTTTTAGTGAGGTAGTTGGTTTCTTACTAAGCTTTAAGCTTACAGATTCTACTTTCCTTATACTGCAGATAAAGGTAAAGGGAAAATGGACTAGCAGAGGAAGCTGGAGTTCAATGCAAAGATGGTGTGTGTGGCAGAAACTGGAATAAAAGATCCTCAGGGGTTTTAGCAAGCTTAAATATTTGAATTCTTAGTATTTCTTCTTTCATGCATTTTTAGACCTTAGAATGTTTAAACCGTGGGAGATTTATTTAGTTTGTTAGTAATTATGTTAGAATGTTGGTTAATAGTTGCTAGAATATATTCCAATTGATTTTAGAATTGTTGTGTGCGGTTTTGGCACGCCAGAGTGCTGAAATCAGAGTTCCAATGCGAAATCAGAAACTCCGATCGATCTACGAATCGATCAGAGTTGAGTTGTGCCACTGGATCGGTCAGCTGACCGATCCAGTCGCGAACAGAGAGTTAGCATCTGTTATGGATCGGTCAGCCGACCGATCCAGATGCGAACAGTGAGTACAGAGGCTCACTGATCGGTCAGCCGACCGATCAGTGAGCCACTGGATCGGTCAGCCGACCGATCAGCGTGCTCCTGAATCGGTCGGTAGACCGATCCAGCCGCATACAGAAGCGTTAGAGCCACTGGATCGGTCTACCGACCGATCAGTGTGCTCCTGGATCGGTCAGTAGACCGATCCAGCCGCATATAAAAGTTTTATGGTTTATGGATCGGTCAGCCGACCGATCCAGAGCCTTCTTCCGTGCCAATATCAAGCTGGATCGATCATGGGATCGATCCGACAGCCCAATCGATCCATGGATCGATTGAAATGCCTGATTACAGCTAGCAGGACATCCGAAAGGCATAGAATATCTCCCCTAGCATGTGTACGACTCCTAGGTACACCTAGAATATTAAGTTCAGTTTACAGTAATTAGTTTAGTAAAAATTTTAATCAATCTAGATTTTCCGCAATAGTAATTTAGCACAGCATTACGTAACGATCGGCCTCGCAGCCTAGTCAGTAGGAGGCGGGTCGTTACAGCAACCCACTGCTCCTACAGATACTAGTTCCTCTGAACAGAGAGCTAAATATGAGAAGTGGGATCGCTCTAACCACATGAGTCTTATGATCATCAAGCGTGGCATACCTGAGGCTTTTAGGGGCGCGGTGTCTAATAGTGTCACCTGTTAGAGTGTATACTAAAAGTCTAGCTTTTGGTATAAACATTTATCTAGAAATAAGAATCACATTGGTCAAATAACTACATTTATGATAAAAGTAGTTGTTCAATTAATTTATATTGTAGATAACATGGTGTGTGGTGTCACACACAGAAGATCATGTTATCAGTACCTTATAAATTATAAACAGTAGCTCACGACCAAAATGGAAAGGAACAAACCATTAGAAGGTCGTAGTGTAATTAGGTATCAGTTTATCTTGACTGTATAATTACACTAGTACACTTAGAGTGTATTGAGTAGGACCATTTGAGGTCGTTTCTTTTATACTGATTTTATAAAGAAACAAAGACCTCGGTTATTATGGAAGTGTGTACTCTTAATCCTAATATAATAACAAGCACATATATTTGATATTTATTTCTTTAATTTATCAATGGGTGAGATTTAGTTCGATGAATCAATAAGCCCGATAAGTTGGGAAATGATATCACTTATAGTGTGTGTTGTTGATTATAGAAGGAAACTGTGTCCTAGTAATCTAGGTTGAGAATGTCCCCAAGAGGAGCTCATAAGGATTGTCATGTTAAACCCTGCAGGTGGACTTAGTCAGACATGACGATGAAGTTGAGTGGTACTACTCTTGGAGCTAGATATTAATTAAGTGAGTTGTCAGTAACTTACTTAATTAGTGGACATTTGTTATCTTAAACACAGGGAGACTAACACACTCATAATAAGAAGGAGCCCAAAATGTAATTTGGGATTGGTGCGGTAGTTCAATAATAGTTCTCTAGTGGAATGAATTATTATTGATAAAATTAAGTTGTGTGTTCGGGGCGAACACGGGATGCTTAATTTTATCGGGAGACCAAAACCAATTCCTCCTCTCGGTCCCTATCGTAGCCTCTAGTATATAGAGATTTATACCCACCGCATACCCACCTTCTTACCCATCCAATGGGGCCGGCCAAGCTAGCTTGGAACCCAAGCTAGGGCCGGCCAAGACCAAGTGGATGAGTTAAGTTGGTGGCCGGCCAAAGCTTGGGTCCCAAGTTTAGGTGGCCGGCCACTAGAATATTAAAAAGGATTTTTATTAAAATGATTTCTTATGTGGATATCATGTTTTTAAAAGATAGTTTAAAAATTAAAAATTTCCTTTTATAGCTTTCTACAAAAGATTAAGAGAAGAGATTAATCTCTTTCCTTATTTGTAGTTTAAAAGGATGGTTTTAATTTTTGGTAAAAACTTTCCTTATTTGTAAATCATCTACATGTTTAAAAGAGAGTTTAAAATTTGAAATCTTTCCTTATTTGTTGATTAAAGGAGGATTTTAAATTTTAAGAAAACTTTCCTTTTAAATCATGTTCATGATTTAAAGAAAGTTTAAAATTAAATATTCTCTTTTATAAGTTTCTACAAGAGATTAAGAAAAGATTTGATATCTTTCCTTATTTGTAGATTAAAAGAGATTTTAATTTTTAGAGATAACTTTCTTTTATCCACATGTTTAAAAGAAAGATTTTAATTTATTAAATTTCCTTTTATAAACCAATCATGAAGGATAAAATTATTGAGAAATTTTTATAAATTTCCGGAAGCAAATAAGGAAGTTTTAATTGATGTTTAAAATTTTATTTGCTTGGAAATTCTATGGTGTGGCCGGCCAAATAAATTGGAGAAGGAAAATTATTTTTGATTAAATAATTTTTTCCTTTTCATGGCAAAAGAATTAAGGAAGTTTTTATTAAATTTTCCTTATTTGCCAAGACCAAGGATTATAAAAGAGGGGTAGAGGAGGCTTCAAAGCTAAAAAATCTATTCTATTTTTCCTCTCTTTTCTTCTTCTTGTGGCCGGCCCTAGCCTTTCTCCTTTCTTCTCTTTTGGTGGCCGAACCATACATCTCTTGGAGCTCTTGTTGGTGGCCGGACCTAGGAAGGAGAAGAAGAAAAGGAGGAAGCCTCATCTTGAAGATCCCTTGGAGTATTGGTGGTGATCAAGTTCTTCTTCCTTGGAGGTGGTTCTTCTTGTGGCCGAACCTTGCTTGGAGAAGAAGAAGGTGCGTGGTGGTTCTCGTCTCGGAAGATCGTCGCCCACACGACGTCCGGGATAAGAAGAGGAATACGGTAGAAGATCAAGAGGTTTTTCTACAAGGTATAACTAGTAATTTCTATTTCCGCATCATGCTAGTTATTTATGGAAATAATACCAAATACAAGAGGCTTACGTTCTAGTGTTTCGAATATGGTTTTTCGAAGTTGTGTTCTTTTGTTTCTTTCTTTTCCTTGTGATTTGATTGTTCTCTTTGGTTAACCTAAAGTTATTTTAGGAAATTAAATATTAGCTTTCTATTAAAGGTTTTGTCTAGTCGGTGGTGGTTGCTCCCATATCCAAGAAGGCCGTGTGCCTCGCCACGTCAGTACTGGGAACCTTTTATGGAAATTAATATTTAATGGAATTAATAACTTAGGGAGACTTGGGTCAAACGTGTTAAGTTCCGCAGGAGATCCAAGTCAAAACCTAAAAGAACAAATAGATTAAGTTTTGGATCAAACGTGTAAAGTTCCGCAGGCGATCCAAAATTTAATTTAAAAGAACACATGGTAGCTAGGAAAAGGTTCAGACCTTTGTACAAAATTTTATACAGTGGAACCTATAGGTTTTCCGAGTAGCAACCAACAATTGGTATCGAGCTAGGGTTTTGCCTCTGTGTATTTGGTATTAGTGTAATTATGCGCATGTCATACATAATTTAGGCAGGATAATAGTAGGATGTGCTAACTTTGTGGATGCAGGATCCAACTATTATGGCTTATAGTTATTATGTGTGTGATTGGACCCTTGGACATGTCAAGGGCATTTTATTATGTGTGCATGATTGTATTATAAAATACAGCAGGAGCTGTATTTAGTTTTATTAGGATTTTATTTTTGATCTAGATACATGTACATTCCTTTTATGGAATATAGGATCAAAAATGTAAAATTCTATTTATGTCGCGGATCGAATCTTGCAAAGCGTGGAACCTTCTAAGGACCAGAGGCGCAGCGGAACTAGGAGCAAGATGGATGCGACAACTAGACCCGGTGGCGGTGGCCAAATATGGCAGCAGCTTGGGATGACAACACACGGAAGACAACTAGAGATAAAAGCCATAATAGTTGAAAATTAGATTTTCTATTTATTGCTTTTATATTGTGTTGTGTGTGCATGTTAGTTTACAAGTTTAGTAGGTTAGCATGTGTAAAATTCCTCATTTATAAATAACTAAGTGGGAGAGGGATTTTTAAATAAATCCCATGGTCTCCATTACTGGTTTGTAAGTGATGCAAACAAGCTTGCGCGTTGGCTCTGAGTGCCTTCCTCCATAACGGATGAGCTTGTTTGTGGATCACTAGAACAGACTTCCATTTTTGGATGACTATAGGAAATTAATTAAGAGCGTGTGATCTTCCCCAACGGAAGGGGCATAATCTTATTAGTGGACTTAGTGTCAAGTAATGGTATACACTTAGACACATCTAATAGTATCCTCCCCAACGGAGTCACTATTATTATTTGTGTGACCAAATGAAACCAACTATTAATTTGTCATAAAACTAGGTTGACAAGATAATAAAATTAAAGGGTTAAAACCCCTCTTACAAATGATTGATTTTGTATACGTCCACACTAACGTGGCATACAAAATTAACGGTGTTTGAGATAATTTTATTTGTCATAAAGTTACGTTGACAAGATAGTTAATGGGTAAAACCCTCCTCTTACAAATGTTGATTTTGTATACGTCCACACTAACGTGGCATGCAAAATTCACGGTGTTTTAAGGTGTTGGTAAATTTAAATAGTATTGTTAGAGGAATCAATATTATTTTAAATTTAGAGTCTTGACCAAATATTTGATTAAAGATAGACCAACTATTAATTTTATTCGTCATAAAGTAAGGATGACGAGATAATAAAATTAAATGATAAAATTTCCTCTTTGAATTTGTATACGTCCACACTAACGTGACATACAAAATTCATGGGATTTTTAAGGAGTTGGTCTTAACCAAATATTTTTGTGATTCTTAGGATGATGGTCAATCCCTAGCTGATATACTTTAGGATAGGCTTAGTGGTCCCAATTATAATTGATTGGAAATAGGATTTGGACATTAAGGTAGACTGTCCTCTTAGAACTAAGAACAATATAGGTGAATTTTATTCATTAGTTGAAACATGTTTAGTGGAGTTATCTACCGGTACCTGGTGTGTAGATATAGGAGCCACTGATCATGTCTGTAATTCATTACAGGGTTCCAGGAAACCCGACAACTAAATGAAAATAAAAAACACCGTCCACATGGGCACTGCTGCAAAAGTAGCAGCTATTGCAGTGGGAGAGGTTTATTCTCTAAAAGGAATAAAATTTGGAAATTGTCTTTACGTACTAAGTTTAGAAAGAATCGATTTCAGTTTCTAAACTATTATAGAATAGATATTGTGTCTATTTTGATAACAAAGTCATTATCAAGAAAAATAGGAAGTTATCAATTCCGGTATGTTGGTTGACAATTTATAATCCAATAACTCCCACGATGTAATAAATGGAAATTATAACACATCTTCTAACTTTAAGAGGAAGCAACCTTCGGAGATGAACCAATTATATCTTTGGCATCTAAAGCTATGTTATATTAACTTAAGTAGGATTCATTGGTAGTTGATGAACTTTTGGGTTCATTAGTAGTGGAAATCTTTCCAACCTACGAGTCTTACTTGGAAGGAAAAATAACCAAGAAGCTTTTAAGTCAAAGGGGTATGGAGCCAAAGATATGATGGAATTGGTTCATTCTGATTTATGTGATCCTATGACTATCCAGGCAAGAGGTAGTATCGAATATTTCATCTATTTTATAGATAAGTATTCAAGATACAAATACATTTACTTAATGTGCCGCAAGACTAAGTACTTTGATTAGTTCAAAGTGTACAAGGCTGATGCGGAGAAACGTCAAAGTAAAAAGACACTACGGTGAGATCGTAGTGGCAAGTACCTCTTGGGAGAATTTAGGAGTCACTTATCAAAAGTAGGGATTCAATCCCAACTAACTACACCTGGTACACCCCTACAGAATGGTGTAGAAAAAGGAAGGTATAAAGCTCTTATGGAATAATTAGATCGATGATGAGTTATTACCAAATTTGTTTTAAGGATATACACTAGAAACAGAAGTGAACATAATACCTTCTAAAGTCAGAACTCTCTACTCCCATAGAATTACAGAATGGGCGTAAGCCTAGTCTGAAGTATATTCGGATTTGGGTGGTCTAGCACATAAGAGACACTGATAAGTTGGGCAAGAGTTCACTTGTTTGTGAGTTATCCTAGAGAAACAAAAGTAGGTTTATAGTCTTAAAAAAATCAGAAGGTCATTATCAATGACCGATTTTTAGAATAGGACTATGTAATAAACCACATGCCCATAAGTAAATTTGTTCTTAAGGAAATAATAAAGGACATGTCTAATCTAGTACCAACTGTACAAGATGAAATATCACAAGAAACTGCAACACGTATCATAAAAGATACACAATTACAGATAGTGCCTCTTCGTAGTGGGAGGGTTGTCAAGCAACCTAAGAGATTCATGTTTTAGGAGAGTCTTTGGACTTGATCCCAAATGAACATGAGCTTGATCCCGGACATATGATGAAGCACACCAAGATAAAGATTCAGCATCTTGGCAAAGAGTAATGAATAACAGAATTAGAATATATATATTCTAATAAAATCTGGAAGCTTGTAGAACCACCAGATGGTGTAAAAGCCTTTGGGTGTAAAAAGGTCTATAATAGGAAAAGAGGGATAGACAGGAAGGTAGAAACTTTCAAAAGCAAGGCTTGATGAAAAAGGAAACTTTTTCAGCCATGTTTAAGTCTATCCAGATTCTTTTATCTATTTGGCAAGTGGATGTCAAGGCAGTATTCCTTAATGGAAGTCTTGAAGATAGCATCCACATAAAGCAACCGAAGGGTTCATTATAAAGGGCTAAGAGCATCTTGTGTGAAAGCTCAATCAGTCTATGGACTGAGGCAAAGCTTCAAGGTCTTGGAACATCCGGTTTATCAAAGTAATCCAGACCTTTGGATTTAATAAACGGATAAGTCTTGTGTATACAAATGGTGTGATGGAAACGTGGTGGTGTTTCTTGTACTATACGTAGATAACAATTTTGGTAGTTGGAAACAATATCAAAATGTTGTCAGAAGTAAGGGTATGGTTGTCCAAATAATTCGATATAAAGGACTTGGGAGAATGTATATATTTTTGTGATCAAAGTAATAAGGGATCGCAAGAAAAATATATATAGATATATCCCGAGTTTAATATATCGAAAAAATCCTTACTCGTTTTTAGCATGCAAAACTCCTAGAAAGGTTTCTTACCTTTTAAGCATGGAGTGTTTTTATCTAAAGAGATGTCTTCGATGACATCAAAGGAGATTGAGGACATGTAGGCAGTTCTTTATGCTTCGGCAGTTAGACAACCTAATGTATGCTATGCACGAGATCAGAAATCTGTTTTGCCAAGGGCATAGTTAGCAGATATCAAAGTAACCCTAGACAAGGACATTGATTGCAGAAAGCATATAAGTACCTTAGAGGCACTAGAGATTATATGCTAGTTTACAAGGCAGTTATTTTGGTCCCTGTGGGTTGCATGGATTTTAACTTCCAATCGGATAGGGACAATATTAAGTCAACCTCGGGGTTTTGTGTTTACTTTAGGAGGTAAAGTCATAACTATGGAAGAGTGATAAGCATAGGTGTTTATCTGGACTCCACCATAGAAGCTTAGTATATGGCAAGCCTCTAAGGTAGCCATAAAAGCTGAATGACTCAATAACCTCAAGATAGATTTAGAGATGATTTCTGGTTTGTCCAAAGATTATTACAATTTATTGTAATAATGTTGGTGCAGTAACAAACTCGAAGAAACCATAAGTCTATAAGGCAAGTAAACACAATAGAGCGCAAGTACCACCCAATACGAGAAATCGTATAAACGAGGAGAAGTTGTTGCCGCCTAGATTGCATCAGATGATAAACTAAGGTCCTTAAGGCAAGAGTTTTTTGAAAGGCATGGGAATCAGATGTATGGCAGCAGATATGGCAGCTTAGTCTTTTAGTATAAGTGGGAGATTGTTAGAGTGTATACTAAAAGTCTAGCTTTTGGTATAAACATTTATCTAGAAATAAGAATCACATTGGTCAAATAACTACATTTATGATAAAAGTAGTTGTTCAATTAATTTATATTGTAGATAACATGGTGTGTGGTGTCACACACAGAAGATCATGTTATCAGTACCTTATAAATTATAAACAGTAGCTCACGACCAAAATGGAAAGGAACAAACCATTAGAAGGTCGTAGTGTAATTAGGTATCAGTTTATCTTGACTGTATAATTACACTAGTACACTTAGAGTGTATTGAGTAGGACCATTTGAGGTCGTTTCTTTTATACTGATTTTATAAAGAAACAAAGACCTCGGTTATTATGGAAGTGTGTACTCTTAATCCTAATATAATAACAAGCACATATATTTGATATTTATTTCTTTAATTTATCAATGGGTGAGATTTAGTTCGATGAATCAATAAGCCCGATAAGTTGGGAAATGATATCACTTATAGTGTGTGTTGTTGATTATAGAAGGAAACTGTGTCCTAGTAATCTAGGTTGAGAATGTCCCCAAGAGGAGCTCATAAGGATTGTCATGTTAAACCCTGCAGGTGGACTTAGTCCGACATGACGATGAAGTTGAGTGGTACTACTCTTGGAGCTAGATATTAATTAAGTGAGTTGTCAGTAACTTACTTAATTAGTGGACATTTGTTATCTTAAACACCGGGAGACTAACACACTCATAATAAGAAGGAGCCAAAATGTAATTTGGGATTGGTGCGGTAGTTCAATAATAGTTCTCTAGTGGAATGAATTATTATTGATAAAATTAAGTTGTGTGTTGGCGAACACGGGATGTAATTTTATCGGAGACCAAAACCAATTCCTCCTCTCGGTCCCTATCGTAGCCTCTAGTATATAGAGATTTATACCCACCGCATACCCACCTTCTTACCCATCCAATGGGGCGGCCAAGCTAGCTTGGAACCCAAGCTAGGGCCGGCCAAGACCAAGTGGATGAGTTAAGTTGGTGGCCGGCCCTTGGGTCCCAAGTTTGGGTGGCTGGCCACTAGAATATTAAAAAGGATTTTATTAAAATGATTTCTTATGTGGATATCATGTTTTTAAAAGATAGTTTAAAAATTAAAAATTTCCTTTTATAGCTTTCTACAAAAGATTAAGAGAAGAGATTAATCTCTTTCCTTATTTGTAGTTTAAAAGGATGGTTTTAATTTTTGGTAAAAACTTTCCTTATTTGTAAATCATCTACATGTTTAAAGAGAGTTTAAAATTTGAAATCTTTCCTTATTTGTTGATTAAAGGAGGATTTTAAATTTTAAGAAAACTTTCCTTTTAAATCATGTTCATGATTTAAAGAAAGTTTAAAATTAAATATTCTCTTTTATAAGTTTCTACAAGAGATTAAGAAAAGATTTGATATCTTTCCTTATTTGTAGATTAAAAGAGATTTTAATTTTTAGAGATAACTTTCTTTTATCCACATGTTTAAAAGAAAGATTTTAATTTATTAAATTTCCTTTTTATAAACCAATCATGAAGGGATAAAATTATTGAGAAATTTTTATAAATTTTCGGAAGCAAATAAGGAAGTTTTAATTGATGTTTAAAATTTTATTTGCTTGGAAATTCTATGGTGTGGCCGACCAAATAAATTGGAGAAGGAAAATTATTTTTGATTAAATAATTTTTCCTTTTCATGGCAAAAGAATTAAGGAAGTTTTTATTAAATTTTCCTTATTTGCCAAGACCAAGGATTATAAAAGAGGGGTAGAGGAGGCTTCAAAGCTAAAAATCTATTCTATTTTCTCTCTCTTTTCTTCTTCTTGTGGCCGGCACTTTCTCCTTCTTCTCTTTTGGTGGCCGAACCATACATCTCTTGGAGCTCTTGTTGGTGGCCGGACCTAGGAAGGAGAAGAAGAAAAGGAGGAAGCCTCATCTTGAAGATCCCTTGGAGTATTGGTGGTGATCAAGTTCTTCTTCCTTGGAGGTGGTTCTTCTTGTGGCCGAACCTTGCTTGGAGAAGAAGAAGGTGCGTGGTGGTTCTCGTCTCGGAAGATCGTCGCCCACACGACGTCCGGGGTAAGAAGAGGAATACGGTAGAAGATCAAGAGGTTTTTCTACAAGGTATAACTAGTAATTTCTATTTCCGCATCATGCTAGTTATTTATGGAAATAATACCAAATACAAGAGGCTTACGTTCTAGTGTTTCGAATATGGTTTTTCGAAGTTGTGTTCTTTTGTTTCTTTCTTTTCCTTGTGATTTGATTGTTCTCTTTGGTTAACCTAAAGTTATTTTAGGAAATTAAATATTAGCTTTCTATTAAAGGTTTTGTCTAGTCGGTGGTGGTTGCTCCCATATCCAAGAAGGTCGTGTGCCTCGCCACGTCAGTACTGGGAACCTTTTATGGAAATTAATATTTAATGGAATTAATAACTTAAGGAGACTTGGGTCAAACGTGTTAAGTTCCGCAGGAGATCCAAGTCAAAACCTAAAAGAACAAATAGATTAAGTTTTGGATCAAACGTGTAAAGTTCCGCAGGCGATCCAAAATTTAATTTAAAAGAACACATGGTAGCTAGGAAAAGGTTCAGACCTTTGTACAAAAATTTTGTACAGTGGAACCTATAGGTTTTCCGAGTAGCAACCAACATCACCAAAGCTAAAGAATATCTCGATGAGATTAAAAAGCGCTTTGCCAAAAGCGATAAGGCGGAAACAAGCACAATTCTGAAGAGCTTGATTTCCGTGAAGTATAAAGGCAAGGGAAATATTCAGGAATATATCATGGAAATATCCCACCTTGCATCGAAGTTGAAGGCACTTAATCTTGAATTGTCGGATGACATGCTTGTGCATTTAGTGTTTATTTCTCTTCCGAACCAGTTTAGTCAGTTCCAAATCAATTATAACTGTCAAAGGGAGAAATGAACTCTTAATGAGCTCATTTCATACTGTGTTCAAGAGGAAGAGAGGTTGAAGCAAATTTAGGCTAAAAGTGCCTATTTGGCAAGCACCCCTAAATATAAGGGCAACAAAAGAAAGAATGAAGCTACTAAAGATCCTTATGTGAAGAAACAAAAGCAAGATACAGACAAGAAAGGTTGTTTCTTCTGTAACAAGCTGATCATGTCAAGAAAGAATGTCCTAAGTACCATGCATGGCGTGCGAAAAAGGGTATATTTTTCACTTTGGTCTATTCTGAAGTAAATTTAGCTTCAGTACCTAGAAACACTTGGTGGTTAGACTCTGGTGCTACTACTAACATCAGTGTTTCAATGCAGGGTTGCCTGAGCTACCGAAAGCCAACTAATGCTGAAAGATGCATTTATGTGGGTGATGGCAAGTCGGTTGAGGTGGAAGCAATAGGGCATTTTAGATTGTTGTTAAGCACTGGTTACTATTTAGACTTAATAGATACTTTTGTTGTACCGTCATTTAGACGGAATTTGGTTTCTGTTTCTCATTTGGACAAATTAGGTTATTGTTGTTCGTTTGGAAACGGTCAATTTAGTTTATCTATTAATTCTACTGTTGTTGGAACTGGTTCACTTATGATTTATAACAATCTATATATGCTTGATATAAATGTTTCTTATATTGAAACCCTGAATGTGGAATCACGTGGTACTAAGCGTAAATTTAATAATGAAAATTCAGGTGTCTTATGGCACAAGCATTTAGGACACATCTCTAGAAATAGAGTTGAACGACTTGTATCAGATGGAATTTTACATTCCATTGATTTTTCAGACCTAAATGTTTGTATTGAATGCATTAAGGGCAAACAGACCAAAAGAAAGAAAGAGGGTGCATATAGAGCTACAGAAGTATTGGAATTAATACATACAGATGTTTGTGGACCATTTCCAACACCTTCTTGGAATGGTCAACAATATTTTGTATCATTCATTGATGATTATTCTCGATATGCATACCTATTTCTTATTTATGAGAAGGCTCAAACATTGGATGTTTTCAAATCATTTAAGGTTGAAGTTGAGAACCAACTAAACAAAAGAATTAAGAAAGTCAGATCTGATCGTGGTGGTGAATACTACGGTAGATATGACGATTCAGGTGAGCAACGTCCAGGACCTTTTGCTCAATACCTAGAGGAGTGTGGAATCGTCCCACAGTACACCATGTCAGGCTCACCAAGCATGAATGATGTAGCTGAACGACGTAATCGAACTCTTAAGGAAATGGTAAGGAGTATGATTAGTCATTCAACCTTACCAATGTCACTCTGGGGAGAAGCATTAAAGACAGCAGCTTACATTCTAAATCGAGTACCCACTAAAGCAGCTACCAAAATACCTTTTGAGCTTTGGACAAGGCGAAAGCCAAGTCTCAATCATTTTCATATTTAGGGATGTCCAGCTGAGGCTAGACCATATAGGCCACATGAAAAGAAACTGGACTCTAGAACAGTAAGTAGCTACTTTATTGGATATTCTGAGCGATCACGGGGCTATAAGTTTTATGATCCCAAAGTAAAGACCATCTTTGAGACGGGAACTGCAACGTTCTTTAAGGATATTGAGTTTGGGGGAAAGAATAAAGTAACAGATCTTGTTTTTGAGGAGGAATGTATTCCCACTACTCTTCAAGAGGAAATGGTTTATATTCCTATGATTGCTTCTAATAATGATCAGGATTTTATTCCTGTCAGTGATCAGAATGCAATACCAGAACAACAAGACATTGTTAATCAACTCCCAGAAGAACAAACTCAACAACCTCAAGAACCAGTGCATGTAGAACAAGTGCCTTTACGAAGGTCCACTAGAGAAAGGAGGAGTGCTATTTCGGATGATTACATAGTATTACTTCAAGAACATGAGGAAAATGATGGTATGGCGGAGGATGATCCATTCAACTTTCGTCAAGCCATGCAAGATTCAAATTCTCAAAAGTAGATTGAGGCAATGAATGAAGAGTATAAGTCAATGCAAGATAATAATGTTTGGGAACTTGTCCTATTACCAGAAGGTGTGAAACCCATTGGTTGTAAGTGGATTTTTAAAACCAAACGGGATTCAAATGGTAATGTGGAAAGGTATAAAGCACGTCTTGTAGCTAAAGGCTATACTCAGAAATATGGGATTGACTTTAAAGAGACCTTTTCTCCAGTTTCAACGAAGGATTCTTTAAGGACAATCATGACACTTGTCGCACACTTCGATATGGAACTTCATCAGATGGATGTCAAGACAGCTTTTCTCAATGGAGACATTGAGGAAACAATCTATATGGTGCAACCAGAATACTTTGTATTAGGAGATCCAAAGAGTATGGTTTGTAAACTTAAGAAGTCCATCTATGGGTTAAAACAAGCATCTCGTCAATGGTACCACAAATTTCATCAAATAATCATCTCATTTGATTTTGAGGTAAATGTGGTAGATGATTGTGTGTATCATAAGTTCAGTGGGAGTAAGCATATCTTCCTGGTCCTATATGTTGATGACATTTTGCTTGCCACAAACGATATAGGTATGTTAAATGATACCAAGAGATTTCTATCTAGATATTTTGAAATGAAAGATCTTGGTAACGCATCTTTTGTATTAGGAATCCAAATACATCGAGATCGTTCTCGAGGTATTCTTGGATTATCGCAAAAGAACTATATCGATAAGGTGCTTAAAAGATTTGGCATGCAAGATTGCAAGCCAGGTAATACCCCAGTCGCTAAAGGAGACAAGTTTAGTCTTAAACAATGCCCTAAAGGAAGCCTCGAGACTCAAGAAATGCAAAAGATTCCTTATGCTTCATCTGTAGGAAGTCTTATGTATGCTCAAGTTTATACGCGTACGGATATTGCGTACATTGTTGGAGTGTTGGGCAGATATTTAAGCAACCCAGGAATGGATCATTGGAAAGCAGCAAAGAGGGTAATGAGATATTTAAAGAGAACTAGTGATTACATGCTCACATATAAGAGGTCAGATACTCTTGAGATCATGGGATATTCTGACTCTGATTTTGCGGGATGCCAAGATAGCATGAGATCCACTTCAGGTTATGTTTTTCTGTTGGCCGGCGGAGCTATCTCTTGGAGAAGTGCCAAACAGGCATTGACAGCTTCTTCCACCATGACAGCAGAGTTTATAGCATGTTATGAGGCATCTAATCATGGAATATGGCTGAAAAATTTTGTCACTGGGCTGCGTATTTTGGGAAATGTTGAAAGACCACTGAAGTTATTTTGTGACAATCGATCAGCTGTATTGTATTCTAACAACAATAGGAGCTCGACAAAATCGAAGCACATCGATATCAAGTTCCTTGTTGTGAAAGAAAGAGTACAAAGTGGACAGATTTCGATAGAACACATAGGCACAAACTCCATGATTGCAGATCCTTTTACAAAGGGTTTACCACCCAATGTCTTCTATGAGCATACCACTCATATGGGTGTTATTCAGTTTGGTGAAATCTAGATCTAGTGGGAGTTTGTACTATATATGCTTTCTATATATGTTTGGTTATGTTGATGAAACATATGTATTTGGAGATTATCTGATCAGATATAAAGTTCAATGTCTACTTCATTACACTTTGTATAACTTAAGTTAAAGTTTTGATCTCACCTTGGTTATAAGGAGGACCAGTTGAAAATTGACATAAATAGATCACCTTGCATGTAATTTTCATGCCACATATTCATAATTGATCTATGTCATTTGATTATATTGATGTACGTAACCATTGATGGTTTAGCTGTGAAAGATACAACGAAGACTACATTGATCCTATGTCTATATAATTAATGGACGAGATTGTTAAGGAAACCCTACAGCTATGATGACAAAAGTTATGAGCTCATTAAGGTTAACATTTATAAGTTTACACATATGGTCCAGTGGAAGATTGTTAGAATTTTGGGACCATAATTGTAATTATAAATGTCTAATGCCATCAATTAAAGAAGTCATAGTTTAATGTGATCTAATTTATGATTAAGGAATATAACTTAAGGGTTTAATTGTTATGAATAAATTAATGTAGATACCATGTGCAATTTCTAATTTGTTGAGGGGCCAAATTAGAAATAAGCAACTTAGGCTTCTATAAATAAGGGTTATGGTCCCAGTTTGCATATGACGCTTTTGTTTTGTTTCCTCATCGACAAAACTCTTTGGATACTAAGGAAGATCTGCAAATTGAAGATCTTGCCCAAAATCAATTGCATACTATGGATTCTGGTACGCTTCCGTAATTTTCTGTCTATCTAATTTATAATTTCTTAAGAATTTGAATAGAATGCATAAAATTTGTGTTGATATTTCTCAACTCAATTATTTTAACAGTTAGGTCATGCAGATTTGATGTTTTATGTCTAAATGTACATGGACTTAGAAACACAAGAAGTTGAGCAAAAAATATAATGAACGAAAATGATAGTACAGAAAGAGAGTCGACGGATTCAGTACATCCGAAAAACGAGGAATTATGGAAAAGTACGCAGGTGGTCAAGAAAGACGCGCGTAGCGGATCCAAGGGACGAGAAGCTAGGGAGAAAGCCTACTCGAAGAGAAAGTTGAAGTTGGATTTGAATGGGCTTAATTTTGAATGACTGAAGCATCACCCAAGCAAGCGGGAAAGTGGAATGGTTAATGCTAAAATTGACCGTTCGATGAACAGACGCCTCAGATGATTCAAGGTGTCTTATATGAACAGTAGCCGAGGAGCCCTGGATTACTCAAGGCACCTTTAATCTACAAGATTAGAAAAGTGAATGTTGGTGTGGATAAATCTTTATCCACTTGGAGGTACCTCCAACTGTTCAAGACGTCTCGAGCTGTCACGTCAGCGAATGGTCATTTTTGACCAATGGGTTATAAATAGAGGACATGCTCTCTTAGTCCATAACACACTTTGAACTTCATTTCTATATTCGTTCTTTTTGAGTTTTCAAAGTCTGTAAGAGATTACTCCGCCTTCAACGAATGAGACCTTTCTAGTTGAACTTCCATTACCTTAGATTAATAACCTTCTCGATTGTAAATCAAGTAAATTCATTATATCTCTTACTTTATTTATATGTTATTATTTTAATAAATTAACTGTGTCCTTATCAAGAGTGTTCACTTTTTATTGTAAGCTATTACCCCTCTTTAGCTGGTCTATGTCGGTTCAACAAATGGTATCAGAGCTTAACCGTTTTAGAAGGACTAACCGTCAACTAAAGAGACAAGATGATGGTTGGATCAAGCATTCACCCATCGAAATTTAAGGGGGAGTTTGTACTTTGAAAGCATCGTATGGAGGTATTTTTCAAGACCGACATTGACATTCTTCTTACAATCAAATATGATTTTGTAACACTCAGAGATCACCACGGAGAAAAAAAGGAAGAACATCTCTAGAGCAAAAAGGAGCAGACTGACTTTATGGCCAACAACAAAGCATAGTTCCATCTACTGAGCATACTATCATCCCAAGAAGTCAACTGAATCGACACCTATGACTCGGCCAAAGAACTCTGTGAGAAGTTCTTAGAGCTTCACGAAGAAACATCGAAGGCCAAGCTAGCAAGACGGGACATCCTCCGAAATCAGATAACGAACCTCCGAATAGAAAAAGGAGAAACAGTAACTCAACTACACGCAAAGATTAAGGAGTTAATCATCGGATTCACTAACCTTGGAGAAACTATAACAAATCAAGACTTAATTCAATATGCACCCTTTTCGAGAACTCAAGAGTGAACATCAATAGTAGATGTCTACTACATCTCAAAAGACTTGGAGATAAGTACTTTAGAAGAATTATTTCAACTTTGGGATTACATGATTCAAGATATGTAGGTTTAAGAAAAGAAAGGGAGTCAAATCAGAACTAGCACTGAAATCCAACAAGAAGTATGAACCGGAGTCAGATTCCTCGAGTAACGAAGATGAAGAAGTATTTATGATAAGAAAGCTAAATAAGTTTTTTAAAACTAATAAATTTAATAGGACGCAGACCAAGAAGAAGTTGCTTCCGGAAAAAAGAAAAGTGAGATTCATATATCAAAGATAATTGTCCCAATTTAAAAGAAAAAGAGAAGGACAAAAGGTCAAGAAAGACCAAACAAATGAACCTCAAAGCAACGTAGGACGAGTCGTCATCAGAAGAGTCTGAACTTGAGTAGTATGCCGAACTAGCATTAATGGTAAGTCATCAAGAAGAGAGCATCGATGAAGGAGGAGCTACTTCAGAGGAAAGCAACGATGAAGAAGAAAACTCAAACTACGAGTCTAAAATGACAAGTGAGGTGCATCTTCTACCTCTTGACCAACTTTATCAATGTGTTAAACTGATGTCTAGGTCTTTATGCAAATTAAGGTCCAGTTATGTAAAATTTAAAAAGGATAACAATGATCTCAAAATTAAGTTAGCAATAGCATGTCCTTTAGAACAATTTGATAAACTTCAAATTGAAAATGAAAAATTAAAAAATCAAATAGAATTGTTAAAAAAGAAATTTTCATCCTCAAATTCAAATTCTATAAGAATTTTAAATTTTAGAAATATTGGAAGACTTAATTAATATTTGAAAAATCACAAAGATCAAATTGTAAAAATATCAAAAAAATGATATTTCATGAAAATACTTAATAAATCAGTAGGTAAAAATTTGTTTTAATACCAAAATTTATTTTGACTCATTAGATTTTTTTTGCTAAAAATAAATTTTATATGCATGTTTGAATTATTTTTGGAAAAATTAATTTTACATATTATCGGTTCTATTTTCCTATTAAGTATTTTTTTTTTTTGTGATAGACAAAAATGTTATATGTTAGCATACATATTTTTGAAAATTTTCATTCGATATATAATTCTTTATAGATTCTTTACTGAAAAATAAATGTTTAATATTAAAAAAATTTTAATATTGAATTTTGTAAAACTTAATTTTTCTATAAATAATCATTATACTTTCTATGTTAAAAAAATAGGAAGATTTTTAATAGTCCAAATTTATTTTTAAGTATTTAAATTCAAAAAATAATAATTTTTTCAAAAATATTAATTCTAGCTACTATTAAAAATTATTTTCTTTACCAAATAATTTTGATAAAAAAACACATTCTCATATAACGTGTTTACATCCCCAAGAAATATTTTCAAATATTTTTTTTCTTATTTTTCCTTATTATTTTGATATGATCAAATAGTGATCAAATAGGGACAAAAGTAAATTTAGAGGGAGGTTTTATTTAATTACAATTTAAATTAATACGTGTACTTAAATGTCATATTTAAGTTATAATTGTCTTTACAAATTTTATTTATTTTTTTGTACCCTAATCTTAACTCGGGTTGATCCACATAAAAAAGAGAGATATTGTAAGTACCTCCGGATAGTTTTGATATGATCAATCGAGTTAAGTTAGATCTTGTAGATTTGATGTTTGTGTCTAAGTGTGCAGGAATTTAGGAACATAAAAAGTCGAGCAGAAGACGCAGCGAGCGAGAAGGATGATACATGAAGAGAGTCAATGGGCTTGAACGATGGAGAGTTGTGTAAGAGTATACTGATGGATAAGAAGGATACGTGTGACGCATCCGAGTGACGAGAAGTTATGGAGGAAGCCTACTCGAGGAGAAAGTTAGAGTTAGGTTCGGCTGAGCTCAACTCTAAACGACCCGTGTAAGATATAGTAAATTTAAATAATAAGTGTTATTGGAGAAATAACTTTATTAGATTTTTCAAGAATTTTTAAATTTTTTTAGGATTTAAATAAAATCTATATGATACGTTTAAGGCGAGGAATCAATTAGACTCAAAAGAGGCCTGATTATGATACCTATTCCTGTCCGAAAGCTGAGTCGATGGGCGCTGGGGATGTGGCGCTCCCGCTGACTGGTCGAAGACAAGCATAGATCTCCCGCCGACATGGACCTGCAAGCACAATGCCGAGCCGGGGAGAGGTTCCCCGGCGATGGCCCTCCGACGCTTAAGTAAGATCTCCGACAGAAAAAAGTAGAGCAAAGGGGAAACGAGAACTGTAACTACAGTAAAGAAGTGAACATACCTCCGTCAAAGTCTGGGGGTCCTTATATAGGGCTCTCTAGAGGTGCGAGCACGCTCCCCGAGGTATGCACGCTCCTCAAAGCATACCTGGAATGGATGTGTTAGAAAAGCGTGTCTGACGCCATACCTCAATAGCACGAGCATATCCCTGATGAGACAGTAGAAACTTCCTCCGTATGATTCTCTGTCTGGTCATGCCACCGACCATGCCACCTGTCGACGACACTGGTCCCCAAGAAGATATCATCAACTGCTTCCTTTGTCCTCTACCGAGCTGAGCGGAGGGACCGTCCAGCTAGTGCTTGTCAGGCAACACTAGGGTCAGGCCGAGCGGGATCTCCGCTCGGCCAATTAGCCTATTATGTCACTAGGGTCGGACCGAGCGGCATGCTCGCTCGGCTAATCATCCTATTGTCTCGGTTCTGTCTCGCCGAGCGAAGAACCCGTATTTGCAGGAGTGAAGCTGCGCTCCTCGGTCGACCGAGCGGGGAGGTCGCTCGACCCTCGTTCCTCCTTGCTAGTCATGCTTGAGTCTTCTTAGCATCGGAAGCTCAGCATCAGGGCGAGCTGTAATGCAGAATCGAGCACACATATGTCCACTCGGTCGGATACTCACTGCGTTGACCGTTCACTTTCCATGTGTCATCGCCCCTACTTATTACCGGATCATATGCCTTCCCTTCAAGTATAGTCGAAGGAGGTCGGAGGTCCGACTGACTGGATGAAATTAGTCTAGTGCTCCGCCGGTCGCTCGGTCATGCTGCTGCAGAGGGTCCAACCGGCCTCGCTCCGTCATTCGGCGATACGTGTGTCGATACTTATGCAAAATTCACCATTTCGGGTCCTAGTCCACGGGCGGTCAAAGCTAACATCATCAGGATTTCCTTGGAATTCGCACAAAACACCTTCATTAAACCAAGCACGCGGCCATGCCCAATAATGGAGCTCATTAAATGCGCCCCTGTAGGTGAATGTCAAGTGGTGCTGCCGCCATCACCACTCAATTGATGCGTCAGAGATAATGTGATGTGCGGCGGTTCAAATTTGACGGTTGGATGCGTGCGTCGATTTTCGTGACCTAGATCGGATGACTCCGCTCGACCGAGCTTGATCTTTATAAGACCGCTTCGCCGACTTCTGTTCCATCGCTGCTGTTTTCGTGTTCGTGTGCTCCGGCGACTGCCCGCGTTCATTGCTCCGGCAATCTCTGACTTTCTACTCCAGCGCTCCCCTTTTTTGTAAGCTTCCACTTCTGTTCCTTCATTTTCCCTTCTCGCCCTTTAGCGCTTTTAGGCATTCCACCATTTTGCCCGGTGAATCTCCTGTCGATCCCGCTTTCTGGTTTTTCGGCAATTCCTTGCGCGAGTCCTTCCGCTTCTTCATTTTTCGATCATGGCCAGTTCCATCCAGCCAGTCGACCCCGTCCCTGGACTCTGGTATACCACCATGGAGATCAGGTTTGATGCGGGCGACGCGGCACACCCTATCAACGCCTTTGACATTCCGTCCGACCACGAGCTTATCCTGGCCGGACCGTCCGACCGGCCACACGACCCGCCGATCGGCACCATCTGTTTCTTTCGAGACCAGTTCGTGGCTGGTCTCCGGTTTCCTTTCCATCCATTCATAACTGAAGTTTGTAATTATTTTCAAATCTCGCTCGCCCAGCTCATCCCCAATTCCTCCCGCCTGCTGTGCGACGTGGTGGTGTTGTTCTGAGTGCACAACATCCCACTGACCCCTCGAGTTTTCCACTACTTCTACTACCCTAAACAGTCCAAGATGGGCACCTATCTATTCCAATTTTGTATTGGTCTGGTCTTCTTCGACAAGATGCTCTCCTCCAACAAACACTGGAAGGAGTACTTTTTCTATTTGAGACTTCCCGAGCGGCTCTATTTTCGAACCTAATGGCGGACTGCCCTGCCACCCCCGCCCGAGCTGAAGGGATATAAGACTCATTCGGATTACCTTCATGCTGCCAATATGTTGGTCGGGCTGAAGTTCAACATCCACAAGTTGTTGCTAGAGGGAGTGATGTACATGTTTGGGTTGAGTCTGAACCGAGTGAAGCTCCCGAGCAGTATAGGTATGAAATTTCTTAACCTTCTTCCTTTGGGTCTAACTGATTCTGTCTTTCTTTTGCAACCGACATTATGATGCGTGTCTGGGCGGCTGGTATAATGAAGGCTAAGCAGGCCGAAATTGAAGCAGCGGCCACCAAGGAGATGGAGCGACTCAGCCTGCCTCCCGTTGGCTCACAGGAAGACACAGCTGGGGAAACAGCAACTGCGGGCGACGAGACCGTTGAGCAGACGCCTAGTGCAGGAGGGCCGACCGATCCAAGATTGGTCCACGGAGCGCCTCATATCATTCCCGCTGAGGGTTCGAGCGATGAGGTACCGCTCTCTCGCAAGAGGCGTCGAACGGGCGTGCCTTCCCGATCCGCCACTTCAGCCATTCAGGCCTCTACGGGGAAAGGTGTCCCGTCTCCAGCTCTCACAACAGTGGAGGCTACTTCCTCCAATCGGACTCCATCAGTGGCCGAGCTACAAGAGCCACTCCCCATCCAGCCGATCATCTCCCTTCCTCCGGCTAGGCAGAGGATAACCCGATCCACCGTTCTTCCAGTCCCCCCTGCTCAAGCCTTCGGCCTGTCGGCCTCCGCTCAATTGGCGCCGAGCGGGAGACGATCTATCACTACCACCCTTCGCCTGCCGACTGAGGACCTTCTTGCGTCAGGCGATCAACCCAACTCTCCTCAGCATCAAGTCTACTTCCGAGGTCGGCTCGCCCGCATATGGGAAGAGGTGAGGGCAAGGATGACCATGAAAACCCCTGGCGCACTTGCTGACAACCATCTGGAGATGTCCACCAGGGTTAGTATTTTCAGTCGGATCACTTTACAAATTACCTCCAATCGGTGCTAATATTTGTTCGCAGTACTGGGTGGAGAACATCGTCATGTGCCAGCAGTTGGCACAAGTGGAGGATGAGTTGAAGAAGCTCAAACTTTTTGGAGAAGGATCCTCCTCCTAAGTACCACCGTCCTGTAAAATACCGAAAAATGGCAAATAATGATAAGGGAATTTTTCGGAATTTTTCGGAATTTTTAGAAATTTTCTGGGAATTTTTTGGAACTCGTATAGACGAGTTTACGGGGGAAAAAATAGGACCCGGGAAAGCCTGTTTAGGCTACCCCATTTAAGCGAGGAAAAGTTGGATTTACTTAATTATTTTCTTTTTCTTTTCTTTCTTCCTTGTTTTCGCCGAACGCTTCTATTTCTTCCCTGCCGCGACCCGTGCCCTAACCACCTCGCGCCGACGCCTCCTCCTTCTACTTCTTCCCCAGCCGATTTCCTCTTCCTCTCCTTCTTCCGACGCCGAGCAGCGTCGAGCCTAGCCTCTCTGCAGTCCCCAGCGCTGACCACCGCAGTGTCGCCGGCCTCTCCTCTGTAACCTAGCATCTCCGCCAACGCCACAAGTGAGTTGATCGACCGACGCCGTCCAACAACGCCAGCGTCAATTGGGTTGTGCCCTAGTGCCGCTGCCTCCCTTGCCCTATTGCGTTTTCCGGTCGCCACAGCCGATGCCGACGGACCAGAGCAACGTTGTGTCCTAGATTTGCAGCACCGCCGTCCCACTCTGCCCTAGCTATCTCCGACACTGCCCTCCTGCAGTGTCCTTCGCTCGCCACCGCCCTTATGATCTAGCGCCGGTCAGCTAGTCGTCGAGTGCCAGTAGCCACCTTGTTATCGGCTTGAGTTTCTGGCATTAGGGTTCCAGCAGCAGCCTTGTCCGGTCCTTGGTCGTTGCAAGCAGTAAAGGAAGAGGTAAAGTGCTCAGGTTATTTTGGAAATTAGGGTTGTGGTTTGATTCCTGTGGTTGATCTCAGTTCTTGATTCTTGCTTGGACAGTCGGTGGAGTTTCCTGCTTGAGCAGCAACCTCTGTCTCCAGCAAAATCTTTGGTCCAGCAACCCTAAGGTAAGGGTTTGGAGTGTGGTTGAGTTGGCACGTTCTTGATACATGTTGTTTTAGGTATGATTATTTTGGTTGTAGGTGAATTATACTGGATGGTTAGGTTGATTAGGGTTTACCCTAATTTAGCCTTAAGGATTTTAATTAGCCATTTCTTTGGATTGTAGCTAAAAAAAAATATACACATTGATATCACAGGACTTTGACGCGAGACGAGCATCTCGACGACGGATTTGGACCGATTTGGATCTTGTTATTTTGAGGCGGGTACCTCTTGACTTATCTTTTATGATATTGTCAATTGGATATGCATAGTATTTTATAGCTACATGCAATAATCATGATTGTCTTTGGTATGTCAGTTTGATATTCATAGCATGTTCTGTTTTGGCGCTTGTTAGGTATCCATGTTTATGCCTCGTGATTATTGCCATGAGTACCTTAGTTCCTAGAGTAAATGACATACCATGCTTTACTGAGGTTAGGACTAGGTTCTGGATTTTATTTCTGGCATGTGTATCTAGATTATCTGATACCTAGGTTTTTATACCATACCTGACTTGTGTACCTATATTTGTATATCATATATGATTGGTGTACCTCGACCCTTTTTCTTTGGTCGGTGCATATTGTTGGTACATATGTTATGGAGGGGGATATGTTCAAGATCTAGGTTGTTATACCATAGAGGACCTGTATACCCTAGATCAGTGGATTTGACTTACTGATACTATGGTACCCATATTATATATATATGGATATGGTTATGCTGATCAGTTTATGGCTATGCTTAGTGTCATGCATCATGATTGCATGTTGCGCGATTGTCCGTTCCACTATGGTTGAGCACATCGTCAGTTACATGTACTGCACACACCACCACTCATGGATTAGTGGTATATCAGGCAGGTGTGTGGCGGTTCTGCTGTTTGGCTCCGTTGGTCAGGTGACTCAGCGTGGTAGCCGGCAGACAGTTCCGCTCTGTTTGGCTCCGCTGGCATTTAGTGTAGCAGCGTGATAGCCGGCAGACGGTGGACTCTGTTTGGCTCCGTTGGTCAGGTGACTCAGCGTGGTAGCCGGCAGAGATACCTCCCCGTCCTCGTGTGTCGGGAGATGAGAGCATTGAGCTCCCCCATTTATGATTTGGGGTAAGAGGATAGGAGTACTCCGACAGCATCCCGTCCACTCGGTCACTCATCAGGAGCAGTGACGACAGAGTGCACGGTTGTCACAGCCCTACTCACTCGGTCTCGCCATTTGTGTGTGAGATGACTGACTGGCGTCAGGGGTGACAGGACGCATCATTAGCATCATATGCATTGATGCATTTATTTCTTGTGATTATGTTTGCTGCATTTTGGTTGGATGCATACCTTTGACCTGCATACAGGATTATTGACACTTTTAGTTTGACGACCCTTTTCTCTGGATAGGAGTTCCTGGTGAGTACAGCTTCCTCAGTTACCTTTCAGTTTTGTATATTCCCTATATATGATTAGGAAGCTGTAGTCCATGTTTATTGCTATTAGATATATCTTACTACTCATGTCCATTGGTATTCGCTGAGTTGTTGAACTCACCCCCGTTGACACTATCTTTTTCAGGTACCAAGTATTTATGGTGTCGCTTGGAGCATCCTGCCTGCTGGTCCCCACGTCACATCAGAAGACATGTCTCCGCCTTCTTGTTTATTTTATCTGGGTATATGATATGTGTGTTTTTGGCTTGGTGTGTTCCGGTTTTGTTTTCGGAGTATTGTGTCGTTGTGTGGTGTAAGCCTAGCCGGCTAGCAGTTTGTTGTTTTGTTTTGTATGAGCTTGTTTTTATGTATTTCTGCTGTGTTGGTTTTGGTTTCAGCCGAGTGGGCTGATAAAATATATATATATAACTGCGTGGTTGTGTATATATTCCAGCCGCATGTGGCTGATGTATATTGTGTCTGTAGAAATGCTTCAAATTGTCACCCGTACAGGGGAGGTGCTGCCGAAATTTCTTCGGACAGGGACATCCCCGGGGCGTGACACGTCCGCTCGGCTGAAAGCCGATCTGGAGAAGACCCAACGGCTTCTCACCGAAGAACAGTAGAAGTTGGCCGAGCAGACCAGTAGGACGGGCTAGATCAAAGCGCAATTGAAGACATATGATTATAAACTCAAGTTGGCTTTCAAAAGGAAGCAACGAGCCATCGCCGATCTGGAGGAAAAAAACAAGGAGGCCCGACAGCTAGCTGAGAAGTTGAAGAAGGTGGAGGACTTCCTGGTGGTCTAGCGGGAGAGTCATTCGGCCAAGGAGGCCGAACTTCAAGGCCAAGTGAAGCACCTTGAAGGGGAATTAGAGGCTTCGCGCGTCGTCTTGAAGACCTACCAGGAGGCTGAGCCGGGTCACTTTGCTGCCCTGAAACAACAGTACCTCCACTCGGAACCATTCTTGGAGAAGGTGACCAACCGGATTGTCCACTCATTCGAGCTGGCGATCGATGCTACGCTCCTCCAGCTCAAGACGAACGACCATATTTCTGAAGCTTTCTCCGACAAGGATGTCAATCGAGTTCAGCTTCTCGAGTCTATTCCTGATGAGGCTTTCGCATATATTGAGTGAACGAGAGGTCGATGGAGCCTGTTGTTTTTTTGTTTAAGCCTTGAATGTACCCTTGTCGTTCGGCAACGCTTATTAATGAAATCCTTTTGCGCCTCTTTCATATGACATCTGTTTGCCAAGTATTTGTCTATATAGTTCTGATCGGTTATCACCACACGTTCATATTATAATATTTGCTGGGATTTATAGTCGTCACTCAACTCTTAGATTTAACGTCGTCGCTCGACGATCTTCTAGGCGGGTTTTTTATAGTCGCCGCTCCGACTCTGGGATTTAATGTTGCCGCTCGATGGTCTTCAAGGCGGGGTTTTTATAGTCGCCTCTCTAACTGTGGGGTTTAACGTCGCCGCTCGACGGTCTTCTAGGCGGGGTTTTTATAGTTGTCGCTCCGACTCTAGGATTTAACGTCGCCGCTCGACGGTCTTCAAGGCGGGGTTTTTATAGTAGCCGCTCTAACTCTAGGGTTTAACGTCGTCGCTTGATGGTCTTTAAGGTGGAGTTTTTATAGTCGCCGCTCCGACTCTAGGATTTAACGTCGTCGTTCGACGGTCTTCAAGGCGGGGATTTTATAGTCGCCGCTCCGACTCTAGGGTTTAACGTCGCCACTCGACGGTCTTCTAGACGGGCTTTTTATAGTCGCCGCTCTAACTCTAGGGTTTAACGTCGCTGCTCGACAGTCTTCAAGGCGAGGTTTTTATAGTCACTGTTCCGACTCTAGGGTTTAACATCGCCACTTGACGGTCTTCAAGGCGGGGTTTTTATAGTTGCCGCTCCGACTCTAGGGTTTAACGTCACCGCTCGACGGTCTTCAAGGCAGGGTTTTTATAGTCGCCACTCCGACTCTAGGTTTAACGTCGCCGCTCGACGGTCTTCAAGGCGGACTGGCAGCTCGGTGATAACTTTGTAAACCTATGCTTTAGATTTTAATCTTGCAGCCGAAGGATGCAGAACAAATGAAGATTACACGGTATTAGTTACATCAGCGCACCTTTCACCCAACTCGGTATGGCTGGGGGTGGTTTGCACTCCATGGACGCTCTAGCCTTCACCCGTCCTCGTCCTCTAGGTAATAAGCACCCAACCAGAGCTTTTCCACAACCTTGAAGGGTCCGACCCAATGAGCCTCCAGCTTGGTGACATCCCCGACTAGCTTCACCTTCTTCCATACGAAGTCGCTGACCTGAAAAGATCTGGGTATTACCCGCCTGTTGTAGTTCTGGCGCATCCTCTGTCGGTAGGCCATCAGCCGGACGGATACTTTGGCGCGTGCTTCGTCCACCAAGTCCAGTTCCAGGAGTCTCCACTCAGCGTTGTCCTCGCTATACTGCTGCAGTAGATCAGATTCAACTCCGACTTTAACAGGGACGACTGCTTCACCTCCATAAACTAAGTGGAACGGTGTCACCCCCGTCCTCTCCTTTGGAGTCGTGCGGATTGCCCATAGCACGCCCAAAAGCTCGTCTGCCCAGCTGCCTCCAACGTGGTCGAGCCGAACTCGAAGAATTCACAGAATCTCCCAATTGGTGACTTCAGCCTATCCGTTGCTTTGGGGATATGCTACGGAGGTGAAAGCTTGCTGAATTCCGTACCCTTCGCACCATTCTTTGAGACATTATCCGACGAACTGTCTCCCGTTGTCGAAGACGAGCCGACGCGGAATTCCGAACCGACATATGATGTGTTGCCAGATGAATTTCTGAACCATCTGCTCGGTTATTCTTGCGAGCGGCTCAGCCTCAACCCATTTGGAGAAGTAGTCTACTACGACGAGCAGGAACTTTCGTTGGCCGGTCGCCATGGGGAAGGGCTCCACTATATCCATGCCCCACTAGTTGAACGGGCAGGACACTGCAGTGGCTCTCATTTCCTCCGCGGGTCGGTGCGAGAGGTCGTGGTACTTCTGGTAGGACAAGCAGGTGGATACTATCCGAGTGGCATCTGCTTGGAGGGTTGGCCAAAAATATCCAGTCAGCAGTACCTTTCTGGCCAATGACCGACCGCCCGGGTGTCCTCCACAAGTTCCTTGATGCACTTCCCGTAGAATGTAGTCGATGTCCTCTGGCCCGACGCATTTGAGCAGGGGTCGGGAGAAAGCTTTCTTGTATAGCTAATCCCCAATTAGCGTGAATCTTCCTGCCCTTCTTCTCAACTGGTGGGCTTCTTCCCGATCGGATGGCGTAATTCCTGATCGCAGGAACTCTATCAGCACTGTCCTCCAATCATTTGGAAAGGTGAGCCCTTCCATTCGATCGATGTGTGCTACCAGAGATACTTGCCCGATTGGTTGCGAGATAACGATCAACGATATGGAGCTGGCTAGCTTAGCCAGCTCGTCCGTCACTTGGTTTCACGCCCGGGGTATCTTCTGGATAACCACCGCCCGAAAGTCGGCCTTTAGCTTTTCAAAGGCCTCAGCGTAGAGCTTGAGTCACGTGTTGCTTATCTCGAATATCCGAGTGACTTGCTAAGTGGCTAACTGGGAATCCGAGTGAATCAAGACCTTGATCGCTCCGACATGCCGAGCGGCCTGCAGGCCTACTATAAGTGCCTCGTATTCGGCCTCGTTGTTAGTTGCCCGATATTCTAACCGAACGGACAAGTGCATCCGTTCCTCCTGGGGGGAGATCAGTAGTACATCGACTCTACTTCCTTGCCGAGTGGATGATCCGTCCACATATACCCTCCAAGTCGTTTCTGGCTCGAGATTCTGTACTTCAGTGATAAAGTCCGCCAAGGATTGTGCCTTGATGGCCATTCGGGGTTGATTCTGTATGTCGAATTAACTAAGCTCCGTTGTCCATTTGATCAGCCACTCGAACGCCTCTAGATTGAGGAGAACTCTTCCCAAAGGGTTGTTGGTCATTACCACGATCGTGTGTACGAGGAAATATGGGTGAAGCCTCCGAGCGGTGAGCACCAAAGCAAAGACGAGCTTCTCGAGACTAGTGTAGCGAGATTCAGCATCTTTTAAAATATGACTCAGGAAATACACTGGTTGTTCTTCGCTGTTAGACCGCACCAACACCGAGCCGACGACGTGCACGGTCGAGGACAAATAAATATGAAGCGGCTTGCCGGCAGCCGGCTTAGCCAATACAGGCAGAGAATTCAAATATGATTTTAATTCTTCAAACGCCATGTCGCACTCTTCGTCCCATTGGAACATGGTATCTCGGCGTAATATCTTGAAGAAAGGGAGGCTCCGGTCGGCAGACTTGGAGATAAATCGAAATAAGGCTGTTATCCGACCGGTGAGGCGCTGAGTTTCCTTCAAATTCCTTGGCAGCGGCATATCTTGCAGTGCCCTCACCTTACTATGGTTCACCTCGATGCCCCGCTTGGTGACGATATAGCCGAGGAATTTTCCACCCTTTGCGCCAAACAGACACTTGCTTGGATTCAGCTTAATTCCATATGCGCGGAGCATTTGGCAGGTTTCTTCTATGTCTGCACATAGGTCGGCAGTTTAGAGGGACTTGATGAGTATATCGTCGACATATACCTCCATGTTTCGTCCGATCTACCGCCGGAACACCTTATTCATGAGCCTTTGGTAGGTAGCCCCAGCATTCTTTAGTCCGAACGACATCACATTGTAGCAGTAGGTGTCATCCGTTGTAATGAAGCTCACCTTCTCTTAATCCTCACGGGCGAGCGGCACTTGATGATACCCCTGATATGCATCCAGCATGCATATTAGCTCGTACCCAGTCATGGAGTCCACCATCTGATCGATCCTCGGCAGTGAGTAAAAGTCCTTCGGGCAGGCCTTGTTGAAGTCTCGAAAGTCGATGCACACCCTCCACTTGTTCCCGGGCTTCGAGACCAGCACCACGTTCGTGAGCCAGCTCGGGAACTGGACTTCTCTGATGTGGCCAGCCTCCAATAGCTTCTCTACTTCAGCTTGGATGATCTGATTTTGCTCAGTGCTGAAGTCCCTTTTCCTCTGCTTTACCGGCCTAGCGCCCGGTCGGACATAAAGCTCATGCTATACTACGATCGGGGAAATGCCGAGTAGTTCATGGGTGGACCAGGCGAAGACATCATGATTTTGCTGAAGGCATCTAATCAGCTCGACCTTCTGCTCAGCTTGTAGGTCGGTCGCTATGAAAGTCATTGCCTCCAACCGGCTAAGGTGTATCTGCACCTCTTCTTTTTCTTCATAAACTAAAGTAGGAGGTTTTTCGATTATGACGTTTACCTCGAGTCAGGGAACTTTCCGAGCGGACTTAGCCTCCGCCTTCACCATCTCAACGTAGCAGTGCCGAGTAGCCAGTTGATTTCCTATAACTTCTTCGACCCGATCCTCCACGGGGAACTTGATCTTCTGGTAATAGGTAGAGACTACCACCCAGAATTCATTGAGGGTTGGTCGGCCCAGAATGACGTTATAGGCTGATGGGGCGTCAACGACGATGAAAGTGGTAGTCCTGGTCCTTCAGAGCGGCTCCTCTCCGAGTGATATGACCAACCTTGTCTAACCGATCGGCTGGACCACATTATCTGTGAACCCATACAAAGAGGTCGCCATCGGTAGCAACTCGGCCCAGTCGATCTGGAGTTGGTTGAAGGCCTTCTTGAAGATAATGTTGACTGAGCTCCCTGTGTCAATAAATATGTGATGAATAGTGTAGTTGGCGATTACCGCACGGATGATGAGGGCGTCGTTGTGCGGCACTTCAATCCCCTCAAGATCCCTAGGGCCAAAGCTGATTTCGGGTCCATTCGCCCTCTCTTGGCTGTATCCTACGGCATGGACCTCCAATCACCGAACATATGACTTTCGGGCTCGGTTGGAGTCCCTACTGGTTGGTCCCCCAGCTATGATGTTGATCTCACCCCGAGCGACGTTACTTCGGTTTTCCTCCTCTCGAGCGGAGTGTCTAACTCGCTCATGAGAGACTTGGGCACGGTCGTCATTTCTCTCTTGATGATAATGCTGCCGCTCAGGGGATCGCCTGGTCTCTTCTTGTCGCCCAGTGCTCGGCCGCCTGTATCGCATGTCGGGGGAAGGTGATCGGCGGTGATAACCCCTGGGCGTCGGCTGAACTGCCGTAGGGACTCCGCGACAGTGTCGGGTGTTGTGGGTTACCGATTGGTGAAAAACACAGAACATAGGGGTACATACCTTTCCCTTGGGTCTCGGTCGTTCGACAGTCACATGTTGGACGACGTGTGGCTTTACTTCCTGATGCGGTTGTGCCACATGGGATTGGGGCCCTCTCGGAGGCTGGTGGCTAGTCGACGACCTTCGTTCGACGTGCACCGTTGGTTCTGATGGTGCTTCCTTCCTTCGGGCCGCCTGAGCTTCCTTCACGTTGATATAATCGCTGGCCTTCTTCAGCATATGGTCATAATCGCGGGGCGACTTCCTGATGAGTGAGAGGAAGAAGTCCTCGTCGATAAGCCCTTTGGTGAAGGCATGCATCATAGTTTCAGACGAGACCGTGGGGATGTCCATGGCCGCCTAGTTAAAGCGTTGAATATAGGCTTGCAGAGTCTCTCTTGGCCCTTGCTTCATAGAGAACAGACTGACGCTAGTCTTCTGATAGTGCCTGCTGCTCGCGAAGTGGTGGAGAAGGTCGTTCGGAAGTCTTTGAAGCTCTAAATCGACCCGTCCGACAATCTTCGAAACCAACGTTGTGCCAAGCTGGATAACGTAGTGAGGAAGACTCGACACTTAACTTCATCTGTGTACTGATGAAGGGTTGCAGTGTTATCGAACGTGCCGAGATGGTCGTCTGGATCAGTCGCTCCATTGTATTCGCCGATCGCCAAGGGTGTGTAGTGCCTTAGCAAAGGATCTTGCAGAATTACCTCAGAGAATTGGCGGTTGATCCATTCAGGGGAGGAGTTAGCTCGGGGCACCTTGCCCTTTCTCGAGTCCTGAGTGGGACCTTCGTCAGAGGAAGACCGGCCTCGATTTGCTTCCGCGATTTTAGATGGCGTTTAGAACAAGGCATGATGGAATGGAATCGGGGCAGGTGGCACCTCTGCTTGCGTACCGGTCGGACCCTTGTTTTGGCCCCATATGGAGAGTTGTTCCGGTCGATCCTCGTGCGCCACTCGGCCTCCAGATGCTGAGGTTGCTTGTTGCGCCATCCGATCGGCTAGTGCCTTCTATTGCTGCTCTATTATCTTGGTCGCTCGTGCTTGTATGAGCTCGTCGAGCTCCTCTTGGGAGAGCGTCACACTGTGTTGACGTCCAGCTTCTTCCATGTCCTTGGCTCGGATTCAGGCGTGCTCCTACAGACGGTGCCAAATTTGTTCCTGTCCGAAAGCTGAGTCGATGGACGCTGGGGATGTGGCGCTCCTGCTGACTGGTCGAAGATAAGAGTAGATTTCCCGCCGACGTGGACCTGTAAGTACAATGTCGAGCCAAGGAGGGGTTCCCCGGCAATGGCCCTCCGACGCTCAAGTAAGATCTCTGGTAGAAAAAAGTAGAGCAAAGGGGAAACAAGAATTGTATTTACAGTAAAGAAGTGAGCATACCTCCGTCGAAGTCTGGGGGTCCTTATATAGGGCTCCCCAGAGGCGCGTGCACGCTCCCCGAGGCGTGCACGCTCCTCAAAGCATATATGGAATGGATATGTCAGAGAAGCGTGTCTGACGTCATACCTCAATAGCATGAGTATATCCCTGACGAGACAGTAGAAGCTTCCTCCGTACGATTCTCTATCTAACCATGCCGTCGACCATGCCACATGTCGGCGACATTGGTCCCCAAGAAGATATCATCAACTGCTTCCTTTGTCCTCTACCGGGCCGAGCGGAGGGACCGTCTGACTAGTACCTGTCAGGTGACACTAGGGTCGGGCTGAGCGGGATGTCCGCTCAGCCAATCAACCTATTGCGTCACTAGGGTCGGACCGAGCAGGATGCCCGCTCGACCAATCGTCCTATTGTCTCGGTTCTGTCTCGTCGAGCGAAAAACCCATATTTGCAGGGCCAAAGCTGCGCTCCTCGGTCGACCGAGCGGGGAGGCCGCTCGGCCCTCATTCTTCCTTACTAGTCATGCTTGAGTCTTCTTAGCGTCGGAAGCTCGGCATTAGGCTGAGCTGTAATGCAGAATCGGGCACACATAGGTCCACTCGGCCGGATACTCACTGCGTTGACCGTTGACTTTCCACATGTCATCGCCCCTACTTATTATCGGATCAGTACCCAAATTAAAGTGGGAGTTGTGGATTTGATTAACCTAAGGTTGTGATTAATTAACCTATGGTATAAAAACTAAAGCATTCCTAATTTCCTTCATTTCTCCCAATTTCCCCATCTCGCCGACACTTCTCTTCCTCCCCTTTCTCGGTCCCAATTTTGCCGATTGTCGACTGCCAGGTATCAACGCCGATGCCCATAAGGGGTCGACATCACTGCTCATGCAGCCTTTACTCCGCCACCCCGTCGAGCGCCAACGCCGAGATTCTTCTCCAGCCAAATCCCTATCTTCTTCCTAATTATTCTCCGGCTGAATCCCTTCCTTCTCCTTCGATCGCCAAAGCTCGAACCGCCGCCAATCTCTCTAAGTTTCCCTCCTTGCACGGGACTAGTTTTCAGCTAAGAGCGAGGAGGTGTCGTCGCTCCTCTCATAATCTGTTCCTGACACAAGCAGACATGGACATCAGCCACTGCGTTCACGATGCCGCACATTTAGTCGTCGCAGTGAGAGATGGGTTGAAGAAGACGACGTGAGATCATCTCCACATCCTCATCGTCGTGCACACAGATCACCGCATACTTACCCCTAGCCAATCGTGCCGGCACCACATGGTTACCGCCCTTTCCTTTGCCTTAGCTCGCCACCATCCTTCTCCGATTTACCCTCAAGACGGTGCCCTAACACTACTGTTGTCTTTTCCTCTATTTCGGTTAATCACCACAACACCACCGCGACACATAGATTTCATTCAAGAGGATGTGTGGATTTGACCTAGGGGTAAGTTGTTAGCTAAAGGTTGTGGATTATGAATTAGAATTGATTCTTAGATATGGATGTATTGATGGTGAATTGAAATGCTTGAATTGAAGGGGCAGCGGTTTCACCTTCTCCGACCATCAATACTGGCAGTGGTTTTCTCTGGCTGTGAATCATTGATTGGGACTTCAGATTTGGGTGAGTTTTAAAGTTGATTTTATTTCTATGGTGGATTGGATTAGTGTCATGATTAGTGGTGATTAATTATAGATTTGATTAATTGGGATGAATGAATTATGTAGGGTTGATGCATGATGTTTAGTAGTTGATACTAAGGGTTGAATGATGGGTGATTGATTAATTATTGGATTGATTCATGGGCTATGGATTAAGGATGGACTTATCATCTAATTGAATTTGGATCATTAGGTGAAATTAAACATGGTTACCTAATCGAATTATGATTGAGTCTTGGGTTTAGCTAGTTGTTGTACATGTGATTAGCTAAACTGTACATCATGTGATTTGTAGAACGTTGATTCGAGACATGCGTCTCAACGTGGGATTGTTTAGTATGATCGATAGATAAAGGTGGGTACTTCTTACCTTGATTTTTTAGTACTTTGACCTTAGTGCATGAGCTAGATAATTGGATAGATACTGTATTTATCTTGACTCCACTCGTATTTTTCCTAAGCTTGATACTTATCCACTTGATCTTTGAGCTGTTCGGTCTATACAGTCTCTCGTTGTCATCTATGATATTTAGTAGATACTAGAAACTATGTTTACTTTGATTGTTGTGTATTTATGTACCCTATTGAGCATACTGATTTTATTGTAGCATAGCTGATTGCTATTTATATATGTGATGACTGTTGCATTTTGCTCATCATGTCATTGCATTCATACCGATGACTATGTCTCTCTTGTGGTTGAGTGAGTCATTGGTCAGCGCCACACACTGGCCACTCATGGGTAGTGGTAGTTGGAACAGATGTCGTTTGTCTTGTCGTGCTCCACTAGGTCACTCATGGGTAGTGATAGTTGGAGTATATGTCGATTGTCTTGTCGTGCTCCCACTAGGTCACTCATGGGTAGTGCGCCTGGAGATGCGAGCAATAGGGACCCTATGCTATGTAGCTATTCAGCTACTACGCAAACTGTCCACTTGGTTGTTGGGACCTTGACGTCCGCTAGAGGGGAGGTGAATAGTGTCTCACATAAATCGATCGTTTTCTAATGTTAGTGCACATCAGAAATACAAAAATAAATCTAACAAATAGAATGTTAAATCTAGAGGTAATAACCAAGACAATCAAACCTCTAACACGTTTATGTAACGTGGTTCGGAGATCACTTACTCCTACTACACGACTATCTGTAAGGTGGACGATCCCGCTCCGTCGGTGGATGACTCCCCGGAAAACCTCCAGCTAGCTCAAGCTCCTTGTCGGTAGAGAAACCTCGCCACAAACACTTGGATACAAGCACACCGATCACACGAGGGCTTGGGAGACTCTAATAAGCTTTAACCAAGTCTATTTAGTCAACCTTAACCAAGCTTCCAATGCTTGGTTATATAGGCTACGAGTTGGAAAACCCCGCTAATCAGTCGGCTGCCAAAACCATTAGTCGACTTCCCTCTATGGAGATTCGATCGTTACAACCCAACGGCTCGATACCAGTCGATTGATACTTCCATCAGTCGACTGCTCCACACTAATCGAACGAATTGAAACATTCTGTCAGCTTCCAGTCGATTGCCCTGTCGACCGCACAGTCGACTGATGAAAACACCAATCGACTGCTACAGTGCTGCTGCAGTAATGCTACAGTAGCGCTGCAGTAAAACCCTAATCCTAGGATTTAACCCCCGAGTACATTCACTCAGCACTCGTCCTCGCCCAACCAACCTAGACCTAGCCTTTCAGCCTCCTCCATCAGCCTTGCGTCCTCGGATGTCTCCCCATCCTTCACGTCTTGCCTTTTGGAGCTTTCATTGTCCTTGTCATTGTTGTCGAGTCTTCCTTTGCCAAAAGGTAGCGCCTCCGGGACTTCATCCATTGTCAAGTCACACTTGGACTTACGTTGCCAAGACTACATGCTTGGACTTACACTACCAAGACTCATCCTTGGACTTTCCTCCTTTGCCAAGATTACCCTTGGACTTCCCTTGTTTAACCTGTATCCTGCACACTCATAATGCATATCAAATAAAACAATAAACCTAACTTAAACCTTTTCTCAAACATCAAAACCTAGGGTACCTAGATTGCTCCAACAATCGGTGACTCGAGAGTAGTGGCGGCTGGAGTGTTGTACAATTGTCATCGATCCGACCTTTTGACCATACAAGGGTCGTGGTGTAGAGGGGTGGACGGGGTGACCATCCGTGCATATACTTTTGTTATTATACTTGCTTATGTAGTTGTTTTATTATATCTATGTGATATGTTTACATATGTTGAGTTATATATCTATTGGATGTGGCTCGACACTAGCTTACTTATTGGTAGTATGTATATACCTTATATGTTACCCTTGTAGTTATGAGCAGTATTATTACAGAGCTTCACTACCTCTGACTTTCTATTACTAGCTTAGTATATGGATTCAGGTATAAACATTTATTATGATATCTTTATAGTTCATGATACTTTTCCTGATGAGACTATATACCTTTGACTCTCTAGATATATATTATGCTCATGCACTATCTGTCTATTACCCATTGAGTCTTAGTACTCACCACTCCATGAACTGATTTTCTTTTGTCAGGTAGTAGATAAAGGATTTATGAAGTCGCCTGGAGATCTTGTCCGCCAATCCCATGTCACATCAAGCGACTTCTTCTATTATTGCTTCCGTTCGTATTATTGGCAGTGGACTTGTTTATGTATATGTATCTTTTATGCGGAGTTTAGCTTTGTGGCTTCCTGTAATTATTTTGATGTGGTTGTGTCAAGCCGGGTGAGCTCGCAGTTAGTTGTTTTGTGGTTTTGCATTTGTTATTCTGTGACTTCCGCTGTGTTTACTTATAACCGTATGAGCTATTTATTATACAACTGCGTGGTTATGTTCTTTTTGTTCTAGCCGTGTGAGCTATGTATATAATTGCGTGGTTGTATGTTCCAGCCGTGTGGGCTATTGATTGTTTATGAGTAGCCTTGTAGCATTGTATACATGTTTCAATTGTCATTGTTACAGGGGAGGTACTGTCCGATTTTTGTCGGACAACCTTACCTTCGGGGTGTGACAATTTATTGATATTAGAGTCACATGTTTACGAGGCATGTTTGCTCGTGTTTTTAGATTTTAGTGATTTGTCTCCTCGATATGACTTTTTGAGTTTTAGGATCAAACAATGACGAGATTTGAACTCCTTGCAATATCAAAAATTCATAGGAACTGAAATGGATGCAATCAGAGCTCTTTAGGTCCATCAATAAGTTTCGATTGAAACACATCAATGAACTTAGAGAGCTCCGATTGCACATATTTCAGTTCCTGTGAATTTTTTAAGTTGCAAGGAGTTCAAATATGTTATTCATTATTTATTTCAAAATTTCCAAATGTATTAAAATATAATAAAGAATAATCGATAAAAATCTCTACGTTGGTACTGATATGAAATCATATCAAGTCCAACACGGATCTGATATCATTCCATATCAGACCCACGTTTGACCTGATATGATTTCATATCAGGCCAAACAACTTAATGAAATATGATATCTTAGCTCAATTATAGTTAGTTATTATGTGAAAGTATGAACTCTGCACTATAAACTTGAATGGATTATTCTATACAACCATGCATTTACAATCACAGATGAATTGTTGACAATTAAATTTGGAATTCATTAGCACTGAGCCTACCTCGTCAATAGTGAATTATTTTTTTTTACGTGTGAATTATTTAGAGGTGGAGGTGAGGAGCCTTGAATAGTTTAAGGGACGGCGTGAACATGATATGAAATCATATCAAACTCAATATTAAGTCTGACATGAATATTTTATTGATTCTTTTTCATTACATTTTAACACATTCGAAATGCCGGAATAAACAATAGATAGCATATTTGAACTCCTTGCAACCTCAGAAATCCACAAGAACTAAAATGGTGTAATGAGAGCTAATCCATTGTTTAATTTGATTTCTCAGAGGTGTTAATGTAATAAGAAAAAATCATAAATTTTTTTTACATTGGGTCTGATATTAAACCCTTATTACATTTTAATATATTTGGAGAAGCCGAAATAAACAATGTATAGCATATTTAAATTTCTTGCAACTCTAGAAATCCATGAAAATTAAAATAGGTATAATCCAAGATCTCTAAATTCCCTTCGGATGAGTCTAGTGGCTAGCGCATGAGGTGTTGTCATCATGAGGTCTAGGGTTCGAATCTCGTCAAAGCCGAGGTAAATGCTTCCTTTATGTGCTAGTCACTATTTCAAAGGCTAGTAGCCGCCCGTGATTTACCTCCTCCGTGTTGACCCTAGGACGGGTTGCTGGGGGCGAGTGTATCGCCTTTTTGCCATCATTAGTAAATTAATCAAGTCCCCTCGGATGAGTCTAGTGATTAATGCATGAGGTATTATCAATGAGATATGAGGTTCGAATCTCAACAAACCTTCCTTATGCTAATCCACAATTAGTGAATTAATCAAAATCCACTTATTAACCTATGGAGCTCCAATCCGTTTCAAATTGATTTGAATTTTGGAGTGAACGAGTAGCGAACCTATTCGGTTCACCGAAGAAATCGAGTCAATGATTTTAGTTAGGGTTTGATTGTATTTTTTTCCCGCTTAAATCCCTTCGAGACGTTCTTCTTCCTCAGTCGCTCCGATCTCCCCTCTCTCTTTTTACCCGATCGCGATATCTTCTTCTGCTCTCCGCCATCTCCCTCTCCAACAGCGAGCTCCTCTCCTGCTCCATTCTCAGATCCGAGCTGCAGTCAAGCCCCGGCACATCTCTCCTCCAGTGGTCCCTTCCGAAGTGAACGAGCGTCGTTGCCTCCTCACCGGCGTCAATATCTCCGCCGAGAACTTGAGATCTCAGTTGTCGTGGATCCTGTGATCCTGCGGGGAGAGAGCATCGGTGAGTAGTCTTCTCCCAGATTTCGGCAAGTGTCCTTTTCGATCTTTGGGGCTGGGGAGGCCGGCTGCCTATTCTCCTTGTTTCATTTTTCAAATTGTCTCTAGTAGCGGTGATTAGCCTTTTTTTTATTTTGGGTAAGTCTTCTAGATTGGTTGAAGCCTGTTTTGGTGTTGGAGCCCGTACTAGGGGTTAATTATCTGTGTATATTTTTTAGATGAGTTTTCTTTTGGCAGGATATTAGGTATTGATGGATGGGGGCTTGAGCAGTGTTGACCCATCTTACCCCTTTGCGGTTTGGGGATTGAGTTAAATTTTCCTCTGCCGACTTTAAATTTAGTTGATGTAATTTTGCAGTTCAAGGTCTGTCGTGGATTATATTTTGTAGATCTACCTTTGATGGATGTTGAGGGTGTCATTGATGCTGTTCAAGTTGGGTCGTTCTTGCTTGGTTTCTTTTTTAGCACCACTTGTGCATGATTAACATTTGTATAATCAATTAGTTTTAAGATTAAAAATTTGCTGATCTATTTTAAAAGAGGGGCTTAAAGTGATGATTTAAAGGTGGACATGGGAAATAATATGATGATCTTCTTGCCTACCTTAACGAGGTTGTAATCCTGGGAGGGGTTTACTTCAAAGATACTGTATGATTCTTGTCTATTGATACTTGCCTTTAGATTGCTTTGCCCTTTTAACTTGATCCTCGATTGATAGTCTTAATGGACTTTGGATAAAATGTTCTATAATGAATTGGTTATTTTAATAAAAACAAAATTAAGGGATAACTTAAGCAAGAGCTTGGTATTGACAAATCATGCAGGAACAATAAATGGAGCGTGACATGTTTTGAACACAAACATAACTGATAAAGTTACACCACATGGTGATTGTGGTAAAAAGAGGTTAATAATGTGAAACCTAAAACAATAGTAGTGAAAGAGCCAACCAATGAATCTAGGGCCTCACTCTCATGCATATGTCAACAAAGGGCTTTCAACCCTTATGCTCTTTAGTGCGGGTGTCAACCTATTCTTATATATATTGAAACTTCAAGGCATTGACCCATTTTTCACGTAATATGCTATGATTGGTGGAAGTGACTTTTTCATTACACCATAATAAAAATATATTAGTCGAGCACTAAATTGGACAATTGTTGCAGTATAATAATTGTTAAACTAGTAGATACTAAAACTGGGTACTGACAATAACCTTGAAATATATAAATAATGTTTAAAGATGCATGAAGTGGAGATAACTTTAATTTGCTACCTTCATTGAGTTCTTCTTAAGAGATATGATTTGTACACATGAATTTAGGATCAGCAAGGGGCTTGATTTCGGTATACCCTATAATTTCCTTCTCACGACATGATTACTTTGAACATAAATTTAGGCTCAGCAAACCAAAGTATCCAAATCTCCATGTCAAAAGCCCCCAGTTCTTTCTTCATTTATGCGTGTGAAGCAATTGGAGTAACATTAAGAGGAGTAGGTTGAGATCAATATCCCTAAAATCAGTTTTTCTTTAATTTATTGATTTAATATGCAGAGAAACCTCATTATTCTTTTTGGGGATTTCCACAAATTCTGATTTTTTGGGAAGCATGTACTCCTTTCAAAGAAAAGTCAGCTTTCTTCATTTGATTATGAATCTTTAGGTCCATATTGATTTTCATATATCATTGTCTCCGATTACTACCATTGCTCAAGTACATTTAAGTTTGGAAGAGAGTGTTTTTTTTTCTCTTTTTATATGGGGAAGTGGAGCCTTTAACATCCTTAGTTAATTTCAGTTGAGTTGGGGCAGAATTGTGATAACCACCGTGACAGCATTGGTTGATGTACTATGGGCGTGGAGGATTATCACGTGATCGAGCTCGTTGGGGAGGGTTCATTTGGAAAGGTGTATAAAGGACGACGCAAGTACACTAGACAGGTTCAATTTGGATCCTTTATCTCTCTTTTTGTGTGTGTGTGTGTGTGTGTGTGTGTGTGTGTGTGTGAAGATGATGATATTTGTAACTTTTGTTTGTTGCTTTAGTTCAGACTGTTGCCATGAAGTTTATTTTGAAGCATGGGAAAAGTGAAAAGGATATCCACAACTTGAGGCAGGAAATTGAGGTACTGTTTATAATAAGAACTAATTATTATTTCTCCATTTTTTAACATAGGCATTTCTGTCTTTTATAGTTGTTGCCTTTTACTTTCCATAGCCTCATTCAATGAGAGATAGTGCAATGCACCAATGAGGCAAGTTTGACGAAAAACTTTATCATCATATTCACCCAATTGCCAATACTCTGATCATTTATTGGAATTGATAACTCATCTGCAATCTTTAGTATATGAAATTGGCTATGGAAGATTTATCTTCAATGATGTCCTCTTAGATATTGCTTTGCAGAAAATGCAGAAAATACAGTGGCAGTAAACATTCTTGTATTCTGATAGCATATGATATTGTTGTTATTTCCTTGAGTAATCACATTTAGTTAGAAGAAGCACTATTCAAGTGCTGAACTTTGCTTTGAATAAAGATCAATGGAGTTGCTCCGCTTTAAGTGTTTTTTAATCAGAAGTCACTCCGGGATGCACTGTTGTTACATGCTGGAGCTTTGTTCTTGGTTGCTAAAAGTAAAAAAATATTTTACCAAAACATGCAGTCTTTTATCAACTCAGGAAAATATTCAGATATAGAAGCCTGCATTTAGTGCTGATATGCGTGAAGACTGATTTTGATTTTTTTTTATTTTCATGGAAAAATTATAAATGATCAAAAGAGAGCTTGCCTTGTAATGACCAAAATTAACTTGCTTCCATATCTTTCTTTGCTGGTGATTGCCTAATGCTTACATCTTTGAAGATATGATTGATATTGTATAAATACAGTAATGCCCCAGGTTAGTCCTATATTGTAAGTTGCAAACTAATTAGGGGGTTGATAATACTCTGATGAGTGAACTATGTTTAAGCATTATGTGCTGGACCTGCTGGTATTTGAGTTCGATAAGTTAATAAATTAATTCTCATATTTCAGTGTGTTATACCAAAGCAAGCCTAATTTCAGGCACAGTAAGGTGTTCCAATCTGAAACATCTGTCTTTGTTGGTGAAAGTAATAAGTTAATGAGCTAGTTCTATTTGTGTGGGATGCTTTAAATATTATCAAATGATGAAACCTACAGAAACTGATGTTCTCTAATTTATGCCTTATTTTATTGTTTATGTTTAATTATGTAGCATCATAGTGCTTTCACTAAAATGATATGTAATTTTAATTTGGAATAGATATTACGGAAGCTGAAGCATGAAAATATAATTCAAATGCTTGATTCCTTTGAGACACCTCAAGAATTTTGTGTTGTCACTGAGTTTGCACAGGTATGGATTTTCAACATAGTCTTTCATACAAAAAAAATCCATTTTGTGTTCCATGTATGTTCTAAAATTTTGTATTTTAAGGGAGAATTATTTGAGGTTCTTGAGGATGACAAGTGTCTCCCAGAAGAACAAGTTCAAGCAATAGCAAAACAATTGGTACTTTCTGCCAAGCTTTTGTTAACATAATCAGATTTATGAATTTAATTTATCTCTTTTGCTTTTCTTGCTTTTGTTAGTAAGTAATACAAGTGTCTAAATCTAATAAATAGTTACATTTGTTCATCTACATACTACACATTTTAGGTGAAAGCGCTGCACTACTTGCATACAAACCGAATCATTCATCGCGATATGAAGCCACAAAATATCCTTATAGGTGCAGGATCTACTATAAAGGTTAGTTCAGATTGGCTTATTTAATAATTCATGTTATTGTTGTACTTTATAGCTGGTCCCAAGCCCTAATAAAGGAGGAGGGTTGTGTTAGTTTGCTAGTCAGTATTAAACTATGACAAATGTTCCATGAATTGTTGTAGTTTAAATTTAATTTTTTGATGGAAAATGACACAAAACATTAATAGCTTTCTTTTTTCCCTCTGCAGCATCTGTTATTTTTCCTAGATGATTATAATCAACAATAATCTGCTATTCTTTTTCTTTGATGTTTTTCTTGTTTTTTTCTCACAAATTGGTAATTTGACATATCTACTTCTTTGTCCAGTTTGGTATTATAAATCGATATTTTAGATCTTATTGTTGTACTTTCACATAGGGGTGTTTTTTTTCTGAGATATCAATACATTCTACTATACTGTTAAATAATTACAAGTTGAATTTTTGTTGATATTTATTATGGTCCATGATAGATTAAAAGTTATGCTTCTTGTCTAAAAGCCAAGACCATCCTAGGCCTGTATTTATTTGTAGGTAATGTTTAAGAAGTCATCTTTGTATTTATACATAGTATAAATTGCATGGTGATTTGACAATCAAGTTCTACAATTGTACTTGTCCACTGTAGTAAAGTCATTTGTAAATTTCTTCATGCCTATTTAATAGTAGTTCCTTTTTCTTCCACTTGTTCTTCTTTTTGGTTGTCCTTCTATTTATATTCAAACAATGAGTTATCATTTTTATTCTCTATAAATATCATATTTTTTAAAATAAATAAAAATTTATTTATTTCTTCTATATTGAGATAAACTACCAGGAGTTTTTTTCCTCATTTCTTTAGTTTGAGTTGGTTTATGTGTTTTATGATCATTTCTAATCCCTTTTGTTGACAGCTTTGTGACTTTGGGTTTGCACGAGCGATGTCAGCAAATACTGTAGTTCTTCGTTCAATAAAAGGTAAGCTTCACTTCAGATCTTTTTTAATTTCCAACTCTTCCAGTACATGCTGCTGATATTTAGTTTGTTCCCATCTTATTCCACTTTGTGGAATATATAGCTGATTGGTTCATCCCTATTATTTGGAAAAATATTTGCACTCTTAGCTAAGGAAATCATCTTGCATGGAGGTGTTTCCTGCATAGTCAAAGGGCGAATAGAAGACACAGTCACAGTATTATCTTTTCAATTTCGTTAGGAAATTATTCAATAAATTTGGACATTCTCAATTTTGAGGAAGACATTCAACTAGTACATCAGTTGGTTAACTTTCATTACTTTACCTGAATTATTAATACATGAGGTTCATGTTTGCATTCATCTTCTGTGCTACAAGAATAGTTGATCTTCTTGAACTTGTCTCTTTCTTTCTTATGATTTGTGTATTTGTAGGTACACCACTTTATATGGCTCCAGAGTTGGTGAGGGAGCAACCATACAATCATACAGCAGATTTGTGGTCGCTTGGAGTTATTTTGTATGTCGTATTTCTATAAAACCTCTATAGTATCTTTTGCATCATGTCTCTTTTCATTTTCTAATTATGGAATTTGTGAGATCATAGCCTCAACTCTAATACTCTGGTTGCTTGAAGTAGTAACAAATGTTTGGATCAAATTGATATGCTCAAGGTGCCCATAACTTAACTCCCACTTCAATTCTTCAAATTCACCTTGATTAACTTCCAAGATTTCCATGATTAAATTCTTGGGTGTCACAATTCAGGCCGACTATACATCAACTCCCTTGATAAATTTGATCCTCACAATAAAATTGGATGTCACCTTCCTGTTATGGGTAGAAGATTTATTCTCCTGGTTGCTAATTTGATATCAGCTTTCTTGATACTTTTGATCATGTCCTCTTAGGAAGGTCTTTTAGTCTGTGGTTAGTGGAGGAAAATTGAATGAAGAAAGGGAAAAGAGAAGGGAGAGGGTGAGAGAAGGGGAGGGTTAAATAATTTTCACTTGGACAAGGAGGAAGGGGAGGTAAAAAATAGTAGATTGTGACGTGATAAATTTAATTGGCTAATTATTTATTCTAAAAACTTGAACTCTTAGGAAAGCAATCAATTTATAACGATGTGATGTTGGTTTGTGTCTTCTAATCTCTTATTCTCTCATACATTCGATTTATCACAACAGTCAGACTTCCCTCTTCCATTATGGAAACTATATCTAAGATGCTGTTGTAAGATGTCTCTTAAATTGGTGCCCTATGGCATATTCTCAGCAAGAAAATGATAGGTTATTACCTCAGTGAGTGAAATTTGATGGTTAAGCCTTGGTGTCATTATCATGCTCTATTTGCTACTTGGTATGCAGTCATGCGCTGCAGAAGTATGTTGATGCTCAAATATATACAATGATGATAAACTAGTATTTCTTTTTAAAAAGGTAGTTTGCCATAATTTAATATTTTTTAATGATGATTTTATTAATTTGCTTAGCTTTATTATCATCCGAACATGTGCTGAGGTAAATTATATTGTATATCTTATTTAAGGTGTATACAGTTCACTGTTAGGACTTTTGCTTCATCGCTATGTCAACTGAACAATGCATTCATGTTCTGTTGCTGATGTCTATTTCATTTTGTTTGAGTCAATATAAGCATCTGCCATTAGATAATTGTTGTAGACTTTTATAAATTAAATTTCCTTTTGTTTTAACATTCTGACACAGGTATGAACTTTTTGTTGGTCAGCCACCATTTTACACAAATTCTGTCTATGCATTGATTCGCCATATAGTCAAAGTCAGTGTATTTCTTTTCCTCCATTTGTTATCTTTCAAAAAATAAAGTGCATCCTTCGAACAGATATTAATTTTAAGGCTTCTACCAGGACCCAGTGAAATATCCAGAAAACATGAGCTCAAACTTCAAAAGCTTGTTGAAGGGCCTGCTTAACAAGGTCCTAGCCTCCCTGTTTTGTCAGTCTAGGCATATGATTGCCCTAGTATTTTCAGTCCGTATGCATTACACTTGTATTCTGCTGCTATCAGGTGCCACAGAATAGATTAACTTGGCCAGCTTTGCTGGAACACCCATTTGTAAAAGATGCTTCAGAGGAGCCAGAAACCAAAGTTAGTCTTCTTATTCCCACTAAAAAAAATTGAGAGATGGTCTTCCAAAAATAAAATACTCATCTCTATACTATCATATTCCAGCCAATTGTTGGTGCTGATGCAGTTAGTGGATCCAAAGTTAGTCTTCTTATTCCCACTAAAAAAAATTGAGAGTTGGTCTTCCAAAAATAAAATACTCATCTCTATACTATCATATTCCAGCCAACTGTTGGAGCTGATGCAGTTAGTGGATCTGAAGTCGGAATGCCAAATAGAGTTCACAAAGGTTCTGATTTCGTTATTGACAATTTGGAGGGTATTATTTACTTGAAAATGTTCTTCTCTACATTTCATATTGTAGTATTAGATGTCATATTAGGTATTTGATGCCCTTTATGACAGCAAAAGATAATTCTATTTCTTGGAGCAATAAAAAAGAGATTGAAAATGGCAAAAATGATAGTCCTTCACAAACAACTGACAATCAAGACAATGCATCTTCTGTGGGTGTATCAGGCCATGCTCATTCATCAGGTGTGGAAAATAATGCCATGACTTTATATTCTATACAGTTTCCATATTTGGGATTTATCAATACATAGGTAGTATATGTATGCATATACTTAGATTGTGCATTTGCATGGAGAATGTTCTTTTAAGGAACTATTGAATGGAAAGCAAACAATTATGTGCAATCTTTGATTACTTTTTTATACCATGGAGTTGGAAAATTAAATTAACCCCGATATGCTTGCTTACATTGATTGCAAAATGTTACTAAGATTTGTAAGAAAATCTTAGCATCTCTAGGAGTGGTTGTAGGCCGTACAATGGAGACTCTAAATATTTGGACGACATCTCTGTTCCCATAGCATAGAGACTTCCACACACTACTTGCATTTGATACTTCCTTGCTTTGTTAAAAGTAGGCCAAGGCTTATTTTTCACCAAGATCCTTTCTTGCATTCAATGCATCATGCGACATATCAATCTACAACAAAACAAGTTGCCCAACCTAATTATATAGGTTGTCCTTGACACATATCAGTCTGTAATATTTTAATAAATTGTTCTCCTCTGACTCAGAAATAAAAAAAAAAGTCGTAGCATATATCTTATTAACTGTTTTTATTACTGCTGCAGTGAGTGTTTTTAGTTTAAGCAAAATGTGCCTTCAACTGATCAGCACTTAGTGTTGAGATTTCGTTATTAGGTTTGTCTATCTTCCTTTTATTTAATAGACAAAGATGCATAATTTTCATTGTCATTATAGACAGCAGAAGCATATTAGGACTGTTATCCAAATAAGGAAAAGTTTGACAAATATAGGGCTACCATCGGCACGGTACTCCTTAAGGGAAGCATTTTTCTAGAATTGATAGAGTAAGCATAAGTTGTTGGTGCTATCAGCCTCCAGGGTTCCTATGATCCTACATAAGTGAGATTAGGGATTCAAATGAATATATTAAAAATCACTTAAAAGCATTACTTAACCTGATTTTTGTGAATCATTTGAATGATTTTTAGAGTAATAAATCTTTTTCCCATAACTTATGTTGCAGAACTGATCAAGGACGAAGAGGTGGAATTTAGTTTTTCAGATTCTATTCGCGAAGTATTAGAATGATTCTGTCAATTTGAAAGTCTGATATATATCATATATTCTTTGGTGTTCTGTACTAATATAGTTTCTATGGCCATTTACTAAAAGGCACACCTACAATTCAGAATTGACCAAAAGGCATCACAAACTTTGAAAATGCCCAAAAGCCACACTTTTTTCCACTTTACTCCTCTGCCCAATGGACCTTTTCTTTTCTCTCTCCTATGCATCCAACATCTCTTCTCTTCCCTCTCCTCTCTTCTTTCTTTTGCATGCATGCATAACTATTGTGGTGCTTATTTTTGAAAATCAGCACCATAAATTAATTACATTATCTTTTTCTCCGAAGGATCTAAATCGACACTACCACATGCTTGATTTCCCGAAGAGCATGACCATGTTCTAGCTGATTCTTCCAATAATATTTTAACACTTCCGGAAAAACCAAAATAAGCCATGGAGGACACCGTTAGACTCCTTGTGGCCTCAGAAATCTACCGAACTTGAATGAGTCTAATCAGACCTGTTTAGCTCCATCAGTGGGTTTCTGTTGGAGTCCAACGGTGCCCTCCGTTGCTTATTTCAGCTTCTCCGGAGGTGTTAAAATGTTAGTGAAAAAATCAATTAACGTTGACCTTGGTATGAACATATCAGCCCTAATGTTGGCTTGATATGAATCATATTAGGCACAATGCAGGCCAGATATGCACGTTGCGCCTGATATGTTCATATTAAGCCCAATGCTAGTTGATTCTTCCAATAACATTTTAACACTTCCAGAAAAGTTGAAATAAACAATGGAGGGCATCGTTGGACTCCTTACGATCTCAAAAATCCAAAGGACCAAAACCCACTGATGGGCCTAGACAGGTTTGATTGGACCCCTTTCAAATCTTGTGGATTTATGAGGCTGCAGAGAGTCCAACGGTACCTTCCATTGCTTATTTTGATTTCTCCGGAGGTGTTAAAATGTTATTGGAAGAATCAACAAGAACGTGGTCTTGGTCTCCGGCACATTAGGCCCGTGGTAGTGTCGATTCAGATCCGTAGGAGAAAAAGATTAGGAGAAAAAGATAATGTAATTAAGTTGTGGTGCTGTTTTTTTTAGAAATCAGTGCTACAATAGTTATGCATGCATGCAAAAGAGAAAGAAGAGGAGAGGTTGCATGCATAGGAAAGAGAAAGAATCAGATTTGGCAGAGGGGTAAAGCGGGACAAAAGTGCACCTTTTAGGTATTTTCAAAATTTGGGACGCCTTTTGGTCAATTCTGAACTTTGGATATGCCCTTTTGGTAAATTGCCATAGTTTCTACTACATAATAACTGTTTCTTATGTGACTTCAGAAATCCTACATTTTCTGTTTGCTTTCAGACAACCAAATTTTGGATGCTCTGGAAAAAGGTTCACGGACAGTAAAAGGTGCAAGTAATATCAGTCATGATATTGAAGCTTTATCAGTCATTTTACACCCTCTGCAAACTTGGACCAAGCGATCACCTAGTTCTCTCAGGCAAGCCCAGTCTTTTGATGTATTTTCATTTGATGTATGCTGGTTCTCTTTGAACAAAAATATTAGTTTCCATTCCTATCAAACATCATGTTTTCTATTAATATTAAGGTCTTTCAGACCTAGAAAATAATTTTATTAGGCTACAGAGCAAACTTTGATGAAGTCTAGTTAAATCTATAATTATCCGAAATACTATTAACAAGGTTAGACATGTCCTTTGGATCTTAGCTCTTTGTTAAACAGTCTTGTTCAAGAGTTTATTCTCATGTCAACACTCTTTGGCTAACTTCTCTTAACTGACACCATATTTCTGTTCTTTTATGCCTTGATCCTGCATTTTATGTTTGGTTCTATGGCATCATATGGTTTCCGAGAGTATGTTCGTTTTACAAAAAAAGATGCAATTTTTGAGCCAAAGAATCATGGCCATTTGCAGTGTATTAAAGAGCTGTTATGTCCTTCATTATTACTACAACTTATGATTTGATCAAACTTATCATGTTTTTAGCACCTTTTTTTAGTCTAGACATGGTAGTAGTTCAGTAAATTTTAAGATATAAAAATACTTTGATTATTTCATAGCATTCTTTTTAGTCACAATTCTGTGTTCTTTATAATCATAATTCTTGTTCTAATCAAACCTTTTGTGCCTTTTATTAAATTTCTAGGGATCTTAATATGGACAATGTGAGCCAGTCATTCAGAATCCTGACAAATCTAATTGCTTCTGGAACACTTCAACCGGGTACATCTTCTGACATCCTAATATGTGTGCTTCTTGAATTCACTGCTGCCCTCATTAAAGTGAAGATTGGGGATGCTCAAGGCGTATGCATTAAGGTCTTTCTGATCCTTGATAAGACATTTTTTTCATGATTAATGATAAGCTCAGTGTGGGTTTGTGACAGACAAAATTCATGTTCTATGGTTAACTATTTCTGTTTTGTCCATGCAGTTCATCACCATCAACAATTATTTCAATGTACACTGATCTTTTGGACTAAATTTTAGTATTTGATGATTCTGCAGAGCCTTTCTGTTTTGAAGAAGTTATTGGAAGTTACTGGTAGTGGAAGTCATGATTCTTTTTGTAAGCACTGGAGTGCTCTAGTGTATCTTTATTCTCAGGTGACTTCTGTTTGTCCTGCAAAACTTATTCACTGATTTTTGATTGAGAATATCATCCTATAACTCTACTGCAGATGCTGGCTTTAACTACTGATACATCTGGTAGGATCCACTATGAAGCTACTGCATCCATTGTGATTATGCTGTACCGTGCTACAAGTGAGCTAAAACAATCAATATCATATGAAGGCGCAAAGCCAATGGAAAGGTTTCTGCTTCAGATGGTTGATTGTGCTAGTGAATCTTCAATTTTCCAGCATTTGCTTGAATGTTTAACTATTTCTGGAACAAGTTTCATGTCAGGATCTTCCAATATGGTTCCAGCTGCATGTGAAGCATGCAAGGCAATTTGGTGTCTGATTAATGCAGTGGAAACAATTTTTGCAAAAGAACAAACATATGCTTTTCCGTTGGTCTATTCACGTAGGCAACTTTCATTGCAACCTGATATTATGGAATATGAGCAATCCCTAAAACTCCACAAGGAACCAGTTAAAGTTATTTCAAGACTTGTGAAATTATTTATTGAATCAAAAGCAATTCAAGTTGCTATTTATTACTCTTTTCACAATGGGTTGGAGTCTGCATTGTATGCCACTCTTCAGGTATATTATCTCTCCTTTTCAAGGGAAAAAAACTGTTTTCTTTTCACTAAAGGACTTCGATCAGTATGTTTCTTTATCTTATTTGTATCGTGATAGCACTGTTTGGGATTGGTTATATTATGCATTCAGTATTGTATTTTTTTAATTGGTGAGAGGTTCAGCCTAATATAGATATAAATAGCTTTTATATTTCTATAATCAATTCCTTTAACAATCCTTGTTGCTATAATATGAGTCAGTGCCAGATTATGTGTTAGGAATCACACTTCAAATGACATGACATTGAATTCAGGAACTTGTTATTTTAGCAAATTGAATCATTGATGTTTGGATCTGATTTTTAATATGCATCTGGCTTATCAGAGCTTTTGTTTTCCAGATTATGTCAAGGATCTGTCTTCTGAGCCCTTCTGCATGCACTGTGCTTTGTGGTTTGTTGAATCCATCAGATATTGTTGCTGAAACAGATGTGGCAACTGATGGAACTATTGTATCTGATATTTTTTCTGTATTGTCCTTGAGTGCTACTTATCTAAACAAGGATTCTGGAGAGAAGAGTACTCCAAAATGTAAGCTGTCAAATCCTCGTGGTTTGGTTGTACATTGTTGCATTACTTTGGCAACAATTGCTGATCGATTAAGATCAGTAGGAAAGTGTTCTTCGTCATTCATTCTTTCTAGTTCTCAGAAAAAGCAGTGCTCACGTCTTTCAGTTCTTGCGCACCTTTCCTTGATGGATGATTCTGTGGCAAGTTCCATTCAATCTCATTGTGCATCAGCCATGCTAGCTTTATCATCAATTTTATCTCTTGATATTGGGTCGTATGGGAACTCTATCTCTGAAAATACACTTGCTATATTACCATCTATGGCAACACTACGTAACCTACTAAAGCTTCGCTGTTCTAATGAAATTGAAACAAAGTCTAATGACATTGTCTTGAGGTGGGTAGAGCCCAATGATGGTTGTCTTGGTTTGTTGAAAATGAGGCTTTTATGGGGTGGTCCTCTATCTGTTCAGCAAGCATGTTCTAATGGAATCCCTCAGCTTCTCATTAGTTTGTTAGCAGATGGGATTGTAGAGGATCCTGTCGATGGAAAAGATTGCAGAATTGTTAGATTAGGGCTGTCTCCTGCTGGACTAATTTGGGCACTTTCTTCCTTGTGTTGTTGTCTTAGTGGTGGATTGCTTCATGAGTTCTTTTTCAAAAAAGAGCATGTGAAGCTAATAACTGACTTATTGTCAGATCAACACTTAATTTCACTGAGCACTTGGGAAGGTCATGCTAGTGGTCATCCTGGAAATAGAGATTTAGTGAATACAATTGTGGATATTGTGGCATTTCCCTTTGTTGCAGTACAGAGTGCCCCCAACATGCCATCAACATCAGCATCAATTAACAGTGGCTTCCTCTTAAATAATGGCTTGCCTGGTGGCAGACTTGCAATTGAAAATAAAGAATTAGTTAAAGCTATTGGAAACAATATGCCTTATTATATTCAAATTCTTTCAGAGGTAAAATTAGGCGGTTTCTGTTGCTCTATCATGCTGTTTGCTATCATGCTATTTGCCATTTAGAATTGTCGTCTTTGTTTTTTTTTTTTCACTTGCAGGTCAATTTTCCTGGTCGCATACTTTGCAGCTTGGACTATCTTGACTTGGAAGATGTGTCGAGGCCTATTGCTATGGTTGCAAAAATGGTTGGATATCGACCTTTAGCACTGCAACTTGTTAAGGAAGGTCTTTTATCTCCAAACAGAGTACAAAAGCTGTTGGGCGGCCAATCAATCCCTAAAGATGCTATGCTGGATTTTCTAATGATTATTTCTGACCTTGCCCGGATGTCAAAGGTACAGTATTAATGAAACATTACTTGGCGATCTTAATTTATATGAGCAAGGTTTAGATTTATTCTAGAATACTTGGTTGTAACATTTTCTTCTGTCGAAGGAAAGTATATTGGGCGATCTCAATTTATATGAGCATGATTAAGTAGATTTATTCTAGCATATTTTGGTTATAACATTTTCTTCTGTTGATTATATGTAAGATTCACACTTTCCTCTATGATAATTGAGGTTGTATTGTGCAATCTATTCAGCAGGACCAGGCTTTATATCTCATTATCTTCACTTTATCATTTTTATCTTGAAAATGCTTTGGCGCAGGATTTCTATGAAGCCATTGACCAAGCTGGTATGTTGCAATTTCTCATGGACTTCCTTAATAGTGATTCTGCTGATGTGCGTGCAAAAGCTTGCAGTGCCATTGGTAATATGTGTCGGCACAGTTCCTACTTCTACAACTCACTTGTAAGATATATGATTAAGTTCATATTCCCTCAGTTTCTCCCTATAAGTTTTCTAATTATATAACATTTGATATAAATATATATATATTTTGCAGGCAAATCATAAGGTCATTGATATTTTGATTGATAGGTGTGCTGACCCAGACAGACGTACTAGGAAATTTGCTTGTTTTGCTGTAAGTTGTAAAACTTGCAATTCATTTCTTGTATTTATAGAATTTTCTTTACAATAGTTGAGATAAAAGGCTAAAGAGATGAAGTGGGACGTTAATTTGGGCTCGCAAGAGGGCTTATTATGTTTTATTGAAGCTGAGGTATCATATTTGTGCTAAGCTTGATGCATTAAATAGAAAAAAAGGGATCAAAGTGCTTTTGTACAAAAGGAAGAGGGTGGCTGGTGGAGCAATAGAAGAGGGTTGGCGAGGCATTAAGTTGGAAGGAGAAGAGGGGATCGTGGATTAGCGGAACCTCAGCCGTGTTGAACTCTAGCAACAGTAGTGTGTGGATTTAAACCTGGTTGAGTTGATAAATTAAAAGAAACAGGACTATATTTTTGTGAGGATGTTGTTGGAAGTTGGTGGTGGACATTGTTCACATAATTGAGTACATTTGCAAACCGTTGGGTGAGCTTATATGAAGGAGACATTTGTGTTTTTGTCATTCTAAGTCCAACTCTTCTATGATCAGGTTGGGAATGCTGCATACCACAATGATGATCTGTATGAAGAGCTCCGGAGATGCATTCCTCAACTAACAATGCTTCTACTCGCAGCCGAAGAAGATAAAACAAAACTCAATGCTGCTGGTGCACTTAGCAATCTTGTTCGAAATTCAAGTGCTCTATGTGAAGATATTGTGTCTAAGGGTGCCATGCAGGTTTGTTAACGATACAATTACACATTTTGAACTCAGGATCCAGTATACATCCCACTTAGTTTCTCATAGCATGTATTGTCCATATACATTCTTATCATGGTTTTAAATTTCCTTGGTTTTGCCAGGCGTTGTTGGAGATGGTTTGTAACTATTCACAGAATGCATTGAGCCCGAGTCGAGGAAGAACTCAAAATGAATCTCCCCTTAAGATTGTTCTATTTGCTTTGCGTAAGATGTGTGACCATGCTGTTTGCAGATCCTTCCTTCGATCTTCTGCATTATTTCCGGTCTTTTCTCAGCTGAAGAGGTCACCGGATCAAACCATTGTGGAATATGCATCAGTTATAGCGAGCAGGGCTACTCAAGTTTGAGTATTAGTTAGTCTTATCCTCGAATCCATTCCACATTCAATATGCATTTCTGACGAGGAAGCCATGCGATGTAGCATTCATCTTTGTTGGTTGTATATTAAAACATGGACGTTGACATAATGCACTGCGTGCATTTGGATGTAATACGAGCTCAACTGCCTTTGATGAGCTTGAACACAAGTTACTACGAATGGAGAGAAATTATTTAAAAAACTGTTAATGAGATTTATAAATTCCACATGGATAAACAAATAAGAAAAACATATTTTGATATTATTACAAGTGAAATAAGCTTGTAACAAGACACCCAGAGAACAATGTAGCTTCCCGTCTATTGAAAATAAGCTTGCAAAACAAGAGTCCCTAATCATGTACAATGTTTAACGGAATCCCAAAACCGAGAGGCTGCACCAGCAACTTCCAAGGAAGAACCTCAGATCCACTTGTGCTACCAATAGAAGTTATTATCTCTTTAATACGCAAATAAAAGTACGATAAAAATTGAATAGATAAATATTTTTTTCTAAACTTTTCTAGTAACATTGATGGAGCAAAGTT